>NC_041381.1:546146928-546205695 GCF_002162155.2 Triticum dicoccoides | reverse complement strand
TTCCCGTTGTCCGCCGCCGCCTCCCGTGCCTCCCCGCGCCGCCAAGACCTCGTCGGAGACCGCCGCCCTCGCCGGAGTTCGGATCCGGTCAGATCCGTCCAGGTGGGACGAGATCCACCGTGATCCGAACCAAACAGCACGCGTGCACCGTCCCGTCCAGTTTTCTCGAGGGTATATTTTGGCCAAGTCCCAGATCTGCAGTATTTTTATGCCATGTTCATGCCATCATATCTCTGCATATGTAGCTCCGTTTTGCGCGTGTAACATGTCAAATTGTTCGTCTCAACGAGTACATCATTTCATTCCATTGCATCATTTTCATTTGAGCTCATATTGATGCCCGAAATGCTGTTGGAAGAGTGCTTCATGATGTTAATCTTCCGAAACTGTTATAACTTGCTCATTTGTCATTTTTGCCATGATTGATGTGTGCATCCTATGGGGTTGATGTCTACATGTGTTTTGCTCTATGCCATGTCTTCTTTACAGAGGTGCTTACCATGTAATTTTGTTATCAATGTGGTGACTAGCACAAGCATGCAAACTAGGCATCGTGATGTTGCTGATTTTGGTCCCTGTTCTGCTGTTATTTTGATGCCATGTAAACTTGTTGCTACAGAGATATCCATGCATATTTTGAGATACTTCAGTAAGGATGTTTTGAACGTATGGTTATGAGCTATCCATTCATGCCCTTGTTTGCAATTATGGAGTAGTCTAGCATGTCATTTTCATGCTCTACTTTTGCTTCAAAATGTTTCTTGGCAGATTGTTTACATGTTATTCAATTTGGCCAAGGTTGCTATAGTTGATCCTTGCACGCTATGGACTTGTTCTTGACTTGGTTTGTTTCACAAACATGTCTTCTTAATGATGCTATGCTTATCTTGTCATGCAATGACTTGTGGTGAGTGAATCGAGCTTGTTAAGTAGGGTTCATGATGTTGCTGTTTTGCTAGGCTGAATCTGTTATTTCGTGGTGCTATATAAACATGTTGCTACTAATCATTCTATGCATAATCTGGAGATGTTCTATAAACATGTTTTGATCTACATGGCATCCTCTAACCATCCATGCCTCTGGTTGCATTTATAGCTTGCTGTAGATTGTTCATATCTTGCTCTAAAGTTGCTAAATAATGTTGCTGTCAGCTTGTTAACATTAAGTTCAATGTTTCCATGATTGTTTGCTAGTGATCCATGCACCCTATGAACTTGTTCTTGCCATGCTTAGCTTCATAAACATGCCTTCTTACTGTTGTTTGCCTTGCCGTGCCATGTATTGCTCTGTGGTGAGTGGTTCAAGCTCACCAACATGCCTACTTATTGTTGTTCCTGCCATGTATGAATCTATCATATAACTTGCCATGTTTACATGGGTGCCATCATATTTCCTGATCCTTTTTGGCTCATGCTCAGTAAGGGACTGTTGTTCTATCAATTAGTAGATTCATGCCATGCCTTTGCTTGCCATGATAAGTTCCTGTAACATGTTGTTTGATAGCTCTAAACATTGCAACCTAATGTTATTTCTGCAAAGTCTAAAACTGTTATTATTTGCCATCTTACCATGTTTGTTTGAGCATGTTCTAGTGATTTCTGGAGATAGCTCAGTGTTCATGTTTTGTTATGCTTTACCTATACTTCATGCCCATGCCTTTTGTTATTATGTTGAAGTCCTATAGCATGTTGTTTTGATGCTTGCAATATGCCTAGTTGCTGTTTTGGACAGATTGTTGCTATGACTTGTATAGTGTGTGGGTGTTGAACCGTTGCTCCGTTTTGAGTGAGCTCTATATGAAAACTTGCTTGTTTTTGCATGTAGCTTCATATTATCATGTTGCATCCTTGTTTTGGTGTGTTTGCTTGATGTTTGGGTGCATTTAGCATCAATGCCATGTTTAACTTGTTTTGCTCATATCTTTTAGGACATAGCTCCGAACCTAATGAACTTTATATGTAACTTGACTAGAATTTTTGTGTAGATCATCTTGATGCATCTTAACTTGCTGTTTAACAACTTGAACATAAGGTTTATTCAGTTCTGGACCAATTTCGAAATTTGCATATGAGGACTTACCGGAATTGTTACATGTTGTTTCCGGCCTCATTTAAACTTGCCTTGATGTGTTGCTCTTGTATGAATCATCTCTTGCCATGAGTAGCCTCATCTAGCTTTGTCATGCATCATGCTTGTTGTGCATCATGTCTTGTCTATGTGTGGTGTGTTTACCATGTTGTGTGCTTCTTCTCGATAGTTCCCGTTTCGTTGTGATCGTGAGGATTCGTTCGTCTACGCTTGGTTCGTCTTCGTGGCTTCATCTTCTTCATGGACGCGTTCTTCTTCCTTGCGGGATTTCAGGCAAGATGACCGCTACCCTGGATCTCACTACTATCATTGCTATGCTAGTTGTTTCGTTCTATCGCTATGCTGCGCTACCTATCACCTGTTTATCAAGCCATCCCAAATTGCCATGAACCTCTAACCTTTGACACCTTTCCTATGCAAACCGTTGCTTGGCTATGTTACCGCTTTGCTCAGCCCCTCTTATAGCGTTGCTAGCTGCAGGTGAAGATGAAGATTGCTTCATGGTGGACAGGGTTATGTTGGGATATCACAATATCTCTTATATTATTAATGCATCTATATATTTGGTAAAGGGTGGAAGGCTCGGCCTTATGCCTGGTGTTTTGTTCCACTCTTGCCGCCCTAGTTTCCGTCATACCGGTGTTATGTTCCCGGATTTTGCGTTCCTAACGCGGTCGGGTGATTTATGGGACCCCCTTGACAGTTCGCTTTGAATAAGACTCCTCCAGCAAGGCCCAACTTTGGTTTTACCATTTGCCTCACCTATTACCTTTTTCCCTTGGGAGTCGCGCATCCCAAGGGTCATCTTTATTTTAGCCCCCCTGGGCCAATGCTTGTCTAAGTGTTGGTCCAAACTAGAGCCACTTGCAGCGCCACCTCGGGGAAACTTGAGGGCTGGTTCTAGTTGTACGTAGTGCTCATTCGGTCGTGGCCTGAGACGAGATACGCGCGGCTACTATCAGGATGTCGGCACGCCGGGAGGTCTTGCTGGTCTTGTTTTACCATTGTCGAAATGTCTTGTAAACCGGGATTCCGAGACTGATCGGGTCTTCCTGGGAGAAGGTCTATTCCTTCGTTGATCGCGAGAGCTTGTCATGGGCAAAGTTGGGACACCCCTGCATGGTATAAACTTTTGAGAGCCATGCCCGCGGTTATGTGGCAGATGGGAATTTGTTAATGTCTGGTTGTAGATAACTTGACACCAGATCCGAATTAAAACGCATCAACCGCGTGTGTAGCCGTGATGGTCTCTTCTCGGCGGAGTCCGGGAAGTGAACACGGTTTCTGTGTTATGGTTGACGTAAGTAGGAGTTCAGGATCACCTCTTGATCATTGCTAGCTTCACGATCATTCCTTTGCTTCTCTTCTCGCTCTCTTTTGCGTATGTTAGCCACCATACTTGCTTAGCCGCTGCTGCAACCTCACCACTTTACCCCTTCCTTTCCCATTAAGCTTTGCTAGTCTTGATACCCATGGTAATGGGATTGCTGAGTCCTCGTGGCTCACAGATTACTACAACAACAGTTGCAGGTACAGGTTATGCGATGATCTTGACGCGAGAGCGATGTTTGCTTGTTTGGAGTTCTTCTTCTGCTTCTTCTTCGATCAAGGGATAGGTTCCAGGTCGGCAGCCTGGGCTAGCAGGGTGGATATTGTTTGAGTTTCTGTTTATGATTCATATGTAGTCGGATGTTGTTCTTGTATGTTGTATTGTGGTATTCATGTGACATTGTATGTATTGGATGTATCCCCATCTATTTATGTAATGTTGATGTAATGATATCCACCTTGCAAAAGCGTTCCAATATGCGGGTCTATCCTTGGTGGGACCTTCTAGTTCCTCTTGGATAGGGTCGCATATTGGGCGTGACAGCCGGTGAACGAAGTCTGTGAAGGTTCAGAAGTCTACCTTGAAGACTTACCAGAGTGATTGGGCGGGGACTAAGTGTCCTTAGCTCAAGGGGAATAAGGTCAAGACGAGGTCTTCTGAGTTGAATCTCAGCCTCCCTAACCAGACGTACAGTTGTCACAGCAACTGGAACTGGTCGAACAAATCCCTGTCCTTCTGAAGCCACGGGTTCTATCTCTAACTTCTCTTTACATACAGTTTGTCTTCGTGATGTCATTGCCTGCTTGCATTATCTGTTTGACTTCACTGTGTGACTACCTGTTCTGATTGGCTTCATACCATCTTCCATCCTGATCTTTACTACCTAGCCGCTATTAGTCTTTGTGCTTTCACTTCATTGAATACTTGACTATGGCTTGTCTAGTGTAGTCTACCTTCCGCTGCATACGAATAGTGCCGGTTCTGTTATTTGTCTTCGAAACTCCCACGTTTTGAAGACTTTCATAGAAATCGCCTATTCACCCCCCCCCCTCTAGTCGATAACTAGCCTGTTCACGAACTATGCATCTAAGGTCGATGTTAACAGGAGACAGGGGACACGATGTTTACCCAGGTTCAGGCCCTTTCTATGGAGGTAATACCCTACTTCCTGCTTGATTGATCTTGATGAATATGAGTATTACAAGAGTTGATCTACCACGAGATCGTAATGGCTAAACCCTAGAAGTCTAGCCTGTATGACTATGGTAATGAGTATCTTCCTTTCCGGACTAAGTCCCCCGGTTTATATAGACACCGGGAGGTAGACACCGCGAGGATCTAGGGTTACACAAGGTCGGTTACAAAGAAAGGAATCTACATATCCGGTCACCAAGCTTGCCTTCCACGCCAAGGAGAGTCCCATCCGGACACGGGTGCAGTCTTCGGTCTTCATGTCTTCACAGCCCATCAGTCCGGCCCATGGCTAATAGGCCGGACGCCCGAGGACCCCTTAATCCAGGACTCCCTCACACGGGCCGTAGGATCCATGGGCCTTCTACGGGGCATATAATGATTTCGCCAAACATGGTTTGTACTATTCGTGGATCATAACGGGCCGTTAATAGGCTGTATTTGATAACGCTATGAAAACAGCCCAACGGGTTAATGGGCCACAAACGGGCCGAATGTAACCACGGGCTGAATTTGGCCCACAAATGGAACAGGCGTGTAACGGACCGTAACTAACCGAATTCTAGAAATGAGCCCAAGAATAAATGGGCCCTTAGAAGGCCGAAAGTTAACACGGGCTGGAAACGGCCGACGGAATAATGAGTCGTTAATGGGTATAAAGCGGTACACTGTTCATTATGGGCCAGTTTCATCTCGGGCCTTTAATGGGCCCGGAGTTACAAAGGGCCTCATATGGGCCGAAAGACATCACGGGCCATACATGGGCCGGAAGTTACAACGGGCTGGAATCATATTGGACGACCCAGATGAAGTTATTGGGCTAAATTCCGATAGGTCGTAACGGGCCATGAGTTAGCGGGTCGTAAATGGGCTCTATACGAACAGGCCATTAACAGGCTTTCCGTGGGCCGGCCCGTTACCTTCTGACCAAGTCAACGAGCCGGCGTTTTCACCGGAATGTGCCTCTGTTGGGCCGTGCCACGTGTCGACGTATCATAGATGCCTCATGTCCAATGCATGGATGACATATCTCCCAACGGTGAGCCAACACGTGTTTCCTCCGGCCAATGAGAATTTTACACGTGGAAAATCCCTATTGGTTCGGGCTGTTAATGGGTTATCAGATCCAAAACCGAACCCGATAGCTTAACGGTGACCTGTTACGGTGGATGCCACGTGCCGGTTACCCTTGACGAAAATACTTCCATGACGCGTCATTTATCGTCATGGAAGTGGACACTTCCGTGATGATAATGTTGGTAATGTCATGGAACACTTATACGACAACACAGGTATGACTATCTTGATTCTGTCATAAAATCGTCATGGACATACATGCATGACAGAAAACTTGACCTACCGTGGCAAACACGTATCATCACGGAAGTGTATTTTTTGGTAGTGTACCTTGCTGAAACCACTTGTCATTTTCTTCTGCTCCTCGTTGGGTTCGACACTCTTACTTATCGAAAAGAGTTACAATTGATCCCCTATACTTGTGGGTCATCACACATCCATGGAGGCGGAGGAGGAAGAGGTCATGGCGACAAGCATCAGGGAAGTGGAGTAGAGTGTACGGCCATGGCGACGAGCGTCGAGGGGGAAAGGAGGAGGAGGAGGAGGAGGTCATGGTGACGAGCATCTGGGAAGTGGAGGAGAGTGCATGGACATGGCGACGAGCGTCGAGGAAGAAAGGAGGAGTGCGGCCATGTCGGCGCGCATCGAGGAGAGATGATTAGCAAGAGGAAGAAGAAGATACGAGGGGGGAGGGATATGCGTGGGCCCTCAAGGACGGGCGGCGCCCCGGCGTTGGTGGGTGTGCGTGGCGTTGGTGGGTGTGGTCGACACGACCGACGCGAAGTTGGTACCGCGTGCCAGATGTAAACGTTTTCCATATAGAAATACATGGACTTTGGCGGGTTTAACACAAAGTTAGAGGGCTAAATCAATAAATAGCCCAATGGATAAGAATCCCCGATCTTTCTCCCGTGTGTCCCGAGGAAAAGATGTCCGGTGCCGGCCGGGAGGCCCTGCTCGCCGTGCGCCAGAGGCCGCTGATGTGTTGGTCGCGTGGCGCGCGCCCTGCTCCGGCGAGAGGGCTCGGGCGCGTGTGATTCGGCGGCGGCGGCGGCGGCGGGGACGAAGCCGCTGCAGCCGGCGTCTTGGTCCAGTGCGGGAGTGAAGCCAGGCGATGCCGCATCCCGTCGATGCCTTGGTCCGTCGTCCAGCGTCCAGGCAAGATTCTGTTGGTGTAGCCATGCGCCTCAAGTCTCCGATTCATTTCTTCTCCCCCTCCCCTCTTGATTTTCCTCTTTTGGGATTTTTTATTTTGAAACCCTCTGTCTCTTGGAGTTTACTGGAGTAGAAGGGAAAGCAAGTGATTGGACACTTGTCTCATTAATTGCCGCAACCGACATTAACCCTACCCAATTAATTACTCCAGTATAAGTAGTTCCTAACAGAATGGAAGCAAAAAGAGAAGTCCAGTTCGAATCGAGCGAATTCGTTTCCCTCCCCTCCCCTCCCGTCCCCTCCCGGCTCCTGGGCAGGCCAGCAAGCAGCCCGTCCCGTCCCGTCCCTTCCCTATATATTCTGACGCCCATCCTGCCTCGCGGGCCTCGTGAGAAAGGGGTCGCGGCCGAGTTGGAGATGGATCCAGAAGAGGGGAGCAAGCGCGCTTGTGCGGCTGATGATGTGAGTCTTCCTCCTCTCTTTCTCTTTCTAGGAGCGAGAGCGAGCGTCTGATCCGAATTCTCTAGGAGCGAGAGCGAGAGCGAGCGTCTGATCCGAATTCTCTAGGAGCGAGAGCGAGAGCGAGCGTCTGATCCGAATTCTCTAGGAGCGAGAGCGAGAGCGAGCGTCTGATCCGAATTCTCTAGGAGCGAGAGCGAGAGCGAGCGTCTGATTCCAGTTATTTGCTGATCCAAATACTTGTACGAGCACCGGATTCGAATTATTTGCTGACCCAAATATTTGTACGAGCATCGGATTCGAATTTATTTGCTGATGATCCAAATACTTGTACGAGCATCGGATTCGAATTTATTTGCTGATGATCCAAATACTTGTGCGAGCATCGGATTCGAATTTATTTGCTGATGATCCAAATACTTGTACGAGCATCGGATTCCAATTTATTTGCTGATGATCCAAATACTTGTGCGAGCATCGGATTCGAATTTATTCGCTGATCCAAATACTTGTACGAGCATCTGATTCGAATTATTTCCTGTCCCAAATAGGAGTACTTCGTACGAGCATCTGGTTCGAATTATTTGCTGATTTCTGATCCATATACTACTATTTGCTTGGTGCAGAGCACGGACACCGTCGGCCTCACAGCGGGATGGGCAGACATTCCCCGCGAGCTGCTTCCAGTTGTGCTCTCCCGCCTGCCATGTCCGGTAGATCGTCTCCGGTTCTCCGTCGTCAACAAGAAATGGCACGGGTTCTTGGAACAACACCGTCGTGATCTCCATCTTCCTCCACTACTCCCGTCATTGGTGCTACCGTCGTCTTCTCCAGAGCACCCTCTGGTCCACGTAACACAGGGAGGGAACACCCGGCGCCTCGGACTCCCACCAGACATCAAGCAGAGAGCAAGTTTCTGTGGATCCTACCAAGGGGGGTGGTTCGTCCTCGCTCTTGATGGACCACTGGACAACAGACTGTTCAACATATTCTCCGGCGTCAGCATTCCGATGCCAACGACGACAATGGTGGACGGGCGTGCACGATATATCCGAGTTGAGGCAGCAGCTCTCTCAGGGTCGCCAGTTCTGGACCCACCATACAACTACACCATCGGCGCGATTGCAAGGATCCAGGGCAATGACTTCTCTGGCATTGCACTATGGGACCCGTCCAAGGAGCACTGGACGTGCATTGACTGGGATCTCATCCCAACGCACAGTCTGGATATACACGATGTGGTATACTCCAATGGCAGCTTTTACTTCCTCAACTCTTATGAGAACATGGAGAGAATTGGAGCTCATCCCAACCGTGAGGGAGTCCCACCCCCACCCCGTCTGGAGATTTATGTCGAGAAGGATTGGGAGATATATGATGAGGAACACCCGGAGAACATGACAGTCCAGCGGTATTTGGTTAATCTTGGAGGTATGGAGGAGGATAATCCTTTCCTGATGGTGCTCAAGTATCAAGATGAGCCTACGCAACCCACTTCCTCTGTGCGCATGTTCAGGCTAAGCGAGGTTGATGAACCTGACGCTCCAGAGTACCCTGAGGATGTGGAGCCCCGTCTCCACTGGCATGAGCTAGATCCCAGCTCCAAGTCGGACCATGAGTTTTTCCTTGAGGCCAAGCTCATATTCATTGGGCGTGGTTGCTCCAGGATCTTCAATGCCAGTGATTTTGAGGATCTCGACGACAAGTTCCGCACCGGAGTGTCCATTTTCTTCTACGACGACCGTGGCGTCGAGGACCAAGAATGCTTCCTGCGTGGTGACATGGGAAGATTCACTCTGCCGGAGGCCCAAGTTGAGCCGTGGCCGCCGGTCGGCAGCCAAGCAATCGGGCCACGGTCGCGCAAGTTCCCTCCTACCTGGTGGATTCACTGATATGTTGACCCAGATTGGGGACTGAACATTATTCCCTCTCTGCAACTTAGTCCTCTGCTTCCATTGAGTAGGCCACTAGGGCAACAGAGATAACGTGCTGCAAACTGTTATACTAGCAGGCAAAAGACCGCGCCCATGGGAAAGCCAGTGTGAGTGGCTGTTGCTGCTCTAGTTAAGAAAATGGAATGGGAAACGGGAGGCACCAGCAGATCGAAAAACAGTTTTGGCTGGGGGGCTGTTTTCATGTGTGTCCTCGTATGTTGTTTTGTTGCAGGCAATGGGCTGAACCATTTGTTGGATACTGATCTATACATTGTTCATTTGTAACTAAACCTTTTTTGGATCAATGCAAGCTTCCAATTCGGGTTTGTTTGCGGTTGGTAACAGTTGGTGCTTGTACATGAAACGCTCAGCTGCGAATGAATAGGCATGCATCGTTATTTTGGTTGGAGATGTCATAACTGTTATATATGCAGCTCATACATTAGACATGAGAACAGAGTTGTAGCCAAAACTGTGGGCGCCAAAATTCTTTTTAGCACATACGTACGCCAGAACTTGTGGCTGTTTCTATCCTTCGATGGATCATGCAGTTGGAGTTTTGGAGCCTATTGTTCCTTTGTTTTCTCTTTTGTGGAAATCTTGTTTGTGTGCGGGTGTATGGCAGTACTGTCAATCCTTCCGTGGCTTCAAAAGCAGTTCTTCGTTCTCTTCTTGGCGATTCTTCCATGTGGCCTCTGATGCAGAGCTAATCGGTTAGAATAATTCGCAAAAATGGCTAGAATGATTCGCAAAAACTATATGAGTTTGATTGATAGTCTACTTTGGTTAAAAGTTCAAAGGCATGGGCTGAAGTTGCTTGCCTTTTGTTTTTCTGGCTGAACATTATTCCCTCTCTGTAGCTTATTTCTCTGCTTTCATTCACTAGGCCACTAGGGCAACTACAAACACACAGAGATAACGTGCTGCAAACTGTTATATGTATGGATACAGAACGAACTAATCTAAATAAGTATGCGCCTCATCTGCACGCTCCCCTAAAAACGTATCCCCTTGTTGCACAATGCAAATCCTCTGTGGACATTGACAGTGCGTTAGTCCAAGAATTCACATAATAATGACTAAGAAAAACTTGTGTATTTTCGTCCCATAACAAGATAACTCTGTTCAGTTTCAGAGAAAAAGAACTTTGTGTACAGACCTCGCGATGAGTGGTAGTTCGCTTCTTAGGACATCTCCAACGTGGACCGTTAAAATTGACATACTATTATTCGTCCACGGACTGGTCTGGACCAGTCTGTGGACGCTGATACGGGAGCCGGTCATCAAATCCTGTCCTCTAAGTGTCCACTATTTTTTTCTAGTTCCACAACACTCAGAATAATTATAAAATAACACAATTCATTCATAAATTACAAAGCGAATATCCTAGTACAACAATAATTCAAACATATATATCACATCCGTGATAGTAGGATGATCAACAAGTTTTTGGAATTCATCAATTACAAATTCAACGATACTAGAGTCAGAACCCGCAACGCCCCACACGTAGTTCCCCTTGAGTTAAATGACCTCCCTCCTGTGGTACAGCACAGCTGCGCGTCCATGCTATTCAACACGATGATTATCAAGTTGCAACATTGAGTGAATCAATGAATTGACAAACATGCAGAGAATAACAAGTAAAACTTACGATCTCATGGTTGACAGGCCCGATAACCACATTCTCTTCAGTCATACAATCGCACAGCAAAACTTCATGACGAAGTTGGAGATGATGTACCACCGATGCGTTAGCGACTTCGCATTGGGTTCATGGATGACGATGCATGTCGTATGGTGCGAAGTTCTTATGCTCATGAAACTAAGCATGCAAGTTTTACCAAAAGCTCGATCCCTTGCTCATGCCTGCAAAATCCGTAGGTATAGCCAACCAGGTATCGCACAACAACTCATCCGATCACCAGTACCCTGCCATCGTGCTTCCTCTAGAAAACACCAAGAAGTCACTAGTAGAAAAATGACCTAATGTTCAGCTCATTAGTCCCGATTTGTAAATGAACCGGCACTAATGTGACCATTAGTCCGGTTCATTTGTGACCTATAGTCCCAGTTTGTGCCACAAACCGGGACTAAAGGGGTGGTGGCAGGCTGGCGTCAGGCCGGGGCCCCACGAGCCCCTTTAGTCCCGGTTTGTGACACAAACAGGCCCTTTAGTCCCGGTTTGTGTCACAAATCGGGACTAAAGGGGGGTCAAACCTTTAGTCTCGGTTGGAGACACAAACCGGGACTAAAGGGCAATTTTCAAACTCTAGCCCCCCTCCCCGTATCGCCTTTTGAGAAAAAATCAAAAGAAAATGATTAAAACTTCAAAAATTAAAATCCTTCGAGATGTAGTTATGTTACTACATCTTGTAGTTACGGAAATTTAAAAACATAAATTTTGACATGTTTTGCAAAAAAGTGTTATGAAAAAGTAAAACGACCATATCTTTTGCATATGATGTCGAAAAAAGCGCATAGTATATCAAAATGTTCAGCACGAAAATCCGCATCCGATTTCGACAGCCGTCGGCCGTTTTGCAAGTTTTTTGAATCCTCAAATTCTTAAAGAAAAAAAAAGTTATTCTCAAATTTCTGTATTTTTTTAATTTTGGTTAAATCTGGTCAAACTACTTACTCAAGAAATATTAGTATTACTAAATAATTATTTTATTCTTTTTGAATTTTGGTCAAATTGTGGTCAAACTATGGTCAAATCTGGTCAAACTACTTATTCAACAAATATTAGTGTTACTAAATAATTATTATTTTTTAAATAGTAGTTTCAAACTCAAACGGTGAAACGTGTGACTTAATGCTCAAGGTAAACTCCTGAGGGTTAATAGGATTGATAGCTTACTATTGTTAGGTAAACAACAAGTGCAGACTTGCAAACTTGGGGAAATAGAACTCGGAAGTTAAGCGTGCTCAGGCTAGAGTAGTGAGAGGATGGGTGATCGACTGGGAAGTTAGACGATTTGAAACGAGTGCTCCACACTTGAGCAATGATGAGGGGTGATTAGAGGTTAAATCATCAAATAATTCAGAAATTAGAAAATTAAAAAAAATAAAAAAAACTTTAGTCCCGGTTGGTGTTACCAACCGGGACTAAAGGTCCCCCAGCCCCCGGCGCGGGCTCGTGCCACGTGGTGGGCCTTTGGTCCTGGGTCGTGTTGAACCGGGACTAAAGGGGTGGGCTTTAGTCCCCACCCTTCAGTGCCGGTTACAGAACGGGGACTAAAGGTCGTTTTTCTACTAGTGAGTTCAACAAAAAATCTTAATGGCATTTGACCTAACTATTTATAAGCTAGCTAGCTGAGAACTAGCAAAACCGTTTCTTAAATATATATAATACTCTTTTTCATTTTCATTTTCATTTTTATTTTCAGATAAGTAGATTTTATCTTGTTTTTGTTGGGAGTGCCCGAACTGCCCTAAGTGGCCCGCCAGCTGAATAATGCTGGAAAATGTGAGTATAACACAAACGCCGATGATTTGCACGGAACTAGGACCTCAGGTTACTTGCGTCGTTTTTTGCCCTTTTGCATATTTGTCCCAGGTGGGCCCGACTGGGCATATACAGGCAAAAAACCATCATCTGCACGTTGATTAGTTGTCTGCATCCCCTCTCCCTGCATCATAACAACACCTCTACGCATCATGTTTGGTTGCTCACATTGGTTGTGTTAATACTACTACATTTTGGTTGGTTGGATGCATTGGACATGATTAAGAGTTAACAACCACACATAACGCACAGTGTTACACTAGAGTGCCTCGGCGACAGCGGTGGGCGGTGGTCGCGGCGCCGTGTCCGACATGATGAGCACGTAGTCGTGGGCGAGCGGTCTCATCGGCGGCACAGTGAACTATTTGCTAGCACCGTTGTCGCAGAGAAAGTTCGTGTGGAGTAACGAATAGGAATGCGCTGAGGCAGAGGATGGTGGTGAAAAAATGCAGTGTGCACGTCATGGCGTCGTCAGTGTAGTAGGACACGGAGGAGGACGCCAAAAAGAAGGACGATGACGACGGCGTCGGTGTAGTAGGACGCAGAGGAGGAGGTCAAAAAGAACGACGATGACGACGGCACCATTGTAGTAGGATGCGAGCGAGAAGGCCGAGAGGAACGATGTCGGCGATGGCTTCAGTATAGCAGGACATGAGAGAGGAGACCAAGAGGAACGACGATCGTGCGAGTGTAGTAGGACATGAGAGAGGTGGTTGAGAGGAAGGATGTCGACGATGGTGCTAATGCAAAAACATACGGGACAGAACGACGATGGCGACGACGCTAGTGTAGTAGGACGCGAGCCAGGAGGCCGATAAGGGGATGCCGACGATGCTTCGGTGTAGTAGGACAGGGGGGAGGAGGCTGGGAGGAAAGACACTGATGATGGCGCTAGTGAAGGAAATATGCCCTAGAGGCAATAATAAAGTTATTATTTATTTCCTTAATATCATGATAAATGTTTATTATTCATGCTAGAATTGTATTAATCGGAAACATAATACATGTGTGAATATATAGACAAACAGAGTGTCACTAGTATGCCTCTACTTGACTAGCTTGTTAATCAAAGATGGTTATGTTTCCTAACCATGGACAAAGAGTTGTTATTTGATTAACGGGATCACATCATTAGTTGAATGATCTGATTGACATGACCCATTTCGTTAGCTTAGCACCCGATCGTTTAGTATGTTGCTATTTCTTTCTTAATGACTTATACATGTTCCTATGACTATGAGATTATGCAACTCCCGTTTATCGGAGGAACACTGTGTGTGCTACCAAACGTCACAACGTAATTGGGTGATTATAAAGGCGCTCTATAGGTGTCTCCAAAGGTACTTGTTGAGTTGGCGTATTTCGAGATCAGGATTTGTCACTCCGAATGTCGGAGAGGTATCTCTGGGCCCTCTCGGTAATGCACATCACTTAAGCCTTGCAAGCATTGCAACTAATGAGTTAGTTGCGAGATGATGTATTACGGAACGAGTAAAGAGACTTTCCGGTAACGAGATTGAACTAGGTATTGAGATACCGATGATCGAATCTCGGGCAAGTAACATACCGATGACAAAGGGAACAACGTATGTTGTCATGCGGTTTGACCGATAAAGATCTTCGTAGAATATGTGGGAGCCAATATGAACATCCAGGTCCCGCTGTTGGTTATTGACTGGAAACGTGTTTCGGTCATGTCTACATAGTTCTCGAACCCGTAGGGTCCGCACGCTTAACGTTATGATGACAGTTTTATTATGAGTTTATAAGTTTTGATGTACCGAAGGAGTTCGGAGTCCCAGATGAGATCGGGGACATGACGAGGAGTCTCGAAATGGCCGAGACGTAAAGATCGATATATTGGACGACTATATTTGGACTTCAGAAAGGTTCCGAGTGATTCGGTTATTTATCGGAGTACCGGAGAGTTACGGGAATTCGCCGGGGAGAAGTATTGGGCCTTATTGGGCCATAGGGGAAAGAGAGAGGGGCTGCCTAGGGCAGGCCCCCCCAAGGCCTAGTCCGAATTGGACTAGGGGGAGGGGCCGCACCCCCTCCTTCCTTCCCTTTTCTCTTCCCTTTCCTTCTCTCCTACTCCTACTACATGGAAGGTCTCCTAGTTGGACTAGGAAAGGAGGGAGTCCTACTCCCGGTGGGAGTAGGACTCCCCCCTGGCGCGCCCCTCCTTGGCCGGCCGCCCCCTCCCCTTGGCTCCTTTATATACGTGGGCAGGGGGCACCCTAGGACACACAAGTTGATCTACGGGTCGTTCCTTAGCCGTGTGCGGTGCCCCCTCCACCATATTCCACCTCGGTCATATCGTCGCGGAGTTTAGGCGAAGCCCTGCGCCGGTAGAACATCATCATCGTCACCACGCTGTCGTGCTGACGGAACTCATCCCCGACGCTTTGCTGGATTGGAGCCCGGGGAACGTCATCGAGCTGGACGTGTGCTGAACACGGAGGTGCCGTACGTTCGGTGCTTGGATCGGTCGAATCGTGAAGACGTACGACTACATCAACCGCGTTGTCATAACGCTTCCGCTTAACGGTCTACGAGGGTACGTAGACAACACTCTCCCCTCTCGTTGCTATGCCATCACCATGATCTTGCGTGTGCGTAGGAATTTTTTTGAAATTACTACGTTCCCCAACAGTGGTATCAGAGCCTAGGTTTTATGTGTTGATGTTATATGCACGAGTAGAACACAAGTGAGTTGTGGGCGATACAAGTCATACTGCTTACCAGCATGTCATACTTTGGTTCGGCAGTATTGTTGGATGAAGCGGCCCGAACCGACATTACGTGTACGCTTACGTGAGACTGGTTCTACCGACGTGCTTTGCACACAGGTGGCTGGCGGGTGTCATTTTCTCCAACTTTAGTTGAACCGAGTGTGGCTACGCCCGGTCCTTGCGAAGGTTAAAACAACACCAACTTGACGAACTATCGTTGTGGTTTTTTGATGCGTAGGTAAGAACGGTTCTTTCTCAGCCCGTAGCAGCCACGTAAAATTTGCAATAACAAAGTAGAGGACGTCTAACTTGTTTTTGCAGGGCATGTTGTGATGTGATATGGTCAAGACGTGATAAGATATAAGTTGTTGTATGAGATAATCATGTTTTTGTTGAAGTTATCGGCAACTGGCAGAAGCCCTATGGATGTCTCTTTGTTGCATAAGATGCAAGTGCCAAATAATTGCTTTACTTTATCGCTATACGATAGCAATAGTTGCAAGAGCAATAGTTGGTGAGACAACCATGTGATGACACATTGAAATAGATCAAGATGATGAAGATCATGGTGTCGTGCCAGTGACGATAGAGATCATGACAGTACTTTGGAGATGGAGATCAAAGGCGCAAGATGATCATGGCCATATCATATCACATATTTTGATTGCATATGATGTTTATCTATTATACATCTTATTCTTGCTTTGATTGACGGTAGCATTTTAAGATGATCTCTCACTAATTATCAAGAAGTGTTCTCCCTGAGTATGCACCGTTGCCAAAGTTCGTTGTGCCCAGACACCACATGATGATCGGGTGTGATAAGCTCTACGTCCATCTACAACGGGTGCAAGCCAGTTTTGCACACGCGGAATACTCAAGTTAAACTTGACGAGCCTAGCATATGCAGATATGGCCTCGGAACACGGAGACCGAAAGGTCGAGCGTGAATCATATAGTAGATATGATCAACATAGTGATGTTCACCATTGAAAACTACTCCATCTCACGTGATGATCGGTTATGGTTTAGTTGATTTGGATCACGTGATCACTTAGATGACTAGAGAGATGTCTGTCTAAGTGGGAGTTCTTAAGTAATATGATTAATTGAACTTAAATTTATCATGAACTTAGTCCTCGTAGTATTTTGCAAATTATGTTGTAGATCAATAGCTTGCGTTGTTGCTTTCATATGTTTATTTTGATATGTTCCTAGAGAAAATTGTGTTGAAAAATGTTAGTAGCAATGATGCGGATTCGATCCGTGATCTGAGGTTTATCCTCATTGCTGCACAGAAGAATTATGTCCTTAATGCACCGCTAGGTGACAGACCTATTGCAGGAGCAGATGCAGAAGTTATGAACGTCTGGCTAGATCAAAATGATGACTACTTGATAGTTTAGTGCACCATGCTTAACGGCTTAGAATCGGGACTTCAAAGACGTTTTGAACGTCATGGACCATATGAGATGTTCCAGGAGTTGAAGTTAATATTTCCAGCAAATACCCGAGTTGAGAGATATGAAGTCTCCAACAAGTTATATAGCTAAAAGATGGAGGAGAATCGCTCAACTAGTGAGCATGTGCTCAGACTGTCTGGGTATTTCAATCGCTTGAATCAAGTGGGAGTTAATCTTCCAGATAAGATAGTGATTGACAGAATTTTCTAGTCACCATCACTAAGTTACTAGAACTTCGTGATGAACTATAGTATGCAAGGGATGACGAAAACGATTCCCGAGCTCTTCGTGATGTTGAAATCGACGAAGGTAGAAATCAAGAAAGAGCATCAAGTGTTGATGATTGACAAGACCACTAGTTTCAAGAGAAGGGCAAAGGGAAAGAAAGGGAACTTCAAGTGGAAAGACAAGCAAGTTGTCACTCCTACGAAGAAGCCCAAAGCTGGACCATAGCCTGAAACTGAGTGTTTACACTGCAAAGGAAATGGTCACTGGAAACGGAAATGCCCTGAATATTTGGTGGATAAGAAGGATGGCAAAGTGAACAAGGGTATATTTGATATACAGATTATTGATGTGTGCCTTACTAGTGTTTATAGTAGCCCCTGAGTATTTGATACTTGTTCGGTTGCTAAGATTAGTAACTCGAAACAGGAGTTACAGAATAAACAGACTAGTTGAAGGGAAAGTAACGATGAGTGTTGGAAGTAGTTCCAAGATTGATATGATCATCATCGCACACTCCCTATACTTTCGGGATTAGTGTTAAACCTAAATAAATGTTATTTGGCGTTTGCATTGAGCATGAATATGATTTGATCGTGTTTATTGCACACGGTTATTCATTTAAAATCAGAGAATAATTGTTGTTCTGTTTACATGAATAAAACCTTCAATGGTCATACACCCAATGAAAATAGTTTGTTGGATCTCGATCGTAGTGATACACATATTCATAATATTGAGGCCAAAAGATGCAAAGTTAATAATGATAGTGCAACTTATTTGTGGCACTACCGTTTGGGTCATATCGGTGTAAAGCGCATGAAAAAACTCCATAAAGATGGATTTTCGAAATCACTTGGTTATGAATCATTTGATGCTTGCGAACCGTGCCTTTTGGGCAAGATGACTAAAACTCCGTTCTTCGGAACAATGGAACGAGCTACTGACTTATTGGAAATAATACATACTGATGTATGCAGATCTAATGAGTGTTGATGCTCGTGGCAAGTATCGTTATTTTCTAACCTTCACAAGATGATTTGAGCAGATATGGGTATATCTACTTGATGAAACATAAGTCTGAAATAGTTGAAAGGTTCAAAGAATTTCAGAGTGAAGTGGAAAATCATCATAACAAGAAAATAAAGTTTCTGCGATCTGATCGCGGAGACGAATATTTGAGTTACGAGTTTGGTCTTCAATTAAAACAATGTGGAATAGTTTCACAGCTCACGCCACCTGGAACACCACAACGTTATGGTGTGTCCGAACGTCGTAACCGCATTTTATTGGATATAGTGCGATCTATGATGTCTCTTACTGATTTACCACTATTGTTTTTGGGTTATGCATTAGAGACAGCTGCATTCACATTAAAAAGGGCACCATCTAAATCCGTTGAGATGACACCATATGAACTGTGGTTTAGCAAGAAACCCAAGTTGTCGTTTCTTAAAGTTTGGAGTTGCGATGCTTATATGAAAAAGGTTTTCAACTTGATAAGCTCGAACCCAAATCGGAGAAGTGCGTCTTCATAGAATACCCAAAGGAAACTGTTGGGTACACCTTCTATCATAGATCCGAAAGCAAAACATTCGTTGCTAAGAATGGATCCTTTCTAGAGAAGGAGTTTCTCTCGAAAGAAGTGAGTGGGAGGAAAGTAGAGCTTGATAAGGTAATTTGTACCTTCTCCCGAATTGGAAAGTAGTTCATCACAGAAATCAGTTCCAGTGATTCCTACACCAATTAGTGAGGAAGCTAATGATGATGATCATGAAACTTCAGCTCAAGTTACTACAGAACCTCGTAGGTCTTCTAGAGTACGGTCCGCACCAGAGTGGTACGGTAATCCTGTTCTGAAAGTCATGTTACTAGACCATGATAAACCTACAAACTATGAGGAAGCGATGATGAGCTCAGATTCCGCAAAATGGCTGGAGGCCATGAAATCTGAGATAGGATCCATGTATGAGAACAAAGTGTGGACTTTGGTGGAGTTGCCCGATGATCGGCAAGCCATATTGTATAAATGGACCTTCAAGAGGAAGACGGACGTTGATAGTAGTGTTACTATCTACAAAGCTCGACTTATCACAAAAGGTTTTCGACAAGTTCAAGATGTTGAATACAATGAGATTTTCTCACTCGTATCGATGCTTAAGTCTGTCCAAATCATGTTAGCAATTGCCACATTTTATGAAATCTGGCAAATGTATGTCAAAACTGCATTCCTTAATGGATTTATTAAAGAAGAGTTGTATATGATGCAACCAGAAGGTTTTGTCAATCCTAAAGATGCTAACAAAGTGTGCAAGCTCCAGCAATTCATCAATGGACTTGTGCAAGCATCTCGGAGTTGGAATATACGCTTTGATGAGTTGATCAAAGCATATGGTTTTATACAGACTTTTGGAAAGGCCTGTATTTACAAGAAAGTGAGTGGGAGCACTACAACATTTCTGATAAGTATATGTGAATGATATATTGTTGATTGGAAATAATGTAGAATTATTCAGCAAAGCATAAAGGAGTGTTTGAAAGGAGTTTTTTTTCAAAGAAAGACCTCGGTAGAGCTACTTACATATTGAGCATCAAGATCTATTGAGATAGATCAAGACGCTTGATAAGATTTTCAATGAGTACATACCTTGTGAAGATTTTGAAGTAGTCCAAAATGGAACAGTCAAAGAAAGAGTTCTTGCCTGTGTTGCAAAGGTGTGAAACTGAGTAAGACTCAAAACCCGACCACGGCAGAAAATAGAAAAGAGAATGAAAGTCATTCCCCATGCCTCAGTCATAGGTTCTATAAAGTATGCTATGCTGTGAACCAGACCTATTGTATACCTTGCTCTGAGTTTGACAAAGGAATATAATTTTGATCTAATAGTAGATCACTGGACTGCGGTCAAGAATATCCTTAGTGAGGACTAAGGAGATGTTTCTCGATTATGGAGGTGATAAAAGAGTTCGTTGTAAAAGTTACATCGGTGCAAACTTTTACACTGATCCAGATGACTCTAAGTCTCGATCTGGATACATATTGAAAGTGGGAGCAATTAGCTAGAGTAGCTCCATGCAAAGCATTGAAGACATAAAATATTTGCAAAATACATACGGCTCTGTATGTGACAGACCCGTTGACTAAATTTCTCTCACGAACAAAACATGATCATACCTTTGTACTCTTTGGGTGTTAATCACATAGCGATGTGAGCTAGACTATTGACTCTAGTAAACCCTTCGGGTGTTGGTCACATGACGATGTGAACTATTGGGTATTAATCACATACAGATATGAATATTGGTGTTAACTCACATGGCGATGTGAACTAGATTATTGACTCTAGTGCAAGTGGGAGACTGAAGGAAATATGCCCTAGAGGCAATAATAAAGTTATTATTTATTTCCTTAATATCATGATAAATGTTTAATATTCATGCTAGAATTGTATTAACCGGAAACATAATACATGTGTGAATATATAGACAAACAGAGTGTCACTAGTATGCCTCTACTTGACTAGCTTGTTAATCAAAGATGGTTATGTTTCCTAACCATGGACAAAGAGTTGTTATTTGATTAACGGGATCACATCATTAGTTGAATGATCTGATTGACATGACCCATTTCGTTAGCTTAGCACCCGATCGTTTAGTATGTTGCTATTGCTTTCTTCATGACTTATACATGTTCCTATGACTCTGAGATTATGCAACTCCCGTTTACCGGAGGAACACTTTGTATGCTACCAAATGTCACAACGTAACTGGGTGATTATAAAGGTGCTCTACAGGTGTCTCCAAAGGTACTTGTTGAGTTGGCGTATTTCGAGATCAGGATTTGTCACTCCGAATGTCGGAGAGGTATCTCTGGGCCCTCTCGGTAATGCACATCACTTAAGCCTTGCAAGCATTGCAACTAATGAGTTAGTTGCGATATGATGTATTACAGAACGAGTAAAGAGACTTTCCGGTAACGAGATTGAACTAGGTATTGAGATACCGATGATCGAATCTCGGGCAAGTAACATACCGATGACAAAGGGAACAACGTATGTTGTCATGCGGTTTGACCGATAAAGATCTTCGTAGAATATGTGGGAGCCAATATGGACATCCAGGTCCCGTTGTTGGTTATTGACCGGAAATGTGTTTCGGTCATGTCTACATAGTTCTCGAACACGTAGGGTCCGCACGCTTAACGTTACAATGACAGTTTTATTATGAGTTTATAAGTTTTGATGTATCGAAGGAGTTCAGAGTCCCAGATGAGATCGGGGACATGACGAGGAGTCTCGAAATGGCCGAGACGTAAAGATCTATATATTGGACGACTATATTCGGACTTCGGAAAGGTTCCGAGTGATTCGGGTATTTATCGAAGTACCGGAGAGTTACGGGAATTCGCCGGGGAGAAGTATTGGGCCTTATTGGGCCATACGGGAAAGAGAGAGGGGCTGCCTAGGGCAGGCGCGCGCCCCCCAAGGCCTAGTCCGAATTGGACTAGGGGGAGGGGCCGCACCCCCTCCTTCCTTCCCTTCTCTCTTCCCTTTCCTTCTCTCCTACTCCTACTACATGGAAGGTCTCCTAGTTGGACTAGGAAAGGAGGGAGTCCTACTCCCAGTGGGAGTAGGACTCCCCCCTGGCGCGCCCCTCCTTGGCCGGCCGCCCCCTCCCCTTGGCTCCTTTATATACGTGGGCAGGGGGGCACCCTAGGACACACAAGTTGATCTACGGATCGTTCCTTAGCCGTGTGTGGTCCCCCTCCACCATATTCCACCTCGGTCATATCGTCGCGGAGTTTAGGCGAAGCCCTGCGCCGGTAGAACATCATCATCGTCACCACGCCGTCGTGCTGACGGAACTCATCCCCGACGCTTTGCTGGATTGGAGCCCGGGGAACGTCATCGAGCTGGACGTGTGCTGAACACGGAGGTGCCATACGTTCGGTGCTTGGATCGGTCGGATCGTGAAGACGTACGACTACATCAACCGCGTTGTCATAACGCTTCCGCTTAACGGTCTACGAGGGTACGTAGACAACACTCTCCCCTTTCGTTGCTATGCCATCACCATGATCTTGCGTGTGCGTAGGAATTTTTTTGAAATTACTACGTTCCCCAACAGCTAGTGCAACAACACGCGAGGGAGGAGGCCGAGAGGAGCGACACGCCGACACCGAAAGTGACTCGACACACATCCTCTAGCGTAAGAGGGTCTATCATGTGCGCTCGATGGTGGCTCGACTCAGCCTGGCCCGGTAGAAACGGTCGATTTGAGCATTCCTTTGGATGCAGGTCCAGAGGTGCTTTGAGTTCTGTGCGGGCCAACTTTTCAATGCGACCCACGTAACCAAACGGGCCAAAAACATCCTGCGCGGCCCTGACCAGGCCTAGTACAGGCTACCAAATGCTTCCTAAGTGTTACTTATGATTAATGCATGGGTGTTATGTATTGTTTTTATAGACTTTGGTGTGCCCCTGCCTCCAGCCGGCTGGCATCGTGCAACGCCCCGAGACCGACGCTCCAGAAGACTTCCAGCTATTCCGAGATTCGTCGTGTGATTTGTTTTGTTCGTTGCATTCATCCTTGCATCATGTTGCATTTCATCACGCTCATCATGTGCATTGTGTGTTTCATGCATGATCACCCCTTGCATCACCCCTCCCCTCCTTCTCTTGCTTCTATTTGGCAAGTACCATTTTTCACTCCTCCTTTAATGTTCATCTCTTCCTCACAATTCAAGCATCATGCCACTCACCTCCCTGCCAAGTTTCACCTATTTTGGAGCTGGTTTGGTTGGGATAAAAAATGCTTCAAGTTGGAACCTAATTCAAACTTGGAATATTTTTTGGCCTTTAAAATTTCCCAAATCAGTTTTATTGAATACTACGCAAATTCAGGACCTTGAGAATTTTGTCACATCTCTCTAAATCCTCCCAAATCCCCCTCTGGTTTTCCTTTTGTTTTCTGTCTGAAGAAAAACGAAAAAGGAAAAAAAAAAGGAGGAGCAAGCCCAGCCGGCCTCTAAGGCCCATCTGCAGCCTAAGCAGGCCCAGCCACCGCAGCCTACCTAACCCTAGGCGCTCCCTTGCCCGATCCACCCCCTCTCCCTCTCGTTCCCTTCCACCCAGCGCCGCCAGGGAACCGCAGCCCGATCCCATCTCCCTCGCTCCAGCCACCCTCGCCCGACCACCATCTCCTCTGCGCCGCAGCCTCGTCAGCGCCGGCTCCCGTCGCCCCTGCCGCCTCGCGCCTCCACCTCCTCGCCGGCCGGTCGGAGCTCGCCGCGCCCTGCTTCTCCTTCCCTGCCTCCACCGCGAGCCCACCATGGCGCCATCCTTCCCCGCTGCGCCTCCACGTCGTCTTCGTGCATGCCACCGCCTTCCCGCATCTCTCTCCCGATCCCGTCGCCCGTCCATGGTCGCCACACCGTGTGCTCGCCGCCCTTGGTGCTCGCCACAGGACCTCCCCATCGCTCTTATCGATGACCAGCCGGTGCCTACAAGCGAGGGCTGCAGCTCACGCAGGAGAGCTCATGCTCGACCCCGCAACCCTCTGCCGTGCCTCCGGACGCCCAACCTCCGTCCCGCGCCCGCAACCCTGCTCTGGATCGAGAGGAGCTCGATCCCGAGCGCCTTCAGCCCGTCCGACCTCCTCTGCCTCGTTGTCCTCCAGCGTTGACCGAGCACCCAGCGAGTCGGGAGCAACTCCATTGCCCTGCGCCCGTTCTCCCCTAGATCGGTGCCTTGTTGCTCCACCTTGGCCGCGGTATGCCGCTGCCCGTTTTGGCGTTGCCAAGACCCTGGGACCCAGAACGCCAAGACCGCCTAGGTGGATTCCTTTCGACAAATACCACGACGACCGTCGAGACCGCCAAGTTCCACTGCCGATGAACGTTTTGGAATCGCCAAGTCAGACTACAACACGAAGACCATGTACAACTACGGACACCCGTGGATTTCACCAAGTACCCCGACGTCTACGAGATGTACCACTACCGTCGACCCGTGAACGTCTACTTCCCTCTACGAACTCGATCCGCCCGAAACGCACGCTTCGAAGGTATAACACCGAGACGATGTCCGTGGACCGAATGCATGTTGTATGAGATGCCCGTTTTTGCATCGTGTCCATTTGTCACTCGTTTCCATGCCACTATCCCGTGGGAACCCGGAAGCCAGGAGCACCCCACCATCTTGCATGACTTGTTCACGCCTCCTTTTGCACTGGTATCTCCGTGAGCTACCGGAACCGATATGTTGCCGTGGCATCATTTTCGGATATGTTGCCGTGGCATCATTTTCGGATATGTTGCCGTGGCACCATTTTTGTTTCGCCGCCGTGGCACCCTTTTTGTTCCGCCATGGTGACCAAATGCTTCATAACATGCTCATGTCAACATTTTCATAAAATTGCATAAAACTTGTATATGTCATCCGCATCATGATAACAACATTTAAAATGTTTAAACTTGTTGTTGCATTAAATTGCTAAATGCATATGGAGATTTACCGGATTTGTTGTTTTTATATCCGGCCCCATTTAAATTGTTTAGATGGTATAGTTTATATTATGCTTCACCTCTTGCCATGCTTAACAACATTTAATATTGTTGGGTACATAAACGGGATCAAACTAAATAACTTATCGTGGTGTTTCGTCAATATGCAACTCGTTGCATATTGAGCTCCATTAATTTGTAGGATTGTTTGTGCACTTTCCCATGCCATGCATATTTAAACCGGACATGCATCATACTCGATTGTGTATCGTGCCATGTTGTTGTGGTGGTTGTTTACTATGTTGTGTGCTTCTTTTCCGGTGTTTGCTTCTTCGGGTTGGTTCCGGTTACGTCGCGTTTGTGAGGACCCGTTCGACTACGTCCGTTTGTCTTCTTCATGGACTCGTTCTTCTTCCTTGCGAGATCTCAGGCAAGATGATCATACCCTCGAAATCACTACTATCTTTGCTATGCTAGTTTGCTCGCTCTTGCTATGCCAATGCTACGATGCCTACCATTTGCTTGTCAGCCTCCCAAATTGCCATGTCAAACCTCTAACCCACCATGTCCTAGCAAACCGTTGATTGGCTATGTTACCGCTTTGCTCAGCCCCTCTTATAGCGTTGTTAGTTGCAGGTGAAGATTGAAGTTTGTTCCTTGTTGGAACATGGAGATGTTGTTCCTTGTTGGAACATGTTTACTTGTTGGGATATCACAATATATCTTACTTAATTAATGCATCTATATACTTGGTAAAGGGTGGAAGGCTCGGCCTTATGCCTGGTGTTTTGTTCCACTCTTGCCGCCCTAGTTTCCATCATATCGGTGTTATGTTCCCGGATTTTGCGTTCCTTACACGGTTGGGCTATAATGGGAACCCCTTGACAGTTCGCCTTAAGTAAAGCTCCTCCAGCAATGCCCAACATTGGTTTTACCATTTGCACTAACAACCTACCACCTTCCCTTGGGTTCTGCAGACTCAAGGGTCATCTTTATTCTAACCCCCCCCCCCCGGGCCAGTGCTCCTCTGAGTGTTGGTCCGAACTGAGCTGCCTGCGGGGCCACCTCGGGGAAACTTGAGGGTTGGTTTTACTCGTAGCTAGTCTCATCTGAGTGTGCCCTGAGAAAGAGATATGTGCAGCTCCTATCGGGATTTGTCGGCACATTCGGGCGGTGTTGCTGGTTTAGTTTTACCCTGTCGAAATGTCTTGTTGTACCGGGATACCGAGTCTGATCGGAATGTCTCGGGTGGAGGTCTATTCCTTCGTTGACCGTGAGAGCTTGTGATGGGCTAAGTTGGGACACCCCTGCAGGGTATTATCTTTCGAAAGTCGTGCCCGCGGTTATGGGCAGATGGGAATTTGTTAACGTCCGGTTGTAGAAAACCCGAAGTTGACCTTAATTAAAATACATCAACTGTGTGTGTAACCGTGATGGTCTCTTTCCGGCGGAGTCCGGGAAGTGAACACGGTGTTGGAGTTATGCTTGACGTAGGTTGCTATAGGATCACTTCTTGATCATACTTTTATCGACCGTGCTTTGCCTTCTCTTCTCGCTCTCATTTGCGTATGTTATCCACCATATATGCTAGTCGCTTGCTGCAGCTCCACCTCATTACTCCATCCTTCCTATAAGCTTAAATAGTCTTGATCTCGCGGGTGCGAGATTGCTGAGTCCCCGTGGCTCACAGATACTTCCAAAAACCAGTTTGCAGGTGCCTATGTTACCGTGCAGATGACGCAACCAAGCTCAAGGAGGAGCTCGATGAAGATCTTGCCCTTTGTGTTGTTTCATTCTAGTTAATCAGTAGTGGAGCCCAGTTGGGGTCGATCGGGGACCTTTGTCGCATTTGGGGTTCTTCTTTTATTTTGGTTTCGTAGTCGGACCTTGATTGTATCTGGATGATGTAATGCTTTATTCATGTAATTGCGTGAAGTGGCGATTGTAAGCCAACTATGTATCTCTTTCCCATATGTATTACATGGGTTGTGTGAAGATTACCTCACTTGCGACATTGCTTTCAATGCGGTTATGCCTCTAAGTCGTGCTTCGACACGTGGGAGATATAGCCGCATCGAGGGCGTTACAAGTTGGTAATCAGAGCCTTCCCCGACCTTAGGAGCCCCATTGCTTGATCGTTTTTAGCGGCCGAGTTGTGTCTAGAAAAATATTTTGAGTCATTTAGGATTATATATATCGGAGAGTTAGGAATTCTTTTTACTTCCCAGTCTCCTCATCGCTCTGGTAAGGCATCCTGACGTAGAGTTTTGACTCTTCTCTTCTCAAATTTCACTAAATTTTTTTTTAGGATCACGCGGGTATCTTGGAATCGTTCCGATGGTTTTATGATGAGAACATTGTCTTGGTGCCTCCTGTCAGGGGTTTAGTGGAAGTGTCCCGGGGAGTTGAGCTCTGAGGTGTTGTCATCATAATTTTATCGTTGCAGTTCTGGAATACCTGAGTTTAGTACGCCGACATCGAAAATCTCTTTTATGCAGTTGTTGGTGAGATAACCCCGATAACCCAGTACTGAGGTGAGTACGGGAGTATTGCCATGACTTGTATAACGGACGCTTTTCGAAGGTTGAGGTAGATGATTTCCGAAGGTTTCTTGGTTATGTGTTGAAGGATGGATACAGCTGGATGTAGGATTTGTTAGTTTTGGGTGAGATATTATGCTTCCCCTGTATCCCCAACACCTGATTGCATAACCGGAAAATTTCGGGAGTTTCATAGGTGGGAATTCAAGTAGCTCTTAGGATATCTTTCCGGCGGATGTATGATATGAAATTGGGGTTCGACGTCTAGTGGTCCGCCTATTCACGGTCGATTTTACAGTGGTCTCGTTGTGTCTTAAAGAGTCCTTGGCTATGCCGACTCGGGGACGCTTTGTATGTCATGTGCACTGCCTTGTACATGATGGTGCTGTACACTCGAGCCCGTGTAGGCCCCACCACGAAAACTTCGGACGAAATCTCTATCATAGTTTGTTCCGGCTTATTCTGCAAGCCAGTCCTTTGTTTTTGTTTTGAGTTGTGGTATTCGAGTTGCTTCAATGTCAAGTGTTGATTCCATACCTTTCCGAAATGGTGTTCTCATACTCCGATGTGAATACCAATCCTTCTCGACAATCGAGATTGTCATGTCAATCCTTTTCAACCGGCGTGTTTCTCTTCAAGTGGATCCGATCACTTCAACATCAGCAAGACCAATTATCATTTCTTCTCAACGGTGTTTGTTTCATCCGTCTCCAAGTTGCCTTTGTTTTTTTCCCGCCCACCCACCCTTTTTCCTCAAGGACTAAGATTTCTTTACCAAGTATCCTTTTATTTTTGTGAAGTTTCTCCATTCTTTTCCGTCAATGTTCTTACCCGGTGGTTCTCAAGAAGATGTTCCACTAGTTCGTCATTCCTCATTCCTTTCTCTTCTTCGGTGGATTCAAGTCAAGTTTTGTTGGTCATACCTTTTTCCTCATTTCTATGTCTTCTCATACCGGTGCACCTCATAATAATTCACTTCCCGCTATTCAATTGTTCCGGAGTGCTCAAGATATCTCGAAGATTCGTGTTTCCACTCTGCATTCGTTCAAGCTCTTTCGAGATTGGTATCTCATTCAAGTCATTTAATTCAACCGGTGCGACATCTCTTTTAAATCTTTTCAACGGTGTTCTTTTGAGTGGGCCCTAACCCACAGGTCTTTTTCCAGGATCTTACCTGACTCTTCTTATTTTCCCGGCGTTACTCTCAAATTCTTTCCAAGTTTGACGTAAGAATGAGTTATCATTAGTCAAATGCTTTTCTCCAAGATCTTTCAAATTCTTTTCATAGTTGGCTCAACCTCTTCGCTTTTGATTCTTACGGTGTGCCTCAATAATTCTTGGTGGTGTTTCTCGTTGTCATTCTCATCATTTGAAGACCGAAGAAGAGTTTCTCTTTAATCTTGCTCTATTCTCTTCAAGATTCATGGTGCTAGCTTGTTGCCATCCTCTCATAATTGTTTTCGATTGTGAGAATCTTTTTCACCCATCAGGAGATATTCAAGAGTCTTCTCAGTTTGTCATCCGGAGTCCATCAATTCAGGTTTATTCATTCTCAGCCGTCAGTTATCATTCTCCTATCTTGCCGGTGCATCTATCGAATATCCTCTAATCAGTTCTTGATCTCTTTGTTCTCATGTATCTAGTTTGTCTCAAGCACCTTCGTTCATTTGCTAATTCTTACCGGTGATGCACCCCTACTTCGATCATTTTCAATTCTTACGGTGGTTCTTTCAAGATCTCTCTTCCTTGTTCATCATATCAATTCATTTGTTGTTCCAATCCTACCGGTGGTTCGTTGAAGACCTTCTCAAGTTTACGCTATACCTCTTTTAATCCTTTCTACGAGAATAAGTAGTATGCCAAATCCGTTGATTGTCGTCAATTTAATTGGTGAAGGATAAGCATAACATAATTCTTATTCTTGTTCATCCAAGTGATTAATTCTTTATTTCGGAGGCCCTTAAAATTCTCGGTTTCATTTGTTTCATCTTCTCTTTTTCCCGGAGTTCCAAGCTCTAATTATCACGGAGATCCATCTAAATCATTGCAAGGATTCACCTTGTGTTTTCAATTTCTCTTTCTTTTCATTCCTTTTGTTTACCGGAGTTCTTCATGGAGGTTCTACATGACGATTCATCAAGGATTTAATTCCCTTCTCAAAGTTTTCATCGAGATTCTTTCCTAAGGAGCTCAAGCTTTCTTCATATTGTAATCCGGAGTGCAATTTCTTTCTACCATATTATCGGAGGTGGTATTATGTCATTCTTGATAATTTGAGTTCATGTTTTCCATGATTCACATGTTGTTAAGAATGAGTTATTTTTAAATCCATCAACCTCGTTGTTGGAGTTATCTTGTGTCATATTTCACCTAAAAGCCTTCCATTGGAAATGTTGCTATTTGTGGTGCTTGCCAATGATCCAAGTTATCTCTTTATCATCTTGGTGGAAGAAGTTTTCATCTCTTCGTTGATCTCAAGCAAGCAATTGTTTCCGTTAGTGGCCGGTTGTCACCTCATAATTTTGAGATGTTTTCCATAAGCCCACTACAAGCTTGTGCTTTTCGTTGTTGATTTTCCAACAACTCCGTTCAATTCTTCTTTGCAAGGATGCTTTCCAAACTCATTTGAGGCAGAAGTTGGCATTTTCTTCTCCATTCTGTTATTCCAATGATATATCTTCTATTATTTCTTTCGGAGGCATTGTGACTTTGCTCTTTTCACTCACCATCTCGATTCGTGAGGATCGTGTTCTTTTCTTGCTTATCCATTTAACCGGAGTGTCGTGTTTTCATTCGAGTTCTCTAATTTTTTAAAGTTTTCCCTCCTTCCTCAACTGGAGAGCTGTCTGAAATCCTTCTTACCCATTGTGCCATTCTTTCAATAGTTCCGGAGGCAGTGTGTTGTTGATTTCATCAAGTAACATCCCATCTTCTCAAGTTCATGTTCTATTCCTTCCATGTTCAACCGGAGTACTGCCCGAATTCTTCCCCTCTCATCTTGTTTAACCGAAGTGGTTTCGAATTCTATCTTGTCCATTAAACTCTTGATTCATGTCTTTGCAACCTTCAAGTTCTCGTAATGTTCCTTGTTCCTCTTTCTAACGGATTGTTTGCAATCTCGTTCATCTCCTTTGTATTCTTTCTTTCAATTTGTTCAACCTCTCAAGGTTCTTTGGTTTCACTCATTGGTCAAAGAAGCAACTTAGTTTTACCTCTTCTCTTCCTCTTCCATTTCTCTCCGGTGCCATCCTAGATCTCGGGACGAGATCCTCTTGTAGTGGTGGAGTGTTGTAACGCCCCGAGACCGACGCTCCAGAAGACTTCCAGCTATTCCGAGATTCGTCGTGTGATTTGTTTTGTTCGTTGCATTCATCCTTGCATCATGTTGCATTTCATCATGCTCATCATGTGCATTGTGTGTTTCATGCATGATCACCCCTTGCATCACCCCTCCCCTCCTTCTCTTGCTTCTATTTGGCAAGTACCATTTTTCACTCCTCCTTTAATGTTCATCTCTTCCTCACAATTCAAGCATCATGCCACTCACCTCCCTGCCAAGTTTCACCTATTTTGGAGCTGGTTTGGTTGGGATAAAAAATGCTTCAAGTTGGAACCTAATTCAAACTTGGAATATTTTTTGGCCTTTAAAATTTCCCAAATCAGTTTTATTGAATACTACGCAAATTCAGGACCTTGAGAATTTTGTCACATCTCTCTAAATCCTCCCAAATCCCCCTCTGGTTTTCCTTTTGTTTTCTGTCTGAAGAAAAACGAAAAAGGAAAAAAAAAAGGAGGAGCAAGCCCAGCCGGCCTCTAAGGCCCATCTGCAGCCTAAGCAGGCCCAGCCACCGCAGCCTACCTAACCCTAGGCGCTCCCTTGCCCGATCCACCCCCTCTCCCTCTCGTTCCCTTCCACCCAGCGCCGCCAGGGAACCGCAGCCCGATCCCATCTCCCTCGCTCCAGCCACCCTCGCCCGACCCCCATCTCCTCTGCGCAGCAGCCTCGTCAGCGCCGGCTCCCGTCGCCCCTGCCGCCTCGCGCTTCCACCTCCTCGCCGGCCGGTCGGAGCTCGCCGCGCCCTGCTTCTCCTTCCCTGCCTCCACCGCGAGCCCACCATGGCGCCATCCTTCCCCGCTGCGCCTCCACGTCGTCTTCGTGCATGCCACCGCCTTCCCGCATCTCTCTCCCGATCCCGTCGCCCGTCCATGGTCGCCACACCGTGTGCTCGCCGCCCTTGGTGCCGCGCCACAGGACCTCCCCATCGCTCTTATCGATGACCAGCCGGTGCCTACAAGTGAGGGCTGCAGCTCACGCAGGAGAGCTCATGCTCGACCCCGCAACCCTCTGCCGTGCCTCCGCGCGCCCAACCTCCGTCCCGCGCCCGCAACCCTACTCTGGATCGAGAGGAGCTCGATCCCGAGCGCCTTCAGCCCGTCCGACCTCCTCTGCCTCGTTGTCCTCCAGCGTTGACCGAGCACCCAGCGAGTCGGGAGCAACTCCATCGCCCTGCGCCCGTTCTCCCCTAGATCGGTGCCTTGTTGCTCCACCTTGGCCGCGGTATGCCGCTGCCCGTTTTGGCGTTGCCAAGACCCTGGGACCCGGAACGCCAAGACCGCCTCGGTGGATTCCTTTCGACAAATACCACGACGACCGTCGAGACCGCCAAGTTCCACTGCCGATGAACGTTTTGGAATCGCCAAGTCAGACTACAACACGAAGACCATGTACAACTACGGACACCCATGGATTTCACCAAGTACCCCGACGTCTACGAGATGTACCACTACCGTCGACCCGTGAACGTCTACTTCCCTCTACGAACTCGATCCGCCCGAAACGCACGCTTCGAAGGTATAACACCGAGACGATGTCCGTGGACCGAATGCATGTTGTATGAGATGCCCGTTTTTGCATCGTGTCCGTTTGTCACTCGTTTCCATGCCACTATCCCGTGGGAACCCGGAAGCCGGGAGCACCCCACCATCTTGCATGACTTGTTCACGCCTCCTTTTGCACCGGTATCTCCGTGAGCTACCGGAACCGATATGTTGCCGTGGCATCATTTTCGGATATGTTGCCGTGGCATCATTTTCGGATATGTTGCCGTGGCACCATTTTTGTTTCGCCGTCGTGGCACCCTTTTTGTTCCGCCATGGTGACCAAATGCTTCATAACATGCTCATGTCAACATTTTCATAAAATTGCATAAAACTTGTATATGTCATCTGCATCATGATAACAACATTTAAAATGTTTAAACTTATTGTTGCATTAAATTGCTAAATGCATATGGAGATTTACCGGATTTGTTGTTTTTATATCCGGCCCCATTTAAATTGTTTAGATGGTATAGTTTATATTATGCTTCACCTCTTGCCATGCTTAACAACATTTAATATTGTTGGGTACATAAACGGGATCAAACTAAATAACTTATCGTGGTGTTTCGTCAATATGCAACTCGTTGCATATTGAGCTCCATTAATTTGTAGGATTGTTTGTGCACTTTCCCATGCCATGCATATTTAAACCGGACATGCATCATACTCGATTGTGTATCGTGCCATGTTGTTGTGGTGGTTGTTTACTATGTTGTGTGCTTCTTTTCCGGTGTTTGCTTCTTCGGGTTGGTTCCGGTTACGTCGCGTTTGTGAGGACCCGTTCGACTACGTCCGTTTGTCTTCTTCATGGACTCGTTCTTCTTCCTTGCGAGATCTCAGGCAAGATGATCATACCCTCGAAATCACTACTATCTTTGCTATGCTAGTTTGCTCGCTCTTGCTATGCCAATGCTACGATGCCTACCATTTGCTTGTCAGCCTCCCAAATTGCCATGTCAAACCTCTAACCCACCATGTCCTAGCAAACCGTTGATTGGCTATGTTACCGCTTTGCTCAGCCCCTCTTATAGCGTTGTTAGTTGCAGGTGAAGATTGAAGTTTGTTCCTTGTTGGAACATGGAGATGTTGTTCCTTGTTGGAACATGTTTACTTGTTGGGATATCACAAAATATCTTATTTAATTAATGCATCTATATACTTGGTAAAGGGTGGAAGGCTCGGCCTTATGCCTGGTGTTTTGTTCCACTCTTGCCGCCCTAGTTTCCGTCATATCGGTGTTATGTTCCCGGATTTTGCGTTCCTTACACGGTTGGGCTATAATGGGAACCCCTTGACAGTTCGCCTTAAGTAAAGCTCCTCCAGCAATGCCCAACATTGGTTTTACCATTTGCACTAACAACCTACCACCTTCCCTTGGGTTCTGCAGACTCAAGGGTCATCTTTATTCTAACCCCCCCGGGCCAGTGCTCCTCTGAGTGTTGGTCCGAACTGAGCTGCCTGCGGGGCCACCTCGGGGAAACTTGAGGGTTGGTTTTACTCGTAGCTAGTCTCATCTGAGTGTGCCCTGAGAAAGAGATATGTGCAGCTCCTATCGGGATTTGTCGGCACATTCGGGCGGTGTTGCTGGTTTAGTTTTACCCTGTCGAAATGTCTTGTTGTACCGGGATACCGAGTCTGATCGGAATGTCTCGGGTGGAGGTCTATTCCTTCGTTGACCGTGAGAGCTTGTGATGGGCTAAGTTGGGACACCCCTGCAGGGTATTATCTTTCGAAAGTCGTGCCCGCGGTTATGGGCAGATGGGAATTTGTTAACGTCCGGTTGTAGAAAACCCGAAGTTGACCTTAATTAAAATACATCAACTGTGTGTGTAACCGTGATGGTCTCTTTCCGGCGGAGTCCGGGAAGTGAACACGGTGTTGGAGTTATACTTGACGTAGGTTGCTATAGGATCACTTCTTGATCATACTTTTATCGACCGTGCTTTGCCTTCTCTTCTCGCTCTCATTTGCGTATGTTATCCACCATATATGCTAGTCGCTTGCTGCAGCTCCACCTCATTACTCCATCCTTCCTATAAGCTTAAATAGTCTTGATCTCGCGGGTGCGAGATTGCTGAGTCCCCGTGGCTCACAGATACTTCCAAAAACCAGTTTGCAGGTGCCTATGTTACCATGCAGATGACGCAACCAAGCTCAAGGAGGAGCTCGATGAAAATCTTGCCCTTTGTGTTGTTTCGTTCTAGTTAATCAGTAGTGGAGCCCAGTTGGGGTCGATCGGGGACCTTTGTCGCATATGGGGTTCTTCTTTTATTTTGGTTCCGTAGTCTGACCTTGATTGTATCTGGATGATGTAATGTTTTATTCATGTAATTGTGTGAAGTGGCGATTGTAAGCCAACTATGTATCTCTTTCCCATATGTATTACATGGGTTGTGTGAAGATTACCTCACTTGCGACATTGTTTTCAATGCGGTTATGCCTCTAAGTCGTGCTTCGACACGTGGGAGATATAGCCGCATCGAGGGCGTCACACATCGTCAGGATATCGTTGTGCTACGCTCATGACATTTTTTATGGACGTTTTCTCTCCCATTGTAAAATATGGGCACATTTACTAGTAACATAAAAACACACAAATAATATCATACAATACATAATATTCACGTACGCGTTTACTAGCGGTTAGAAGAAAAAAAGATGTGTCAGCCAAACCACACAGTCCCGAGAAACTTTAGCGCAACGGTATAAGACTACCCATAGTGGGAGTAATATAGGTAGTAACATTACACATATCTAGATAAAATAGATGATGTGGCAAGCAATAAATGAAAAAAAAGAGGCATGTGGTAACATAGCTAGTTACTAGTATGAGTAACATTACACATATCAAGGCAAGATGAGTCTATAGCCTAATAAATGAAGTGTTGCATGTTACCACACATATGTTACTCCCTACTACTCCCTCCTTTCCGGTTTATAGGGCTCAATTCAAAAATCTCACCAACCAAGGTAGATGGTGAGTGGTGGAATATTTTTTGTAGTTTGCAAAAGCATCCAATTAATGCTCTTGTTTTCTCAAAAAACTATGTTTACCAATGCATTAATTGCAGTGCATGCATGGATAAAGTACATGCATTGGTCAATTTTCTCTTAATACTTGCATCCAATGATTTAATGCACCTTAAAATCTGAACTTGTGATGGGGAACAACCAAATTGAGCCTTATAAAATGGAAACACTAAGATTTTGAGATAAGCCTTATAAATCGGAAAGGAAGAGATAGTAACATGGGCATATTATGTTACTACCCATCGTGGCTCTGATCTCTCCGGAACAAGGCTGCTTCCGTGGCGAGGCTCCTCTGTCATTTCATCTCACGCCCTCCACTGCTACTCATCCACGTCCACGTGACGTGACGTTCCAACCACCATTGACCTTGTCCAGGAAAAACAAGCTCTGAACAAGTCAATCATACCCCAAATTATTTCCAGATCAATCACGCCCCAATTGAACACGCACGAATTACGTCCATTTTTCCACGCCAGACCGGGCGACCAGCCCAACAGAAACCTGTGAAAAGGAACGAACGGACGGCGCCATTTCCCTCTCAGCCCGTTTGAACGATTCCATTCCGTCCTCCCTCCTCTCCGCGTGCGTGCGTGCGTTTTCCAGGCTAGTACGCACGCACGCCATTAGTGCGCCCGATTGCGCGTCCCGCACCGTCACCCGCCATCATTCCACCATTCACACCGCTTCTCCTTCTCCCTCCCCTCTCCCTCTCCCCCTCGTCGCCGCCTCCCCTTCTCCAGTAGTAGTAGTACTTTTCCCCGGATCCACCGGGGTTAGCAGACCAAGCGGCCGATTTGGTCACGTGTTCGCCCCTTGATTCCTTCTTGGCGGCGGCGGCTGCTGTCCCGCTGGTCTTCCTCCTCGCTTAATCCGCTCCGCGTCCCCTGCTGCTCCAGTCAGCCCGCTTCTACTCTCCAGTCGCTCCGGACCGGGAGGAAAGAAAAGATCGAAATACTCGCGGAGCTCACAGTTCTTTGGAAAGATCGACGGACCGGAATTAGGAGCGCTTGTTCTGGTGCGCCAGTTCTTGGAGCAGCGGTTCTTGGGAGGTCGCTCGCGTTCTTGCGGAGTTGCGTCGGGCATGGGGAATTGCCGGAGGAGAGGCCCGGCGGCGCTCTTCCTGCTCTGGTTCCTGGCGACGGGCTTCCAGCTGTGCGCTGCTCTGAATCACGAAGGTGCCGGGTCGTGACTTCGGTTGCTTCTTCTTTCGGCTGCGGTTTGTTGCTTTTCCAGCTTCTTGGTTTGACTCTGTTCAGGGCTTTGTTTCCTGGATTCTTTGCAGGTCTTGCGCTTCTGAGGTTCAGGGAGATGGTAGAGGCTGATCCCCGTGGTGCTCTGCTGGGTTGGGATGAAGGGCACGCTAGCCCCTGTTCTTGGTTCGGCGTGCAGTGCTCGGATGATGGACGGGTCGTAGGCCTGTAAGTTGCTTTTTTTGCACAGAAAAAGATGGAGCACGGATTTGTCATTTCGGCTTATTTGGAACAAATCAACGCCTGAATTAAACTGTTAATAAGAAAACCAAGGGATTTACATCACATTTTACTTGTTTAGGCTGATTTTTTTTTTGGGGGGGTTTGTGGCCATTGGCAGAACTGCAGAATCATATTAGTATGTTGTCTTGCACCGTTGGAAGAATGATTGGCATTTTCTTGTTCTAAAATATAAGGCATTCCAACTGCATTTAGGGAGCATCTTTCTTTGGATTGACAAGGAGGGCCCTTATTCTGCATGTGGAAATAGGGCCCTTTACAAATCTGCATGTGGAGCATCAGCTTATCTGTTTGCGGTGACATTTTGTTGAACATCTAGTTCCCCTGACATGCATGGGCTGTTTAGTATAGGATGCCCATCTTATGCAGCTATGTTTGCTCTGTTTAAATTGTTTTCTTTCATGTGTTATGTTTGCAATATTTCCCTATGATCTGATTGATAATATGTATTTGTATGTTTTTGACTAATTTGTGTGTGCCTTTGCTTTGTAGGAACTTGTCAAATCTTGGTCTGAAAGGCACGTTATCTCCTGAGATTGGACAGCTTATTAATATGCATTCTCTGTAAGCATATTCTGTACTTCCTTCAGTAATATTTTTTCTGGAGCACTTTGATATGACATTACATGTTTCACACTTTGAACCATAAGATAGTATTTGATATTTCTGAAACTACCACTGAATCAGAGTCATTTTGCACTTCGATCTAGGATTTTATGTTAAGCGCAGCAGTAAAGCTGTAACTTTGTAGTGTATATGTTTTCCTTATGAGGCTTCATGGAATACCGTCTGCATGAATCTAATTCAAGTACATGATTGTTTGATGGCAAATAGACCCCCCACTCCCCCAAGAGCCACCCACCCATTGCAAAGAGCTCTGTATTTTTCCTATCGTTAGTAGCATCATAAATCTAACTGTTAAATTACGTATGCCCATTCAGGCCTTCACCAAGAAAGCTTCTTGTATCTACAGATATCATTTTTTGTATCTTATGCACTTGTGTTACTTGTGAAAATGATGTCCGCCCTTCAAACTTTTCTGATCTATTTTTCTTCCATCTATACAGTGTACTGCACAAGAACTTGTTCTATGGTATTATCCCTCGAGAGATAGGAGATTTACGGGAGCTGAAGGTGTTGGATCTGGGGTACAATAACTTCAATGGATCAGTTCCATCAGAGCTAATAAACATTTTAACCCTGGAGTTTATGTGCGTATGAACTTCGATATGTGTTTTTGCCATTTCAGTTTAACTTCAAACTTGACTGACCTTACTACTTGAATTGCAGCTTTCTTAAAGGAAACAGACTTTATGGTGATTTACCTCTTGAGCTAAATGAGCTCATTAGTCTGTGTGAGTCTCAGGTTCACCAAGGCAGGGCTTTGTCAAATAGGATGCCCACTGCAAGGTTTGTCTGAGCTTTCTTCTACTTGCATGTCTGAGAGTTAAACTTGTGATTATGCAAGGCTTGAGTGCAAGTTCAAATCAAACTGGGATTAGAGCAAGCTTGATTTTGGGTTAAAAAAATACCACCCTGCTCCTGCAATCACATGTATGTTAATGATAGCTGAAATTTTTAGAATTTTGACTCAACAAATGTCAGAGCTTTTGTTAGGAACTGTTCCTTCCTCGGTAAAATGGTAAATTACATCCTAGTCTTCCGTAGCAGTGTAAGGCCACCTCAATGGATCAAATGGATGTATGGCTTGTTGGATGCTCCTTTTACTTGAACACCAAGTAGGAAGTAACTACGAAGACCAGTATAAATATTTTGTTAGGAGAACTTCCTTTATAACGCGTCTCTGGAGTTCAGTACTTCAGACTGTCATAGGCACCATTACTTGGTTACTAGGTATACTTACATTTTGGTCTACAACGGATTCTTGGTTGATGAAACTTTTATTGAACATTTTTCCGTTAGGCTGATCTAGTAAGGATGGCTTGGAAATTTTATGGCTTCTTTAGCAGGATATTTTTTTGTACTGCAAACACGATCGTTTGTTTCCTCTAACATCCAGTTATTCACTATGTAGGGGTAAGGACAGCGCTACAACCAGAAGACTTCTAACAGGCAAAGAAATCCATTCTCCAAAGAACGAGATGCTTGGTTCTGAAAATTCTGTATTAGAACCATCAGATGTGAGCCCTTTTTTTAAGCTCCATGAACCCCACAAGGATCCAACACCACCAGTTTTGCCCCATGCCCTGACACCACCTCCTCCTTCTGAACCTGCTCCTTCCCTTGCCCCTCTTGTATCTCCCAACAAAGACCAAATCTTAAGCAAAGGGAGCAAGGGCAAGAGCGGGAAGAGCAGTTCTGTGACGATATATGCATTAATAGGAGCAGCGATTTGTTTTGTGATTCTATCCTTGTCAGCTGCAATATTTATTTGCTACCGCCGTGGGAAGGCTAGCAGTGTTGTGCCCATGTCTTCAAGTAGGGAACTGCAGACCACTATCCTGGGAGGTTAGTGTGCTGACAGATTTGTTTTTTAACATGTTAAGATGCATTTCTACGATCATGATAGCAACAGTGTGTGCTTCTAACGCACGCAACAGAAATTTGGAGTCAACTGCGGAATTCTGACTTCTATTTTGCAGGCATAGCTTTATTCAGACGGTCAGAACTCGAAACAGCCTGTGAAGATTTCAGCAATGTAATCGGTACGCTACCTGGATGTACATTGTATAAAGGAACTCTCCCATGTGGAGCTGAAATAGCTGTTGCGTCTACACTGATAAAACATGCCTACGGGTGGTCTGTTATAGCCGAAGCACAATTCAAGAATAAGGTATCTAACTGGGTTTTCTGTTTCATTCTTCTCAACGCTGTAAGGTGCTGAGTTTCTAACATAGATATGATGTTGTATTCTAGGTTGAAATGTTGTCGCGGGTGAACCATAAGAATTTCCTGAAACTTGTGGGTTACTGTGAAGACGAAGAACCATTTACCCGGATGATGGTGTTTGAGTATGTTTCAAATGGATCACTATTTGAGCACTTGCACGGTAAGAATTCCCAAAGTACATTTTGTTATTCTTCTTGCCAAGATGACTCGTGCTACTAGCCTACTAAGTAGCAGTTATTACTGTCCATTATTAGTTAATACTAACATCGAAACATTTTTGTTGCAGTTAATGAGGCAGAGCACTTGAACTGGCAGTCACGCCTGCGGATGGCGATGGGAGTAATATACTGCCTTTACCACATGTACCAGCAGTATCCTCCTGTGATCCTAAGAAACCTGAACTCGTCGTGCATATACCTGACCGAAGACAACGCTGCGAAGATTTCGGACATCAGTTTCGGCGATGACTGGAAAGAAGGCGAGGACGAATTCGATGAGCCTGAAGAGTGCACCATAGTGTATAGGTTTGCCTTGCTTCTGCTTGAGACGATCTCTGGAAGGCGTCCGTTCTCCAATGACACTGGCCTCCTGATTCTATGGGCGCACCGATACCTCACCGGCGAGAAGCCCTTGGCGGGTATGGTCGACCCGACCCTCAGATCAGTCCCCTTGGAGCAGGTCGCGGCGCTGACAGAGCTGGTGAAATTGTGCATAAGAGATGACCCCTGGCGGAGGCCGTCGGTTGGGGAGGTAACCCGGAGGATGCAAGAGATCACTGGGTTCTCTCAGGATCAGTCGACCCCAAGGAATAGCGCGTTGTGGTGGGCTGAGCTTGAAATCCTAACGGTATAGAGAAATGGTAGCCCATTGTGGAATTGCCTTGAAGCCATTCTGCAGTCCATTTGGTAGAAGGATCAGAGGAAATTGTACAGTTTGGTTTTCTTACTCTTTAGGCAGGCATACAGTTGTACAGATATGCCTGCACTGCTCACACTATTCTTTCGTTCTTTTGGTAGATGGGATCTGTTCTTTTTTTCCTTCTTAAATTTGACTAGTGAAATCCTGCAGAAGCTTGTAAGGCGCAAATATGTGCCAAACGTTTGTAAATAAAGTTTGAAATGTGAAACAACTTGTTTCAACAGTTCAGCGAAGACTTAAAACATTTTGAAAAAAAAGTGAAGATTTGAAACGAAATGTACTATGTGCAGGTTTTGGCTCTCGTGTCGATCATCTTTTGCTATTCACAGCATTGCTCCCGCGCGCGTGGCAGAGCCACGACTCGGACGGCGGCTTCACCTGCAGCTGCAGCTGCGGCATCCGCCCGGACGTCGAGTGCAGCGGCGAGGAGGCTGCCTTGCCGCTCCTCCTCTCCCTGCTCATCCTCGGGCTGCCGCCGCCGCCGCCGTCCGCGGCCGATCGCGCCAGTCTGCTCAGGGCCTTCCTGGCGTCGGCGCAGTACCTCTTGCTCGTGCCAAGGATCGACATGCCCAGCCCGGGCCCGCCGGGACTCGACCACTCCTTGCCACTGCCGCTGCTCTTCTCCTCGTACCAGTGCGACGGGTCGCCGTTCCGTAGCCCGAGCTCCTTCACCAGGACGTCGCCCATCGTGGTGCTCCGGCGAGGAGGGGAGGCGCGGGGGTGCCGCGGCCGCGCCGGGCTCCACGGGAACCCGCACAGCACCGGCTTGACGCACCAGGGGAAGAGCACCGTGAACCCGCACGACCTCGGAGGCGTCTCATCGCCTCGCGCCTCCTCCTCATGGCGCCACGCTATCTCCTGCGGCGGCGTGCCATTCCAGCTCTCCTCCTCCTGCTGGATAGCGGGGACGTGGCGCTCGCGGCGTGGCGTGTGCGTCTCGAGCCTGGCCGTGGCCGGCGCCTCGTCCTCCTCGTCGTCGTGGTGCTCGGAGCGGCGGGCGGCGCGGCGCGGGGATTTCTTGGCTCGCTTCTCCGTGGACGTCCTGGCGATGGCGTTGGCGGCAGGGAGGAAGCGGTCCATGATGAAGCTGGACAGGCGCCTCGACGCGGCGCGGCCGTCGATGGAGCTCAGCCGGGCGGAGAGCGCGGCGAGCCGGTCGGACGACGAGATCCTGTCGAGCGCGTCGGAGAAGGTGTCGTCGTCGTCGTCGCTGCTCGTCGCGTCGGTGGTGGTGTTGCCACCGTGGTACGCCCGGCCGCCGCGCCCCGGGGGCGGCCTCGGGGGCAGCCAGCCGCGCTCCAGGGACGCGCCGCCGGCCTTGGGCACGCCCGGCGAGCTCTCCCACGAGAAGGGCACGTGCGTGCGCTGTGGCGACGCGGCGCGCGCGCTGCGCGGCGTGCCGGCCGCCGACCCGCAGCAGGAGCGGCGCGGCGTGGGGAGCGGCGAGTCGAGCAGCTGCGCCACGACGTGCCCGTCGCTGGGCTTGCGCCGCCGCCGCCCCCGGTGCTGCTGCTGCTCCTGGCCCTCATAGTCATAGCCGCTCCTGGCCGTAACGATCTCCATGCCAGCGACGGCGCTGCACCTGCAGTGCACGGTCGGCTACGCAACCACCACCACCACCGCCGCTGCTGCTGCTACTTCCGCGGCGCGCTGGAGCTGCGGTGCATGCAACAGTGGTACGGTCGGGGGCGCGTATAAAAGGCAGCGTGGCGAGGTGGTTGCGCGCGGGCGGGCATTGGCGCGACGGAGCACCGGCAAAGGCGACGCGAGGCTGGTGGTTGAGCGTTGGTTCGGCGCGCGTGGGGGTGGAGGTGGGGAGCTCTCAGCTCTGTCGATCTACTTCCCGTGACGCCGTTTATAGGCCGCAATGGAGGTTGCCGAAAGGGAAGGGAGCCGCTTCCGGTGGAAAACTTTAGAAGGCTCCGGTGCGGGATGGGCGGCAGTTTTTTTTCCATTGTTCGTGGAATTCCAGCGCGATTTATTTCGGATTTCCACTTGTCAATAGGATCTCGCTTGAAACAAGTCACACTCGTACTACTCCATGGAGAGTGAAACTGAAGAAGTTCCCCTGCCGAACCGCGGTCATGTGTAGAGATGTAGAGCTCAACATGGCACCCGCAGGGTATGGGTATGGTTAATGCATGCCCAAACCCGCACCCGTCTCAATATTTTTTGCCCAAACCCGTACATGTACCCGCACCCCGGGTTTCAAATTATTCTCATACCCGTACCCGGCCGGGTATGGGTAATACCCACGGGTAAAAATACCCATCTCCGTATTTGTATGTTAGCATGTTCAATGTTGACTAAATAATCATCAAGAATTCAAATAATCCATTCATACATCATACACATTTGTCACTAGACCAATCATCAACACATTCATGCATCGTAGAGATTCAAAAAAAGTGTTAAAGTGGAGTGCAAAATTATTCACCAAATTGGACGCTTCTCATGCTTCGCCCTTTTCATTGGTGGAGCACATTGTTCCTCATAGGAGTAGCCGGACGTTTCATAGGGCAGCCGTGGCCACGACCATTCCCTTTGTAGTCACCGCAACACTTAAGCATTTTAACTTTTGAAGGTGGCTGGAGACGCAAGGAAGGGAGACGCCAACAAATCTACTTCACAAGTTGTACTTAGGGTCTGGTAGCTTAGTTTTTTTATCAATCTAGTCAATGACACATGGGACCTACTTGACAGGGTGTAGTAGTATGCGGGTTCACGGGTATGGGTATTGCCTTCCCGTACCCGTACCCGCCTTACCCGATGGGTATAATTTTTTCCCATTTAGAAACCCATGGATATTTTTATTTCCCATACCCTTACCCTAATAGGGTTTTTACCCGCCGGGTTTGCGGGTAGCGGGTACCCATTGCCATGTTGATGTAGAGCTGAACTGCTACGCTGGGAATCACAATGTGGCAACTCTTTGGTATGAAAATGTTACTACATCTTTAAACATCGAGCGGTTCTGGTAATAAAAAAATAGCCAACGAAGAAATAGTTTTCTCAGTCGTCTGATCAAATTGTTGTTATCCATCTGCACTTGTACGAATCTACCCTTTTCTAAAAAAAAAACTTGTACAAATCTACTCCCTCTCGAAACAAATATAAGATGTTTTAGTTCACTATAAAGCCATCTTATATTTTCTTTACAAAGAGAGTAGATGTTTATATCAACTTATCTGTAGAGTCAACCTAGAAATAGTATTTGTCGATCACTTTAGAAATAGCAAACCGTTCAAACAGATGTGTACATAGATGGGCAGCAGAGATCCTGCTTACCTTGTCGAACACTTTGTTGTTTTAAGCTCCCGAATGGATTGTTCCACATGGATCCGCGCGGGAGGGCATTTTACTAGAGAGACGTTTAGTTAACGTTATAATCACAGGTTGACGATCCCAATAGTAGCATCGGGTCACCGGCATTCCATCCGGTCTACACGAGATCGAGGGCAAAACCCAACGGCACGCCAGTACGAGTGCTTCCGATGAGGCGTTGGGGCAGTGGCAGGTTTCTCCTGATGTACGGAGGTGTACAGTGTACTTAAATGCCGAGGAAGAATCTTTCGGAAACGCCGTCCCGGCAGAAGATCAGTTTCTAGTAGTACACCACTGTATTACCAGTCTGCCACATTTTTAAGCCGCTGGCCTGATTAACATGGCGACTGACGAGCCTTTGAAACAAACCACATGTGGATGTCGTGTGTCATGGGGGTGGGGAATCTGAAATGCCATGCCCGCCGGCCACTGACACATATGTTACCATCTGACATCGGGGGCTGCGGATCTTGCTTTCTTTGGTGCCATTCGAACGGAACCGGCTCCTCTACCGTGCCGCTGGGCACGGCAGAGTGCCGTGCCTTCTTACGCAACAGCGCGCGCATATGGGCCAGAAAGGCCTCCTGATGCATTACGCGGCAGCACAGATCAACAATTAACTATTTTATTTTGCTAAAAAACTAATTAACTACGTACTTCCCAACTCTTAAGAAAACTATTTCCCTTGTCTAAAAAAACTATTTCCCCTATGAAATACTAATTTATTGTTATTGTCTCAAAAGACTAATTACCTACTCCCTTCATTCCTAAATATAAGTTTTTTTAAACATTTCAATATGGACTACATACAAAATAAGTGAATCTACACTATAAAATATGTCTATATACATCAATATGTAGTTCATATTAAAATTCTAAAAAGACTTATATTTAGAAACGGATGGAGTATTAATTAATATATGTGAGCAACATTCTAAAATGAAAATGAACTCATACTAGGAAAATGCATTTATTGGTATTGGTATTGTTTCGTTTCATTTTTTTCTTTTAGCCAACATGTTCAAGCATACATGTGTTAAAGTTTCTAAAAAATGTATAAAAAATGGTTTTCTATTTTTATTTGTTATTGTTTTATCAGTTTTATTGGTACATTTATATTTTTTGTGGATTTTTTTTCATCCTACTTGCTACAGAGAGGGCGAGGGCACATGCCCGTATATTTCACAGCAGAACGGTCGAGCTGAACGCGTCCTTCGCACTCTGAACGACTGCGTTCGCACGCTCCTGTTTCATGCTAATGTGCGGGGACGGAGCTGCCTTATAGGCATTGGGGTCAGTTGACCCCATTAAAATTTGAAAATCCTTCACTAATTTAGTACTAATCACTAAGATTTATAGAAGGATGAACCCACTGCCAAACACATGACCCCATCAAACTTTTTTCCTGGCTTCGTCCCTGCTAATGTGCCGCCTCGTTTCTGGTCGGACGCACTCGCTACTGCTTCACTTCTCCTTAACCTTCGCCCCTGCCGCCCACGGTGGAACTATGCACCTCACCATCTTCTCTTCAGTACACCCCCATCTTATGATGACTTGCGTATTTTTGGGTGCCTTTGCTATCCTAGCACTGCCGACTCCGCTCCTCATCCGCCAGTCGCGCCTGGTAGTCTGCGTCCTTCGCCTCCGCCTTGCATCGCTCCTCCTCGATGGAGGTCTGCATGGCCACCACCAACGCCGCCTGGTAGGCAGCCTCCTCGTCCTCCTTCTTGACGACTGGGGCGGCGGGGGTTGGTATGGTGGTGCTAGAAGCCGCAGCGCCATTGCTCCTCCGGCATCTGACGCTGCTCCTGCGTGAGTAGCTCCCGCCGCCTGCATGCCTTCACCGCATGCATCCGCGCGAACACGAAGCGAACACATTTTGGATTTGCGTCAGCGCGTTGGGCCGTCATTTTTTTCCGCGGCGATCCAAACGGACATGGGCGGTCGAAATGGGTTGCCCCGTTGGAGTTGCTCTTAGTTTTTATAGAGGAAATAGTTTGTTAGGGGTTGGCAAATAGTTAATTAGTTTTTTTAGAAACAGAAATAATTAAAAAATGAGGGTATGTAAATACTTCTTCCGTTTTTAAATATACTAGTAAGGTATACGCGCATTGCACGCATGAGATTCTGGTGGTTTATGCATTATGCCCAAGGGCATGTTTGGTTTGCAACCTAAGGTTGCCACGCCTAAGCTTAGGCGTGCCACAATATCTTAGGCATGTGTTTGGTTCATTGCCACACTTGTGGCTTGCCACACCTTTCTAGCTACATGGTCCACATATCATAGACTCAACTTCTTGCCAAATCTTGCCACTTTGGGTTGTTTGGTTCTAGGCCTAAGAGTGCCACACTTTGCCATACAATGTTGCCAAACTTGCCTAAGGTTAGTTTTTCAAAACGAGCGCCACAAGTTGGTAAGCCTAAGGGATTCTTGCCACACTTGTTGTGTGTATGTGATGTGGGACCATAGTGTGGCTTGACTAAGATGTGGCTTGAACCAAACACACACCTAAGTTGGTCAAATTTGCCTAACCTTAGATGTGGCAAGCTTTGGCAAGCTTTAGTCTCAAACCAAACAGCCCCTAGTGGCCATTTTGTTAGCCACACTTTTTGTGGCAGACACACTTTGGCTAAGCTTAGTTGTGACAAAGTTAGTCATGAACCAAACAGACCCTAAGTTCAACCATAGAGTCTTCTAGATTCTACATGTGGCGGAATCTGGTGGAATGTAGATGATATCCAACGGCCAGTAGTGCTCGAATTTGTCATCTTTGTACCGTCGGATTGGCTTCATCCAACGACCAACTTTCAAAGTTATTCACACACTATATAGGGGTATAGAAGTTTTTGTAGAAACTCCACTATGAACTACATACGGAGCAAAATAAGTGAATGTACACTCTAAAATGCATCTATATACATCTGTATGTGGTCCATAGAGTCTCTACAAAGACTTATACTCCCTCCGTTCTAAAATTCTTGTCTTAGATTTGTCTAAATACGGATGTATCAAGTCACTTTTTAGTATTAAATACATACGTATTTAGGCAAATCTAAGACAAAAATTTTAGGACGGAGAAAATATTTAAGAACGGAGGGAGTAGTTAATTAGTTGACCTGTGTAGCCCTGTGATGCATCAGTTTTTTCTTTTTGAGGAAACTGTGATGCATCAGATGAACGGCTGGGCTGTTAAGATAGATTTTCGGCCGGCCCATATCAATGCACACGCTGGGCGTATGAAGGCACGGCACTCTGCCGTGTCCAGCGGCACGATAGAGGAGCCGGTTCTGATTTGAACACGCCGCCCGGCTGTCTCCTCCGTTGCCTCGCCGTCAGAAATCAGGAATTATTTAGAAATTGGACGTAGTTAGGTCTTGTACAATGCAAGGTGTTTAGGAGAGATGTTTAGAAAATAGATTAATTTTATTAACCACCCGTGTTTATTTATAGAGGTTAGATGATTAATTAGACATCCTCTTGTCGAGATAAGCATCGGTGTTTAATAAAATCTGATTTATTTTAGTAAGCATCTTTCTAAACATATTGCATTGCATCATGTCTTACACACACAAATCAACGATGCTTTTGAGAATTGATGGCTGATGATATCTTGGATGCCCCAGGGATAGTGGATAGATAACGTTTTGCATGATCCTCCAAAAAAAAAAGATACGTTTTGCATGGATGTACTGGTGTGTGATTTTTTTTAGTATTACCGGTGTATGGTTGTTATTTCTGCATGAGAGGTGTTTTTGATACTTGTCCAGGAGATGGGAGCCTGTAATGAGGTCGAGGTTTGTGCATGGGAGTGGTGGTCTTCGGGCCATGGGAATTTGAATTTTGTGTAACCTTGTATTTATCAGTTTCAGCAGTGAAATTGAGGGAAAACCTTAAGTCCAAAATAATAATCACCTGTGTCAATTGTTTAGGAGCTGTAGATAGTATTATACACGTACAAATCCGCGACAATAATTACTACAAGATCGAGCGGGAATGTCGTGGCGGCGGCAACATCCTTGTGATGGACATGTGTCCTCGGGCTTCGCCGTTGCGAGGCTTGGGAGGTAGTCGAGTAGCAGATGTAGATTGTGTTCTGCATCGACGACATCTGAAAGATGGAATGTGTGCTAGACTCGTGGTTCGTGGATGGCAGGTATGGTTGCCTCCTCCGATGTCTTAGTCATGCGAGGGTGACAGATCTGGAGTTCGATTGTGTGTCCGGGGTGTTGGATCTGATTCGTTCAACGGTAATGGTTTCGTCTTCGGCGAGCCACCTTGTAGGTCCACAAAGCTGCATATCAGTGATGGAGCCGCCTCCAGCTCGGGGTGAGAAGGTGATTCGTTTTCTTTCGATGGCTGCTATGGTGGTGTCGAAGGCAGGTGATGGGCGTTGGTGTCGAGCTCGGAGACGTTCTGATATTTTTTCAGTTTTGTCATGTCGGTCTTTATGTGACTTGTATTTTAATCTTTATGATATGAATGAGACACATATTACCATGCAAAAAAGAAAACCTTGATGCTCATCTAAAAATAAATAAATATACGGTTTGAATATATTTTGCATCCCCCTCAAAAAAAAAGAATATATTTTGCATCCAATTCTCCTTGTGTGTAGGCAAAGGTCTCGCTGAAAAATAACATAACTAGAAGTTTTAATATAGAAAGAAAAACAGATTAAATTTTTTCTACATAAAACATACATATATGTGATGTAGTTTTAATCCGGCACTATCTTTCTAGCCAGTATAGGATGATTTTAATCTCCAAACATGGAAATTTGTATTTAGAAAACCGGAACAAAAACAATATTTTTGTGTACCAATACAAAATAATAAGTAGAACCATTAAAGGTGACTATTAGCGGAAAGAGGCGATCCGTTACATTTTTCTCTGGTGGCTGCTATCGTGTTGCTGGAGGCAGTTGATAGTTGGTGTTAAACTCATGGGATTCTTTGGTTTTGATTGTAATTTTCTTTTTTAACTAGTGGTTCTTTACGCAAAGAATAGGGTTCCCCTCTCTTTTTTCTAATACAATTATGTTGTCTTTTTCATCTTTGTCAGGTCGATTTATACGTGTTCCCGCAAAAAAAAAGGTCGATGTATATGTGGCTTGTACCTTGATTTTTTTTTTGTGGGAAAATTTTCAATCTATTCATCTTCAATCATGGCAGTACAACAAATACCAGAAATAAAAATTACATCCAGATTTGTAGACCATCTAGCGACAACTACAAGCACCGAAGCGAGCCGAAGGCGCGCCGCCGTCATCGCCTCCATCGCCGGAGCCGGGCACAACTTATTGTAGTAGACAGTCGGGAAGTCGTCGTGCTAAGGCCCCATAGGACCAGCATCCCAGAACAGCAACCGTCGCCGATGAAAAATAACGTAGATAGGAAGGATCCAAACCAAAGACTATTATATTAATAAGACAAGTGCCACTACTATGCAAAAAAAAAAACCTCCCTCCGTTCCTAAATATTTGTCTTTCTAGAGATTTCAACAAGTGACTACATACGGAGCAAAATGAGTGAATCTACACTCTAAAATATGTCTATATACATCCGTATGTGGTAATCATTTGGAAATGCCTAAAAAGACAAATATTTAGGAACGGATGGAGTACGTGTCATTAGCTTTTTTTAGTGAGAAATATTGATTTTTGAACATTACGTGAAAAATATTTGATGATTATAGCTAGAGCATACAAAAAGAGCTAAAAACAAGCCACCAACCAAAAAAAAAGCTAAAAACAAATTCGAAAAAAGGTAAATGAATTATATACTAAATCCATATGCAAGATAAATGCCAAATGAGAGAACCCTTTCCTCCTCCACAAGAAACGTCTCCTTCCTCCTCCCGTCGGTGCCGCCGCGGATCCGCCCCACCTCCGATGGCCTTTGGCCTATGGAGGTGCGGAGGATCTCGGCCCCCCGCCGGCGGGAGGGATCCCGTTCTTGTTTTTGCTAGGTTGAACGTCTTGGTTGGGGCTGTTTGGCGGCGGCGATGTCCCTTCGTAGCAATAATGTCTCCCACGTCCTATCTCCGTCCCGATGGTGCGAATAGCGTCGTCGGAGGATGTGTGGAGGTGTGTCTCCGTCGGATCTCATGGGATTCGGTCGATGCTGGTCTTCGGTGGATCTCTTTGGATCCAATTTTTGTTTGTCTTTGTTCGTGTGGTTCCAGGTTTGATCTTTCCAATCTACAACTCTCTTCATCGGCGATGGTTGCTGCTCCGGTGTGTTGGTCCTTTGAGGCCTTAGCACGACGACTTCCCGACTGTCTACTACAACAAGGTTTGCCCGGCTCCGGTGATGGAGGGGTGATGACGGCGGCGCGCCTTCGGCTCGCTCCAGTGCTTGTAGTCGTCGCTAGGTGGTCCATAAACCTAGTTGTAATTTTTATTACCTCTTGTGTTCTCTGTACTGCCATGATTGATGAATAGATTGAAAATTTCTCTCAAAAAAAAGATAAATGCCGAATGTACGTAAATTATAGTATTATACCAATAAATAAGAACAGAGGGAAAATAAGAAAAAGGAGGAATGTGGAAATAAAAGGAAAGCACACACGACACGGTGAAGACTTGTAGAGTAAGAAGAAGGAAACAAGGAAATAACCGAGAATAGAAGACCATATATATTGGGGTTCCGGCCCAGACAGCCCATCCCGCTTGTCCTCAGCTTGGTAAGCACGAAAGGCCGCATCTGAAAAAGCAACGGTATGTTTGGATGTTGATATTCAGGCCGAGATATTGATATCTGCGACGCAGAGCTTCCGGCGGCGCAGGTCAGCCCCTCTCCGCCCTTCTCCTTCTTCTCCGCTCTCTCCGGCCGACAGATCCACTCCTCCCCCGCATGCGGCCTAGTCCTGCTGCCTCGCATCACCCCGCCGGCCCACCTCCCCGCTTGTCCCGCCGTCCGCCGCCCATGGCCGCCCGCTTTTGCCATCAGCGCGGCGCCCCTCCATCGCCGGATGTTACGGGAGCCTCCCCCTGGCCGCTTCTTCCTGTAGCCCCCCACAGCCATCTTCCCTATCCCAATCCCTAACCCCATACAGAAACCCTAAATCCCCAATCCCTTCTACTCACCACGTATGTCTCAGTATGCTCATTTATTTTTCCTTTTGATGGACAGCAGGTTAGTGGATTGGTCAGCGGATCTGAAGGTCAGTGGATTCCGAGCAGCCAGATCGAAGGTAACTGAAGAAAACACCATTGCTCTGTTATGCTTGTGATGGTCTGATGGTTTAGGGATGTTCTTTTGATTTTTGTGATGGTCAGATTTGTTACATCAGATCAACTAGACATGATTTGTTACATAGTTGTAGACATGTTCTGTTGATACTTGTGATGGTCTGATAGTTTTAGAGATGTTCTTTTTGATGCTTGCTTGAATGTGGAATTTGTTGATTCATATTTTTGTAGAAGCCTAATTATGTAATTATTGTGTATGTAGTTCCATAACATCAGAAGGCTCTCCCCTCTTCCCCCAAACCCCAGCCATGGCCGACCCCGCCGCCGACCAAAACCCTAAGGACGCCGGGGACCGCGTCCCCGAGCCCTGGGCTGGCGCCGATGGAGAAGTCGCTGAGGATGAGTACGAGTACGAGGAGGAGGAGCTGGACGAGCGGGAGAAGGTGCAGTCCGTGTTCCGGCGGCTCTCCACGGACCCCGTGGGGATCCGCGTCCACGACGTCATCATCAGGGGCAACGCCAAGACGCGCGAGGAGCTCATTGAGGCGGAGGTCGCCGACCTCCTCCGCTCCGCCACCACCGTCCAGGACCTGCTGAGCGCCGCCGCCGACGCCAGCGCGCGGCTCCGCGGGCTCGACGTGTTCGAGGCCGTCAACATCACGCTTGATGCCGGCCCGCCCGAGCTGCCCGGCACCACCAACGTCGTCATCGAGGTCGTCGAGCCCGCCATCCCCCTCAGCGGCAACGCCGGCGTCTACTCCAAGCCCGAGGTGCGCTCCCCACTTGGTTCGATTTGTTGGTGACTCCGCTGGATGTTCACATTGCTTGTAGCTAGAGACCTGGAGCAACACTTGTTTGTACCATTGGGCTTGGATTGAGATCTAGATTCATAGTTAACCCATTGTTAGAATAGTTGGTCGTCTTTTCTAATGTTTTCTTATGTTTATATTGGTATTATGATTCGTTAATCATCATGAGTTCCTGCTAGTTGGACGCACATCAGTAGTGGTGATTGTATCCCTGCAACTGTAAGCCTGTATTAAAACAGTACAATCAGAATGTAGCCACCTTAAGTAGCCCAGATAGTAACACGAGGTAGACTTAGCTGGATGCTCCAAATTAACTTAGGATGCTTCGGTTTTAATCAATACTATCTGTAAGTAAAATTTTCTTGTAAATACATGGTAGACTTTAGGTTTGCATAAGTGAAGCAATGGAACACATAGAGTTCTTTAAGTAAGAAGGAAAACCTGGAACACTTAGATTGTCCTTGGACATAATCTTAGCTGATAATCGATCTCAACTCATTAGAGCTAAACTATACTATTCGATTGTTGGACAATGAAAACTTGAAGAAGCAAAAGGTATGCAATTTTTTTATATCATTGTGGGAATGCTAGTAAATTATCTATATTATAACATGGAAAATCTCAAGCTTGAGAATGAAAATATACTTTAATATTTGGGTAAATACATGGACCCCTGATGGACGCACAATGATGTTTACTGACAAAAATTAAGCTTTCTACATCCTACATACCATAGTACGTACTATATTACACATCACTCTTTCTTGGACTGAATTTTGTGGCCCTTCACAACCTAGGTAACAGCAGGAATAGACAATGGGGATATGGTATAGGTCTTGGGTGCAGCTCACCTACTTTTTTATTCTCCAAGCAAAGCCTGAGAGAGAATGTACATGTTCATATTTATATTTGACCTTAAAATCATCCTTATTAGTACATGGAACATGTTTATGAAAAACTGATTTAGTCATTCATGTTATCAGTTACATTTTGTTCCTCCCAGCTGGTAGCTTGTATGTTGATGTTATCCATCAAATTCTTCAATCTATGAATGTGAGTCAATCTTGATCAACTGATATACAGTGAGTATGTTTAGCTGCCCATAAGAAAATTGACCTGACAACTGATAACTAATTTTATAGTTTAAGACTTAATCCATGACACTATCTGGTCCGAATAGTGTGATACATAAACAAAAAAAAGATCTTTATTTGTCTGATTAAGAGGGCAACTTTGCGAGTCAACCTATGAGTTCAGTTATCGGTGTTCAACATGCAACTTTCACAACTATATATTACCTTGTTTGTTTGATCTTCAGCACATTCTACCGATGTTTTCAAGTTTCAACTAGCTCAAAAAATAATACTAATGTTTCAGCGTTTTTAACAGTTACTTTTTCAGTACGGAACAAAAAGTTGCATTTACTAAGGTTCAGCGTAGGTTTCATTGTGCTCTAATCAAAATATAGTTTGGGTGTATGTGTTTTGTTAAAAATAAGTGAACGCATTGTCATGTCTTTTGTTAAAATAATTGTTCTGTTGAGAAGTACTCCCTCCATAAAGAAGTATAAGAGCGTTGAGATCACTAAAGTAGTGATCTAAACACTCTTATATTTCTTTACAGAGGGAGTACTTAGGTAATTACCTATACCCTACACTGAATACAAATACTTTTAGTATAAATATAACTTTATAGGTTGATTTTACCGAACCTATATTGTCGGCATCATAAGGGCAGGAAAAAAAACACTGTTGTTTTTACTGCATGGCAATCTCCACTACTATTTCATAGGTTATCACATCTGATGCGTGAGTGTGTTGCTTTTGTAGGCAAAAGCATGGTCAGTGGAAGGGGCTGTTAAGTGGAAGAATTTGGCTGGGTATGCAGACATCTGGGATGCTTCAGTTGCATATGGTTTCGACCAAACAACAGAGGTTGGCGTAGGAGTCTCGCTGCCAAGATTTAAATCAATACCAACACCCTTGATGGCTCGGGCTTCATTGTTGTCACAAGATTGGATGAAGTTCTCATCATACAAGGAGCGCCTACTTGGTCTTTCATTGGGTTTGCTTTCAACCAGGCACCATGATTTATCTTACAACCTTACATGGCGTTCCTTGACTGATCCGTCACGCCTTGCGTCAACGTCCATAAGAAGGCAGTTAGGGCATAACCTTCTATCTGCATTGAAATACACATACAAGATTGATGAAAGGGATTCACATATCAGGCCAACAAAAGGATATGCATTTCTCTCGTCCTCTCAAGTTGGTGGTCTTTGGGATAACAAAGGATTGAAATTTTTTCGCCAGGTCTGTTTTCAGCTTTTTCTGTCCCCCTTTTCACGATTTCTTTAGCACCAATCTGTTTATTATTTCTCTTTTCCTCTCTATGGTTCCTCACAATAATGGAGAAGTATACTTGGCGCATCCGTTCTCATTATTATTATCTTACAATATGGTGCTTTTGACTTTGCTTCAGGAGTTTGATGTTCGTGCTGCCGTGCCTTTTGGATTCTGGAACGCTGCTCTCAACGTTGGTGTAGGAGCGGGTGTTGTTTTACCGCTGGCAAGAGGATTTATGAATTCGTCTACACCTGTGACTGATAGATTTAACCTGGGAGGTCACAATTCTCCAGTTTGCAGCCTGGGTGGAATATCATCCTTGCTCGGTTTCAGAACAAGAGGAGTTGGCCCAACAGAACCACGGAGGCTTGTCCCCGGCGAGTCGGAAGATGGTTCTGCTGCTGTCCCAGGGAGGGATTACTTGGGTGGCGATCTTGCTGTTTCTGCCTTTGCGGACCTCTCCTTTGATCTGCCTCTGAAGGTGTTTAGAGACGCTGGAATACATGGTCATGCGTTTCTCACTGCTGGGAATCTTGCGAAACTGTCGGAGGGCCAGTACAAGAACTTCTCACTTGATGAATTCCGCCGTTCGTTTAGGAGCACTGCTGGCGTCGGCATTATTTTGCCAACTAAACTGTTCCGGGTGGAGGTACGTTTCGATGGTCCTCTTCGATTTCCTTTGCACCAGATTACAGGTCATTTGTTTGTGCCTGCCTCCTGACTAACAACAAACTTGTTTACTGCTTCTGTTCAGGTGAACTACTGCTACATTCTGAAGCAGTCTCAGCACGACAGCGGGAAGACGGGAATCCAGTTCAGCTTCTCCTCGCCCTAGTAGAGACCTGCCACCAAGTGTCCTGCAGTCGACGTGGCATCCCTTCTGCTCTTTTCTTTCACGACGAGTACCTGCTGGACAAGCGTATTTGTGTTTTCAGCCTTGTTTTGGGCACCGAGGAGCCTGGAATATCTTACGTGCTGTTCGGTTTTTTTGCACATCTTCCGGAAGAGTTCAGTTCGCTTCCCTTGTTAACACTAGTGATTGTCGTGGACATGCCTATGTAACTGAAATACCGATGCTGCGATGGTGGATAGAACAATAATTTAGGCGGACGAGAAATATTGGCGCTACTGTGACTCTGTATCACCCACTTATCTTGTGATTTGCGAGCCTATTTGGCAAGCGTTTGTTTGTGCTGTTTGGATCAAATACTGCCCGTTTCAAACGCAGAAAATACCTCCAAGGGTACCCGGGCATGGACGGCCTGGCCCAAAAAACCCGGGCTGGGCTGGGCCTTGTTTTGCAGCCTGGAAGATAGTTTGGGCCAGGCTTGGGCTTCTCTTTTTCTGCATTTTGGGCTGGGCTTTTGGGCTTTGGGCTTGATTTTGGGCCGAGCTCAGGCTTGAAAACAGTGAGTATTTCGGGCTTCGGGCTGCGTCGGGCTTTTACAAGCTCGGCCCGAAACCCGGCTTCTCCGGCGCGTCCTTTGGTGGCGGTGGCAAGCTGTGGGGGTTGCGTCCTCGTGAAACATAAATGGTGATGGAGAAGATGGGGTCGAGGCGAAGCTCACAGTGGCAAAAGGGGACACGAGGGCTCATTGGCGACATTGGAATCGCACGCCAGAGCTAGGGCAGTTGAGCTTAATTCGAGTGGCCTGGCGGTGGAGAGGGTGAGCATTGGTTGGGAGTCGGAGAGGGGTGTTAGGGGGTTCTAGTAGGGGGGACTCGGTGGGCTCGGGCGGCATCGTGGCCGACTTTAAGCGTATCTCTGGATCGACTGAATATAACTCTATGTAAGGGTGATGTCCTCGGAACCACTGAACCACATGAGTTGGTTAGATGCGTGCCCCCCCCCTCTTGATCCAACCTTTTCTTTGCATCTATAGTTAACCACATACCGTGCAACAACGATTGCGACAGTGCATGATGAACCTGACAGACAGGGGCCACTATCGGGGCAGAGAGAGGAAGGACATGGGGCTGTTGTCTGTCGTTACTCGTTAGAACCAAGGGAGATTGGCGGTTGACCGTTAGAACCAAGGGAGATTGGCGGTTGAGGTTAAATCAGGGCATGTACAATGGTTCTATCTTAGGAATGCCAAGTAGGATAAATGATGAGACGAAGGACATAAGAAAAGACTTGTCTTCTCTTTTATTTAAGAGAAGACAAGAAATGATCTCTTAGCACAATATGTCTCACCATGTTTTTAGGAATAGCTAGTTATTAAAAATAAGGTTAAGAAATGACCCATCGTAGACATGTTTTTTATCATCTCTAAATTATATGCATGACTTGAGATAAAACTATCTTATCAATCATGGTACATGCCCTCACAGCTTACTGCTTCAGTAGGCTAGAGGGTCGTGCGTCGGGCTGTAGGTAGACTAGGTAAGTTTTTTCTCTTCTTTTCTTTTTATTTTTTGTTTAATTTTCCCTTTTTATTCTATCTAAATTTAATTTAAAAACCAAATTCAATCCAAATCGTTCCACAGAAGTCCATCTAGTAATACGTAGGGCTTAGCCAAAGTGAGATGCCTTTTGCCGGATGAAAAATTGGATTTATCCGCTTTGAGCCTAGATTGGGTTTCCACGTGGGCCCCACAGCTCAGCCAATTCTATACTCCAAGAGAAATTGACATTGTCTTGACCTTCTAATTCACGTTTAGCATTTCATTTTTGCGAGTTAGGCAAATCCATGGCCATGACTCGCTGCGTGCGCGGTTATTCATCCGTGCGTCGTAGTACGTCAGGGTCAAGACGGTAGCTGGTCAATTATACATTCATTCATCACCCATACGTGGCGGCCAATACAATCTTGGCCGGCCAGCTGGGGCAGGACGCTGACCACCGTGCATTCATGCTTCGGCGAGCCCACCGACCGCCCGCCGTAGCCCATATAGCGCCCGCCGCAGACGGTTCGCGCTGCTCGGATGAGGAGGAGGAGAGCCGCGCGGCACGTGGGTGAGGGCGGCGGCTCCACCCACCCACCCGGACGTGAGAGCGGAACAGGTGCGCTGTGGTGACATGTGGGCGCACCAAAGAGATTACGTGCGTGCCGGGAGTACACGGATGGAGGGCTGGAGGCATGGAGCGCGGTGCCCCTGGACGTACGGCATGCACGCGCCGTATGCCAGATCGGAGATCTGACTCGGTTTCATCCGTGCCGCTTCCATCGCTTGCTCTCTTTGGCCTGGTATGCTGCGGAGAGGAGATTAGGCCAATCCAGCCCACGGCCCCAAACGAATGTCTGTTTAGCTTGGATTTTGTCCATTTGAGACAGACAATAGGGTCGTGTCCGAACATTTTCTGAGATGCGGTGACAGTGCGCCCAACGCGCGGACGCGTCCTTTGGCCGCATCCAGTCCGTCTTCTTTTTCAAACGTAAATATTCGAATAACCACGGCCCGTAGTTCATGCCAGCGGTCCTAATTCACGTCGGCAACACAGCCAGCTTACACAATCTCGTCGGCAACGCGCTTGTCGTCCATTTTGGAGTTGGTCTTGCCTCTCGGCCTCTTCAACGCCTCACAATCTCCACCTCTGGCCAACGCGTCCGTCTTCTTGCCTCTCTTCCTTTGAACTTAGGGCAATTGTTAATGATCGTTCAAGAATGCGTAAGAGTGAATGGCTTGTCATTGTGTCGGGTCTTGAATGCTTCCAAAGATTGAAATGCCTACACGGCAAATCTAAAGAAGGCCAAAGTCACGACTGTAGCAACGAAAGATAAGAGACCATACCATGTCCCCAATGCCGAGACCACTCATGGGACGTGTTTCAACGCTCTCAAGTGCGGCACAATACTTATTGTATTCTTGTTGAATGAACAACCACCTCTTTTGAATCGAGGTGATGCCACGTTCACTCGTGAATTGGTAGGGCGCAAACAACTTTCTTTCATGGAATGTTTTGTGGACTCTTGTCCAAAAAACAAGTCCCTTTTGTTGTGCACCGATCCTTGGATCTTGGCCAATCTCCATCCAACTTTCGCAAATCAACTTGTCCTCATCTTGTGAGTATGATCCCGTACGAATGCTCTTCTTCATCTTTTGTGCTCCTGCTCTTTGGGTGAGCTCATCGATGAACAATGGCACACACAATATCGATGCCTTCTTCTTCTTCTTCTTCTTCATCATCATCATCATCAATTTCACCTTCGCAATAGATGTCATCATCTTCATGCCAGGAGTCACCATGGTCGTCGACCTCAAAATCTTCATCGGCAACGTACTGGCCGCAGCCATCCTGACTCTGGGTCTCCTCGGGATCGAAGGCATCGCCATGCCCACCCATCTGGAAGGCCTTGCCATGGCCCTCGTTGTTGGGGAACGTAGCATGCAATTTTAAAAAAATTCCTACGCTCACGCAAGACCTATCTTGGAGATGCATAGCAACGAGAGGGGGAGAGTGTGCCTACATACCCTCGTAGACCGAAAGCGGAAGCGTTTGACAACGCGGTTGATGTAGTCGAACTTCTTCTAGCTCCGACCGATCAAGTACCGAATGTACGACACCTCCGAGTTCTACACACGTTCAGCTCGATGATGTTCCTCGCCCTCTTGATCCAGCAAGGCGTCGAGGAAGTAGATGAGTTCCGCCAGCACGATGATGTGGTGACGGTGATGGTGAAGTAATCTGCGCAGGGCTTCGCCTAAGCACCGCGACAATATGACCGGGGTTGCAAATTGTGGAGGGGGGCGCCGCACACGGCTAACAGTT
>NC_041381.1:546136305-546146499 GCF_002162155.2 Triticum dicoccoides | reverse complement strand
GGAGAGGCAGCCAAAGGGGGCGACCCAAGTAGGAGGAATCCTACTTGGGGTCCTCTCCAAATTCGGCCAACCCCCCTTTCCTACCTATTCGGAATAGGAAGGGAAGAGGGGGAAGGGGGGATCCTATTCCCTTTTTCCTTTCCTCCTTCCCCTTTCCTTCTCTAATTTGGCCAACCCATATGGGGGGGGGGGGAGGGTGCACCAGCCCCTTTGTGGCTGGTGCATTTCCCCTCTTGGCCCATAAGGCCCATATCTTTTGTCGGGGGTGCCCCAAACCCCTTCCGGTGACCCGATAAGTATCCGGTGCTTCCTGAAACACTTTCGGTGTCCGAATACCATCATCGTATATATATACATATATATCAATCTTTACAAATCCTAATCTTGATCTATGCCAACTCAACAAACACCTTCGGAGATACCTGTAGAGCATCTTTATAATCACCCAGTTACATTGTGATGTTTGATAGCACATAAGGCATTCCTCCGGTATCCAGGAGTTGCATAATCTCATAGTTGAAGGAAAATGTATTTGACATGAATAAAGCAATAGCATTAAAACTGAACGATCAATATGCTATGCTAACGGATGGGTCTTGTCCATCACATCATTCTCCTAATGATGTGATCCTGTTCATCAAACGACAACATATATCTATGGTTTGGAAACTTAACCATCTTTGATTAACGAGCTAGTCTAGTAGAGGCTTGATGCATCTCCAAAGTATCTATAATTTTTTATTGTTCCATGATATTATATTATCCATCTTGGATGTTTTATATGCATTTATATGCTATTTTATATGATTTTTGGGACTAACCTATTAACCTAGAGCCCAGTGTCAGTTTCTGTTTTCTCATTGTTTTTGAGTTTTACAGAAAAGGAATACCAAACGGAGTCCAAATGTCTTGAAAATTTACGGTGATTTTTATGGACCAGAAGAAGCCCCCGAAGCAAAAGATTTGGGCCAGAAGAGTCCCGAGTCAACCACAAGATAGGAGGGCGCGCCCTACCCCCTGGGAGGGTGCTCCTGTCTTGTCGTTGACTCGTGGACTTCCCTGAATTGTTCTCGACGCCAAAAATTCCTATAAGTATATAAACCTCCAGAAATAAACCTAGATCGGGAGTTCCGCTGCTGCAAGCCTCTGTAGCCACCCAAAACTAATCGGGACCCTGTTCCGGCACCCTGCCGGAGGGGGGAATCATCACCGATGGCCATCTTCATCATCCCGGCGCTCTTCATGACGAGGAGGGAGTAGTTCACCCTTGGGGCTGAGGGTATGTACCAGTAGCTATATGTTTGATCTCTCTCTCTCTCTCTCTCTCTCTCTCTCTCGTGTTCTTGATTTGGCACGATGTTGATGTACCACGAGCTTTGCTACTATAGTTGGATCTTATGATGTTTCTCCCCCTCTACCTTCTTGTAATGGATTGAGTTCTCCCTTTGAAGTTTTCTTATTGGATTGAGTCTTTAAGGATTTGAGAACACTTGATGTATGTCTTGCATGTGCTTATCTGTGGTGACAATGGGATATTCACATGATCCACTTGATGTATGTTTTGGTGATCAACTTGCGGGTTTTGTGACCTTGTGAACTTATGCATAGGGGTTGGCACACGTTTTCGTCTTGACTCTCTGGTAGAAACTTTGGGGCACTCTTTGAAGTTCTTTGTGTTGGTTTGAATAGATAAATCTGGGATTGTCTGATGCATATCGTATGATCAAACCCGCGGATACTTGTGGTGATATTGGAGTATCTAGCTAGGTGACATTAGAGTTTTGGTTGATGTGTGTCTTAAGGTGTTATTCTAGTACGAACTCTAGGGTTGTTTGTGACACTTATAGGAATAGCCCAATAGATCGATCAGAAAGAATAACTTTGAGGTGGTTTTGTACCCTACAATAATCTCTTCATTTGTTCTCCGCTATTAGTGACTTTGGAGTGACTCTTGTTGCATGTTGAGGGATTTCCATATGATCTAATTATGTTATCATTGTTGAGAGAACTTGCACTAGTGAAAGTATGAACCCTAGGCATTGTTTCCAAGCATTGCAATACCGTTTAAGCTCACTTTTATCGTTTGCTACCTTGCTGTTTTTATATTTTTAGATTACTAAAACCTATACCTACCACCCATATTACACTTGTATCACCATCTCTTCGCCGAACTAGTGCACCTATATAATTTACCATTGTATTGGGTGTTTTGGGGAGACAAGAGACTCTTTGTTATTTGGTTACAGGGTTGTTTGAGAGAGACCATCTTCATCCTACGCCTCCCATGGATTGATAAACCTTAGTTCATCCACTTGAGGGAAATTTGCTACTGCCCTACAAAACTCTATGCTTGGAGGCCCAACACGAGTCTACAAGAAGAAGGTTGTGTAGTAGATCATATGGCACACGTTTTCGTCTTGACTCTCTGGTAGAAACTTTGGGGCACTCTTTGAAGTTCTTTGTGTTGGTTTGAATAGATGAATCTGAGATTGTGTGATGCATATCATATAATCAAACTCGCAGATACTTGTGGTGACATTGGCGTATCTAGGTGACATTAGGGTTTTGGTTGATGTGTGTCTTAAGGTGTTATTTTAGTATGAACTCTAGGGTTGTTTGTGACACTTATAGGAATAGCCCAATAGATCGATAAAAAAGAATAACTTTGAGGTGGTTTCGTACCCTACAATAATCTCTTCGTTTGTTCTCCACTATTAGTGATTTTGGAGTGACACTTGTTGCATGTTGAGGGATTGCCATATGATCTAATTATGTTATCATTGTTGAGAGAACTTGCACTAGTGAAAGTATGAACCATAGGCCTTGTTTCCAAGCATTGCAATATCATTTTCTCTCACTTTTATCGTTTGCTACCATGCTATTTTTATATTTTTCAGATTACAAAAACCTATATACACCATCCATATTACACTTGTATCACCATCTCTTCGCCGAACTAGTGCACCTATATAATTTACCATTGTATTGGGTGTGTTGGGGAGACAAGAGACTCTTTGTTATTTGGTTACAGGGTTGTTCGAGAGAGACCATCTTCATATTACACCTTCCACGGATTGATAAACCTTAGGTCATCCACTTGAGGGAAATTTGCTACTGTCCTACAAAAATTTGCGCTTGGAGACCCAACACGAGTCTACAAGAAGAAGGTTGTGTAGTAGACATCAAGCTCTTTTCTGGTGCCGTTGCCGGGGAGGTGAGTCCTTGAAGGTATATATTTAGATCTTGCAATTGAATCTTTTAGTTTCTTGTTTTATCACTAGTTTATTTTATAAAAGAAAACTAGAAAAAATGGAATTGAGGTTGCCTCATGTGCTTCATCTTTTTAATGTCTTTCATGAAAGTGATGAAAAGGAAAATTGTGCTCAAGTGTTAGAAGAAGAAGTCTATAAAATGTTTGGCACTAAATTTTTGAATGATGAGAATGATTGCAATGTTGTTAGTGTGAATTCTTTGAAGATGCATGATGCTAATGATATGCAAAGCTACAAGCTTGGGGATGCTATGTTTGATGAATATGATATTTTTAGTCCCCCAAGTTTTGATGAGAATATTTATTATGATGAAAGCATGACTCCTATTTATGATGATTATATTGATGAAAGTGGGTTTGGAAGAGTGTCAACTTTAGGAAGTAATGATCCCACTATTTTGGATGGTGTTGAATCTTATTGTGTTAATTATGAAAGTGGATTTGGAGAGGTCATGACTTTATTTAGTGATGAACCCACTATTTTGGAAAAGGTTCCAATTGATTATGAGAACAAATTTTCTATCTATGATGATTATCGTGATGACATGTATGTGATGACCCACAGGTGTAGGGGATCTCAATAGCTTTCGAGGGTAGAGTATTCAACCCAAATTTATTGATTCAACACAAGGGGAGCCAAAGAATATTCTTGAGTATTAGCAGTTGAGTTGTCAATTCAACCACACCTGGATAACTTAGTATCTGCAACAAGGTATTTAGTAGCAAAGTAGTATGATAGTAATGGTAACGATAGCAAAAAAATAATTTTTTTGGGTTTTGTAGTGATTGTAACAGTAGCAACGGAAAAGTAAACACTACAAAAAAAATACACTTCCATGATGATATGTGTTTGTCACAGTAGGTCGCGTTTTTTGTCATGCATGTACATCCATGACAAAATTATGACAGAATCAAGATAGTCATTCCCGTGCCGTCGTAGAAGTGTTCCATGACATTACCAAAATTATCATCACGGAAGTGTCCACTTCCATGACGATAAATCGCGCGTCACAGAAGTGCTTTCGTCAAGGGTTACCGACACGTGGCATCCACCATAACGGAACACCGTTAAGCTATCGGGTCGGGTTTTGGATCCGATAACCCGTTAACAGCCCCGACCAATAGGGATTTTCCACGTGTAAAATCATCATTGGTTGGAGGAAACACGTGTCGGCTCACCGTTGGGACAGATGTCATCCACTCATTGGACGGAAGACGCCTATGGTACGTCGACACGTGGCATAGCCCAACAGAGGCCCATTCCTGTGAAAAGGCCGGCCCAGTAAAAATTAGCAGGCCAGCCCATATAAGGCCTACTTGTGTCAGGTCCATTTAAGCCCACGGCCCATACGAGATGAGCCAATTCGGCCCGTCAACAACCCATTAAAGATTTGACACCATTGCAGCCCATCGTCAGTTCGAGCCCGTTAACAGCCCGCTATATATCTGGGCTCAATATCGGCCCGATGAGATTTCGTCCTGTTAACGGCCAGTTTAATGGATGGGCCAATTTTCAGGATGTACATCTTTCGGCCTTTTAGCGACCCATTTAAATGTTGGGCTAGTTTCCGGCCCGGTGGTCTTTCATCCTGTTGACGATCCATAAATCTGATGGGCCATTTGTTGTCGGACCTGAGTTTCGGCCTTTTAGCGGCCCATTTAAGTGTTGGGCCAATTTTCTGGCCTGGTGTCACTTTCAGCCTGTTGACGGCCCATAAATCAGTTGGGCCATTTTTAGTCGGACCCGAGTTTTGGCCTTTTAGCGACCCATTTAAGTGTTGGGACAATTCCCGGCCCTGTGTGACTTTTGGCGTGTTAACAGACCATAAATGAGTTGGGCCATTTGTAGTCGGACCTTAGTTTTGGCCCTTTAACGACCCATGCCCTTCATGGTCCAATATCAGCCTGGTTTCTCTTTCGGCCTGCTAAAGGCCCACAACACAGTTGGGCCATTTACAATACGACCTGACTTTCGGCCTCTTAGCGGCCCATGGTCTTCATGGTCCAGTACAAGCCCGCTGTCTCTTTCGGCCTGCTAAAGGCCTACAGTATAGTTGGGCCATATGTAGCCCAAACTTAGTAACGGCCTGTTAACGGCCCGTGAAATAAACTGGGGCCACCTGTTGCGTGCTTCGATGTCGGCCTGTTAACGACCCGGGAGGTAAGAGGGCCGACCATTAACTTTCGGCCTAGTAACGACCCATTAACTTAATGGGCCCACTAAAGTTCGTACATGTCTTTAGGCCAAATTAGATAATTTGAGCCCATTACGACGAGCAATTATGCACAGACCAAAACCGATCATGCAATGGTACGACATACATGGAATAACATTGCACATCCAACATATATTACAGGAAATTACATCCACTAGGCAATCAAAGATTGATGCCAGTGCAAATAAATGAGCAGAATCTAACCATCTACAACGTCACAATCTGCAACCTCAGCACAGATGACGCCCATAAGCATGTGGGCAAGTTCTTTCTGCTTTGCTACACTGTCTCTGAAAACATTGATCAGTTGTTGTGTCACACGACTCTGCACCTCTGATTCATCCACCATTTCCATCATTGCTTCAACCATTAATTGGTTCACAAACATACATTTATTCCGTTGCATTCGAGACAGAGGATACTGAACAGATTCAGATGGCGATTTTGGCAGGCTTGTATTATTGATAGTGGAGAGTGTCTCGACCACTGCATCATAACATAAATTAGGACGGGAACCAAACAGATTAATCATGAGTTATTGCCATATTACATGGCCTAGATTTACTGGAAAGAAACAATGGGGTTGCCTTGCTGTTTTCAGAGTTTGTCTTCTTATCTTCAGCAGCCTGCACAAAATTAACACACTAGCATTGCTATCATTGGCCAAGTCAGATAATAGGAAAGCAACATTGACATAACGAACGTTTGGGCAAATAGCCTACACCAAATTAACACAATATGGCACAACTATCATCAACCAGGTAAGGTAGTACGAAAGCAACATTGACACAATGAATGAATGGGCAACCAGAGAAGCACTACAATTCAGTAATGTGCATGATATGAGATAGTACATTCATGCAGCTCAGTATGCAAAACTACCAGGCAGTTTTCCTTACAAAAATCAACATTGGCGCCTTTAACATTTTGCTACAACTAATTTTAGATCAGATAAAGGTTAGATTCACGCCGATTAACAAAATACATGTTGATGTAAAAATATAGTGATATAAACAGGTACTTACATCAGCATTGGAGCATAGAGAATTCCTGCAAGATATTTTCCTCGAATACGATCCCAATGGAGGAAGTCTTCAATCGTTTAACCTTATTTTCTAAAAGAGAGATGGGTAAGAAACATGTAGAAAATATGATCAGAATGCTATAAAATTTCATGATGCGAGGATACGCACACACTTATTAGAATGGAGTTGACATTCTTTTGCTGGACTAGAGCGGACTAGTTCTTTGGCCACTGGAATCTGCTTATTATCAGTGGGAGTTGGGTTACTCTGTGCTGGAGCAGTATCTATGAAAAATGGAGTTGGTTTATTATCTCCTGGCGTTTGGATCTTTTGCAAAGACCTGGTTTGTAACCCTTCAGATTCTAACAGAGCCGTCTTCCCCTTGCATGCCTTATATAGAAGAATGGTGATTCAGTTATAAAACATGCTACAATAGAGATGGAATAGGTACTAAAGAATAGAAAGACATGACATATTGACATGTATTCCCTCCATCCAGAAATAAATGGACGGGTCTAGGCATATTTCAGTTCTAGATACATCCAGTTTTATCCATTTCTGCGACATTTAATCCAGACGGAGGGAGTATGATGTAAGAGCTAGGGATACGACAGGACAACACAGTAAAAAAACACTGAAAAACCCACTGCAGAACCGAAGTATTCAAACCCACTGATATGAGATAGTACACTCATGCAGCTCAGGATGCAAAACTACCAGGCAGTTTTCCTTACAAAAATCAACATTGTGGCCTTTAATCAAACATTCTGCTACAACTAAATTTAGATCAGATAAATGTTGGATTCACGCCGATTAACAAAATACATGCTGATGTAAAAATATAGTGATATACAACAGGTACTTACAACTACATTGGAGCATAGAGAATTCCTGCAAGAATCTTTCCTCACAAACGATACCATTGCAGAAATTCTTCTATTTGTTAAGCTTATTTTCTTAAAGATAGATGGGTAAGAAACATGTAGAAAATATGATCAGCATGCTATAAAATTTCACGATGCAAGGATACGCACACGCTTCTTAGAATTGAGTTGACATATTTTTGCTCGACTGGAGCGGACTAGTTCTTTGGCTACTGGAATCTGCTTATTATCAGTAGGAGTTGGGTTTCTCTATGCTGGAGCAGTATCTATAAAAACTGGAGTTGGTTTATTATCTCCTGGCGTTTGGATCTTTTGCAAAGGCCTTGTTTATAACCCTTCAGATTCTAACACAATCGTCTTCCCCTTGCATGCCTTGTATAGAAGAATAGTGCTTTAATTATAAAACATGCGACAGCAGAGAGATGGAATAGGTACTGAAGAATAGAAAGGCATGACATATTGACATGTATTCCCTCCATCCGGAAAAAAATGGATGGGTCTAGGCGTATTTCAGTTCTAGATACATCCTTTTTTATCCATTTCGGCAACATGTAATCCGGACGGAGGGAGTATGGTGTAAGAGCTAGGGATACGACAGGACAACACATCAAAAAAAACTAGTTGAATGTAAAACTATATGCTAGCAGAATACGTACAGAAATAACCAAGGCAACATACACGTGTATGACTGGGAAAATAAGATGGCATTGCAACACAGCACTAGAACAACACTTCAATGTAAAGAAACATGGTATGGCAGACAGATGAAGTACATACTGATGAATAACAATGCATAAGATATTCAGAAGCATGATGTCCAAATTAAGCAGATGGCGTTGCGATAGAGTAGAATGACAGTACTTGAATTTGAAAACATGTTATCATGAATGGAATAGGTACTGAAAAACAAGAAGGCATGACATATTTACATGCATGATCAGCATGCTAAGCACATGGCATTGCAACAGAGTAGATACACTCCAGGACATTATATGCATGTTGTACCCATATCACAGGCCAAGTTAGAGCAAGGACCTTGTGGGGTGAAGAGGATTCATCATCTTTCTGCAAGTCTTCTGAAGAACTGCCTTTACATGTTCCATCATATTGGGTATCATTGACATCAAGTTTATTGGCCTTTACATTGCTCCGTGAGGTTCTTGTGGATATATCAGTGTGTGCAATTATATCTGACATGCATGGAAGACAACTAGTAGTTAGATTTATGTAAATGAGTGCCTGTAGGAGACGACATAAATAGTAGGACTGGGGTTACTAGCAGCAACAAGTCTCATAAACTAAAGGGAGAACACAAATGAAAGCTACAGAATATGTATCGTTTGCACTCGAGATTAACTAGATGGCACACAAAAGTATTAAAGAACAACATAGGTAATACTAGAAGTGGTATAATACTATAATCACCAGCCTGTGGGATAGCATTGGCTGATGGATGATAACTATGGAACAACGTTACCTAAAGAACAAGTATCTTAGCTAAACTATGGAACATCGTGAACTCCTGAACAAGACCCGTAAGAGATCAGCATGAATATACAGTGAAATGTGATGATCTATTTTCCATGCTTAGATGAATAACAAAGCCATAAATGTTGCACACAAGTAAGATGAGGGTACAACCTATCTGGCTGCCATCCGTAGGAGTGAGCATCATGTGCTGACTTGTCGATGGCCCTGCAGTTGTTGTGGCTGTCTATGTCGGGCACGCTCGATGCAGGGAACTGTTGAGTGGGGACTGTAGCTCCCTTCTGGTGTATGCTTCCCTTGTTGGAGCAGCTGCGGTGAGTCGAAAGACGGTGTGTCTGAAGATGCAGATAACGCATAAAGTTAAGAACGACATATCTCTTTGATCCGAAGAAATACACTAAGAGATCAACAGAAAGGTACGAGAGTGGTCACATGTCTGTTGACTGAAGACTAAATTGGGGTCACATGATTTTATTTTATTTTGGTACTGTCCGATGGCTTGATGGCCGCCTTGTGCCTCCCGGCTGACACTGTTCGGAATCTTCCCCGAAGAGCCAGCGACCAACGACAGGTAGCCTGCCTCTGCCGACCGTGGCCCTGTCCAAAACCCACTCCCCGCCCCACCGCACTGCCATGGTTGCGCCACCCCCGGGCCAATCCACAAAGACTCCCCGTCATCCAGATCCGGCAACGGCAGTACCTTCAACCCAAGCAACTCTAAAAGATAGCCATCTAAGCGCTGCTTCCGCGGCGAACTTGCGGCCCCGCACCCTTACGTTAGACACCAGCCAACCGGCAGCCTAGGAGCTCCGCCGCCTCGAGGGGTGCTGCTTCCCATTGGGAATCAATTGGCCCAGAATAAAAATTCAGACAACTGACGCCTAAATAAAGTGATTTCAGATGAGGGTGCGACATATCTGGCGGCATGGTGAAGTAGGCAGGTCCAGCTGCCGAGTTGGTGAGGCCGGCGCGGTTGCGGTGGTGACCGGCGGCAGGGAAAGAGCGATGTCGCGACGGTCGACGGCTACGCGGAAGCAGCGCCAGGACTCTGGACAGATCCGAAGTTGGAGCCGCTCCGACACCGTGAACAACGGCGGGGGTGAATCGGCTCCGGTACGGTTCACGCGGCCGTCGTCGAGGCAGCACCAGCAGCACGGAGTAAGAGGCACACGACCCAGTGCATGATGACAATTGGACGTCTTCGGCATTACGGAGGAGGGCGGCTGTGAAATTGGTGCGGTGGGGGCGCCATGGAGGTGGGCTGAGGTTTCGCGGCTCGGGAGAAGGGAGCTTCCCGGGGAGAAGGTGAT
>NC_041381.1:546126556-546135942 GCF_002162155.2 Triticum dicoccoides | reverse complement strand
AACCATGTCTTATGGATGCATTTTGTCTGAAATGTGAGGGGGAGTTACAGTTCTACCCTTGCCTATAGGCTTCTCGGCTTGGGTCTGTGTACTGAGGATCGGGGATAGTGGAGTAACTTTGCTTCTCCCCAAATAGTGGGCGAGAGCGATTTCGGGCGAGGAGGGCGTGTTTTGAACTATAGTGGGTGCGAGCAAATTCGGGCGAGGAGAGCGTGTTTTAAAATAGTGGGCGCGAGCTATTTCGGGCGAGGAGAGCGTGTTTTGCCGACCATGGTTTATGAATTATTCGGCAGATGTCATTTCGTCTGAGGAGAAGGCGCGCTTGGATGAAGTTACGAACCTACCCTCGATGTACAATGGGCAATTGATGCGTGTCCCACATAGGACGGTAATTTCGCGTCTCCCATTTATTTGCTCGGGCGAATTCCACCGAGCAGAGAGGATGTTTAACGGTTCGTTCAAATTTTGGGAGAACGAGCATCCACGTCTACCTTACCAAGTCGATTCGAATCAAATTTTGAAATATTAGCTTGCCACTTCTTTTTTAGATGGAGAGATGATGCTCTGGAGTAATGTGTTTTTACATGCTCGTTGCTAGCGATTTACTATATGACAAATAGTTGACCCACTCAAAAACGCGAATCAAACCCAAAATGAAATATCTCGATTCAATGAACTAGCTCGTTCAGTAGGTCAAAATAGTGAACTAAATCCAAAATTGAACACCCCAATCGAGTAGCATGTTGTACAGTATTATAGTACTCCATGAACATGTTGAAAGTCAAATTAATGAACTTGTTTGATATACGCATATATCCGTTCATGTGTGGATTGCAGACAACATGGTCTCCAGTTTTAATATTTGAATGCAAGTTTATATCAGTCTTTGATGCATAAAACGCGACCTCCCCCTCTCCCGGACTCCTGTTCTCTCTCTCTCACTCTCTCACCGACAATCTTCAATTCTGTCGCACGCATCCGACACAAAAACCTTGTTGGTCCCTCTCCCTTTCTCTCTCTCTCTCTCTCTCTCTCTCTGTGTGTGTGTGGGGGGGGGTCTTTCTAGTCCGCATTCATATATACACCATCTATAGGTATCTCTCGCACACTATGTATGATACTCTAGCTAGTCCAACCTAGATATCTTGGGTGCACTCATCGTACGCACACAAATTCCTTGGCTCTTTGCCCGTAACTCTCTCACGCACCACTATGTCGTCTCGGAGCTCTCCCCCCTCTCTCAAACTCTCCATCCACCTGGGTCACACATACACATGCATATCTCACTCGCACTCGATAGGCCCATCTAAAACTCTATCTCTCTCCATCATTCTCTCTCCATCTCACACGCACACACACACAATCTCATGCCCAGCTAGCCAAGTATGATGGTCTCTCACTCAATTGTAGGCACACGTAGTCCCCCGTATATGTATATGACTAGCTAATCTTAGTCTACATCACAAACATGTGCATGGTCTATCTCGATTTCTCTCGGGGCATCTTTCTATTGCGCACGCACTCCCTCGACCTCCCACCCATATAGTCCCCTCACGATCTCGAGGGGATCTCTCTATCACAAACACACCCTCTCTCCCTCCCCATGCGTCCATGCCATCCATGTGTCCCTCTCGACCTTTTTTCCTTGTTGGCCAGACCTCTATTGGACATGTGCTACAGGGGTGTCTCTCTCCGTTGCAAACAATCACACACTAGCTATCTTCGTGTATCTCCTCGCCTCGCTTTTCCATCTCGGAGATGCATGCGTGATATGTTCGCATAAGAAACGAAAAAACACACTCCCTCTCTAATTTATCGTTTCTTGTCACTTTCTCTTTCACACACATACTCTTTTTGCACACTTACTCATTCTCCTTCACACACACTTGATCTGTCTCGACTGAGGCACTCAACTCCGTCCATAGCACATAGATTTATTGAAAAGTCAAACATCACAAAGTTTGACCATGTACGTGGAGAAAAAGAATTACATCTAGTACGGCAAACATATACCATTAGATTCACCATGAGATGTAGTTTTGTATGATGTATCTTTGGTATTGTAGATATAGATAACATTTGCGTAAACCTGATCAAAGGTTCCAAAGTTTGACTTCTAAAAAATTTACATGCACTGCATTATCGAGCGGATGGAATATCTCTTTCCCCCCTCTCAGCTATCTGACGCACCACTCAGCCTTATTGGGGCTCCTCAATCCCTCTCAAACTTTATTGGTCAGTTTGGTTCGTGACTTGACCCTCATGCCTTGATGGTCGGTACTACCTGGTGTGGACGTGAGATGTAAAATATTTCTGCCTGGCCAGGCTTGTGTGGTGCTGAAGCGTTTGGTTCATGCCTGGGCTAGGCAAAACATCAACGTCCCATCAATCAATCCATGCATCAATTATTTAATGCTAATATCCATCCATGTTGCTGTTAGCCTCATGGCCGCACGACCAGGCACGGCCAGGCATTCGAAATCGGTCGCTTGGGCCAGGCTACTTGCAGTGTCTGGAGTTCAGCCAGGCTAATTAAAGTGCAAGGGAACCCAGCCGAGGCGGGCTTTCCTTTTCACAGGGTAGGAACCAAACAAGCGTGCATGAAATCCAGCCACAACTCCAGGCCACGCAAAAGATGCTCACGACGCAAGCCAAACGGGCCTTATATCTCCCTGGTTCACACATACACATGTCTCTCTCGCGCTATACATATAGACCCATCCAACACTCTCCGCCCTTGTTCTCTCTCCATGTGACACGCACCCCCCTAAGTACCATAATCCCTCACTCCATCATAGGCTCTGTTTGGATCCATGGGTTAGAGTTAGTTTGGGTTAGTTTGGAGTCAACTAACCCAAAAAGATCCAAACAGGAGGGTTAGTTTAGGTTAGATGCATCTAACCCATCCAAAAAAAACTAACCCATCCAAGAGGTGCTTATTTGGGTTAGTTCTTCTCAGGACCACTAATAAACACTTTTTTCTCTCGCTCTCCCCGCAGCAGATCCCTCCTCACTTCCTTGAAGCTTCTCGTCCTCTCCCTCCCTCCCTCTCGCACCGCCCGTGAAGGTGCCTCGCCGTATCCGCGCTCCATCTAACCCTGCCATCCAAACACCTCTTTACTTAGAGTTAGTTCAGGGTTAGAATCTAACTCTAACCTCTAACCGAGTTAGAGTATCCAAACAGGGCCATAGGCACAAGCACTCCCCCCCTCCTAAGTATGATTATCTCTTACTGGCCATCAGGAACACACGTATTATCTCCTTCCATCCATACGTCTATCTCGATATCTCTCGGGGCATCTTCTATCGCGCACACACCTTGTCACTCGATCTCCCACCCATGTAGTCCCATCACGATCTCCAGGGGATCTCTCTATGACAAACATACACTCTCTCCTCCCCATATCTACATTTTCTCCGTACGTCTCTCTCGACCTCTCTCCCTTGTTTGTCAGACCCCTCTTGGCCACGTGCTAGGGGTCTTCCTCTCTCGGTTCCAAACAACCACACACTATCTCCTCACCTTGCCTCCATAGTCGAAGATGCATGTGTGATATGTTTGCATAAGACACACACGCTTTTTCTCCACTTTTATCGTGTGTTGTCCATGTCTATTTCACACACGCACACACACTTTTTTCACTCTCTCTCTCTCTCTCTCTCTCGTCAGGGACTCTGTCACGTCCATAAGCATATGGATGTTTTGAAAAGTCAAACCTCAGAAAAGTTTGACTAGGTATATGTGGAGAAAAACATTTACATCTGGAACGATCATTAGATTCATCACAACATGTACTTACTTCATACTATCATTTATCTTTGGTATTGCCGATATAAGTAATTTGTTTATAAACTTGGTCAAAGTTTCAAAAGTTTGACTTTAAAAAACGTTGTAACTACATTATTGAATGGAGGGAGTAGCTCTTTCTCTCTCTCTGCTATCCCTCACGGGTCTCCCCTCTCACTCGAACTCTCTATACCGACGGATTATACGCTCGCTGTGTCAGCGTATAGCTCTGTATATTGTTTAGTTGACCGGTCAACCAATCCACATGCTGCGTTGTCAGCTCGTGTTCTGTATCTTGGTGTGCTCACCCATGTGGCAGTGGGTGAAAATAATTAAACTAGAGGCCCATGTGACACGCGGTGAAAGAAACAAAGTTGAAACCACTCCGGGTAGCACCCCGCATGCTAGTAAATTGAGGGCGCATTGAGGACAAACTTCTTGCGCGCGAAGGACGCACTCGCGCACAATTCACCACTGCGCGGCGGCATGCACAGAAGGACGCACTCGCGCACACCCAGCACACAACGCACACCAGCACACGTGTACACTGGCGTCGCCGCCGGTTGAGATGGACGGCGAGGCAGCTAACAAGCGGAGGCCGCTCGAGCCAAAACCGCATCCGGCGAGCCTAGACTTCATCAGCAGCCTCCCCGACGACATGCTGCTCGTCATCATCGGCCTCCTCCTCACCAAATCTGCCATGCGGACCGTCCTGCTCTCCCGGCGGTGGCCCCCTCTGGCGTTGCGTCCCCCTCAACCTCACCGTCGACAGCTGCCTCTGTGACGGGGATTGCAAACGCATGGCCGCAGTCTCCAAGATCCTTTCATTGCACCATGGGCCAGCCAGACGCCTTAACATCCGCATGTTCAGTACCAATTGCAAGGTCCAACCCAAGTTTGACGACTGGTTCTTATCCCCCGCCCTAGATCAGCTCGAGGAGCTCAGCTTTGAAGCTAGACGATGTCGCTCTCTGCCGTCGTCCACGCTCCGTCTCATGCCAACGCTGCGCCGCGCCAGCTTCAGCTCCTGCTATCTTCCCCAGATTAATGCCGCGCCCGCCCTTCTTCTCCCGCAACTCAAACAACTCGACCTCTTTGACGTTGTCATCTCGAAGAAGGCTATGGGGCACCTGCTCCGCAGCTGTACTGCGCTCAAGTACCTTCGTCTTGAGCAGATCCATGGGTTCATTAGCCTCCACATCGCCTCGACGAATCTTCGATGGATTTATGTGTCTTGCTGTCCCCGCAACAAGACATCAATTGGGAAGAGATCACTCCAGCTGTTCCATGTTATGGTCATTGAGAATGCGCCTTTCCTTGAGAGATTGCTTGTATCGGATCTAGAAGGTCCAACAAAAATCAGGGTCATTGACGCGCCGAAATTGACAGTGTTGGTGTACTCGTCTGCCAAATTCTACGAACTCTTTATTGGATCCGTAATCGTTCAGGTACATCACTCATCTTCTTCTCCGTCTTCTTGAAATTCACATTTTTAAATTTCTTCTTGATGTATTTACGACCATCTTCCAGAAAATGATTCCCACAAGCTTGACCCAGTCCATGCGCACAGTGAAGATCTTAGCACTAAAATCTATCGGCCCCAATCTGGATCAAGTTGTTGGATTCCTTACATGCTTTCCATGCACGAAGAAGCTACTCATCGAGGTGAAACTTCTTTCCTATTAGTAAACGGTAATCACAACGTAGCTCAATTTTTTCGTAATTTTTCCAAATTACGATGACAAGTGTAGTGTTCAAAACTACATCTACGCACTACATCAAAAGAAATGTTTTTAGTATTTTTTCTCACGTGATCACCTGCATCATTTTTATGCTGTACTACTATAGTAGCCTAGGCTAGTCATAGTGGAAAGTAACTTAGACTACTCCAGTAACTCTATGGTTACCCTAAGGGCAAGTACTACCTCCGTCCTGGTTTACTATTCCAATTTTGTAGTATCAAAATTTGACCATAGATTTAACCGACAAAATGTTAATGCATGTCAGTAAGAACTATATCGTTGGATTCGTATTTGAACATAATTTCAAATGGTGTAATTTTTAGTGACATCCATTGGCATTTTCTTAGGTAAATCTATGATCAAAATTTTATACTAAATACGAGGTAGTATTCCCTCCGTCCCAAAATTCTTGTTTTACATTTGTTTAGATATGGATGTATCTAACACTAAAATGTAACTAGATACATCCGTATTTAGACAAATTTAAGACAAGAATTTTGGGACGGAGGGAGTACAAAAGTGGGCTATGTAGGCCAAAACATGTGCCAAATTCACTTGTGATGCATTTGGCATCGATGCCCCTCCATTGCTCACCTGGTGCCCCAATATGGAGCACCTACTTTGCTCCGGTGCCAAATTAACTCACGCAATGAAAAAACACTATGTGGGAGAGAGAGAGTACTAAGGCAATAAAAAAACACTTGTTTGGGAGAGTGAGAGGTTGGTGTAGTTGGTCTGATTGATTTGTTTATACATGTGGGTCTATGTGCACAGCGGTGCCAACTCTCTCACATCGCGAGAGCGGTGCCAAAATCTTTTGATTTGACATCGATGCATATTATGTGGCATACTTTTGCGAAATATGGCATCGGCCACATAGTGGAAGGCAACAAATGCCCAAGCTCTTCACGTGCTCCTAGTTAAATGAGAGGAAACAGAAACAGAGAGAGAGAGAGGGAGAGAGAGAGAGAGAGCGTGAAAAAATATCACTAGCCAGCCAACCCTATCGTATGAGCAAATGATATTGGTACCTCTTGATGACACGGCAATCTTATGCAGCCAGCTGCTCTAATATGTTCTCTCCCCTTGCAGATAAAAAAAGACCGGAAAGTGAAAAATGTGCTGCACTATAACAATCTCATCGAATGCCTTGAGCTCCATCTTACAGAAATTGATTTGATCGACTACCGAGGCAGCACATCTGAGATTAAATTGGCCAGGTTCTTTGTTCTGGAGGCAAGTGTGCTAGAGGTAATGAGGTTTGGTGTTCTCTGGCGCAACAATGAATGGCGTGCTGATCACCGCAAGCATCTAAGCCTAAATGACAAAGTCTCCGCAGAAGCTGAATTTGTTTCTGAAACATCAAGTGGCCAGAGACTCAAAAACTTATTTTCCCATTAGTGACTTGTCAGGGCGGTGGATTTTAGTTTGTACGATAATGCTGCATCCACCTAAAGTAACGAAAGTTCTTACGTGAATTTCCTAGTAATTCCCTCTTCCTAGGTGCAGCATTACTCCTAACATTTGTAATATCACTTTGAAACTTGTAATATTGCCATGTCCTATTCCTGCGTTTCAAAATCCTACGAATCAAACAGGTCCTGAGTTGGTGATAATGTTGTGCCTCCCATCTTTCACCAGTAGCCGTCGGATCTAGATCTGACGCATACAAACCAAGCTTCTCCATTTTTGCAAAAGATGCCCACACTTGTTCCCTATTTACAAACAGCTCCTTGTCTCTCACAATCAGCCTTATCTCCTCCCCACCACATCTAGAAGGACGTGGAAAAATCTGGCGCGATGGCCGCTGCCGGAGCAGTCCACCCCCAATCTTGGTGTTTCGTGCAATGCACGGGCATCTACGCACGGGAAATTATGTCAAATAGGGCTAATTGTAAGCAGGCTAGCTCTACAGCCATGATGATAGTGTCTGCAGATGGTGAGTCTGACTATGGTATTGCCGAACACGGCGCCTATACTCAGGTGTCATCTCTGGCGCAGGGTCTTGTCACTTCACTATGAGGAGCAGCTCGTAATAATTTGACCAACGGGTAGTACAGTGCTAGTACTCCTAGGAGTACTACATTGGTAGTAGTACTACTAGTACTAGTAGCACCACCGTCTAGATTTAGGAGTACTACCACGTCCATCTGGATTTTAGTATTTGACTAGAAATATCTAGTAATGCATGTCACAAAAAATGTACTACTCCCTTTGTAAATAAATACATGGTGTTTTATTCCCATCGGTGAGAGAACTTAATGTTTTCTTGCTAACTAGAGTCTTAATAGGATTACATGCAATGAACTAAACACTGCATGTCATGTTTGGTAGTCTCAAGTCATTGAAAGCATGCACGGCCCACATCTCTCATTGGTTGATATGTCACGAAATAAGAAACATGGAGGGAGTTAATGCACCGTGCCTAAGTGTTTTGGGATTATTTGGTTAAAACTTGGTGCAAAATGCAAAGGGGACCAATAAACCACTAAACGTCAAACTTCTCTCGTTTGGCCCCAACTAGAGGTCCAGTGAGATGACTATACTGCACCGGCACGGAGGGGGGCGCAACTTCATTGACTTACGACAATTGCCTTTGGGTGAATGACACATGGGCCCAGGGGGTGGCTGGCTCACCTATCATACAACCAAAGGCAGGTGTAGTAGATGGCCGAGGAGTAGTACGAAATCCTACGCACCTATGCACGCTAACCAAGGGCAAGAGTGATCACTCGAATCGCAAGATCAGTTGACTAGTAGAAGCTAAGCTAGACCCATGGAGGCGATGAGCGCGAGCATCAGCCGGCTGTGCTAAATGGTCCACGACGCCGGCCTGCGGCCCGGCAACGAGGAATGTCTCCAGGTAGTATTGCTTGAGGCCTTCAGGGCGAGGGGCTGCTTGGACGACAGCTTCGGCTCCTTGTTCGACGAGGTCCTCGTCGGCTTCCTCGACAAGTTCACCGTCGTCAAGAAGCTCGCGGACGACTTTGACGTAAGCCTTCAGCCGACGCGCCCAGGCTCTGCGATGCCCGCCACCCTCAACAGCCACTATGGTGACAACCTCTTCGATGCACTGGTGGCCCTGCGACTGCCCGCCGTCGCGCCGGAGAAGGTCCACCTTGAGGTCGCGCTCGCCGCGCAGCGCCTGGCGCAGCAAGACACCATGGACATAATCACCCACGTCTACGCGCATGCAAGAGGAGGACGATAGGACGCTGGCCTTCTTGGACCGCTGGACAACCTTGGATGCACTGTTCAGAAGCATGTTGAGCTCGCCGCCAACGCCGCTGCTCCTCACACGTCGGTTGGTGACCCGGCGCACTAGGGCGTGAGGATGTCGTTGATGGATTCGTATGTATTTTTATCTTTCCGTCAAATCTGTTGGGGAACGTTATAGAAAATTAAAATTTTTCCTACGGTTTCACCAAGATCCATCTATTAGTTCATCTAAGCAATGAGTCATGGGAGAGAGATTGCATCTACATACCACTTGTAGACCGCGTGCGGAAGCGTTCAAGGGAACGGGGATGATGGAGTCGTACTCGCCGTGATCCAAATCACCGATGACCAAGTGCTGAACGGACAGCACCTCCGCGTTCAACACACGTACGGAACGGACGACGTCTCCTCCTTCTTGATCCAGCAAGGGGGAAGGAGAGGTTGAGGAAGAAGGCTCCAGCAGCAGCACGACGGTGTGGTGTTGGTGGAGAGGCAGTACTCCGACAGGGCTTCGCCAAGCGCTAACGGAGGAGGAGAGGTGTTGGGGAGGGGAGGGGCTGCGCCTTGGGTCAGGTGTTCAGCCCTCCCCTCGCCCATCTATTTATATGGGAAGGGGGAAGGGGGCCGGCCCCCTCTAG
>NC_041381.1:546108193-546126188 GCF_002162155.2 Triticum dicoccoides | reverse complement strand
CCTCCAGGGGCTGGTTCCCTGCCCCATGTGTCCCATGAGGCCCTCCAAGAGGGGTGGCCTCTCCCGGTGGACCCCCGGAACCCTTCCGGTGGCCCCGGTACAATACCGATATGCCCCCAAAACATTCCGGTGTCCGCATGACAACTTCCCATATATAAATCTTTACCTCCGGACCCTTCCGGAACTCCTCGTGACGTCCGGGATCTCATCCGGGACTCCGAACAACATTCGGTAATCACATACAAGTCTTCCTTATAACCCTAGCGTCACCAAACCTTAAGTGTGTAGACCCTACGGGTTTGGGAGACATGCAGACATGACCAAGACGGCTCTCCGGTCAATAACCAACAGCGGGATCTGGATACCCATGTTGGCTCCCACATGCTCCTCGATGATGTCATCGGATGAACCACGATGTCGATGATTCAATCAACCCCGTATACTATTCCCTTTGTCAATCGGTACGTTACTTGCCCGAGACTCGATCGTTGGTATCCCAATACCTCGTTCAGTCTCATTACCGGCAAGTCACTTTACTCATACCGTAATGCATGATCCCGTGACCAGACACTTGGTCACTTTGAGCTCATAATGATGATGCACTACCGAGTGGGCCCAGTGATACCTCTCCGTCATACGGAGCGACAAATCCCTCTCGATCCGTGTCAACCCAACAGACACTTTCGGAGATACCTGTAGTGCACCTTTATAGTCACCCAGTTACGTTGTGATGTTTGGTACACCCAAAGCACTCCTACGGTATCCGGGAGTTACACGATCTCATGGTCTAAGGAAAAGATACCTGACATTGGAAAAGCTCTAGCAAAACGAACTACACGATCTTGTGCTATGCTTAGGATTGGGTCTTGTCCATCACGTCATTCTCCTAATGACGTGATCCCGTTGTCAATGACATCTAATGTCCATAGTCAGGAAACCATGACTATCTGTTGACCAACGAGCTAGTCAACTAGAGGCTTACTAGGGACGTATTGTGGTCTATGTATTCACACGTGTATTACGATTTCCGGATAATACAATTATAGCATGAAATAAAAGACAATTATCATGAACAAGGAAATATAATAATAATCCTTTTATTATTGCCTCTAGGGCATATTTCCAACAGTCTCCCACTTGCACTAGAGTCAATAATCTAGTTACATTGTGATGAATCGAACACCCATAGAGTTATGGTGTTGATCATGTTTTGCTCGCGAGAGAGGTTTAGTCAACGGATCTGCGACATTCAGATCCGTATGTACTTTGCAAATATCTATGTCTCCATCTTGAACATTTTCACGGATGGAGTTGAAGCGACGCTTGATGTGCCTGGTCTTCTTGTGAAACCTGGGCTCCTTGGCAAGGGCAATAGCTCCAGTGTTGTCACAGAAGAGTTTGATCGGCCCCGACGCATTGGGTATGACTCCTAGGTCGGTGATGAATTCCTTCATCCAAATTGCTTCATGCGCTGCCTCCGAGGCTGCCATGTACTCCGCTTCACATGTAGATCCCGCCACGACGCTCTACTTGCAGCTGCACCAGCTTACTGCTCCACCATTCAACATATACACGTATCCGGTTTGTGACTTAGAGTCATCCAGATCTGTGTCGAAGCTAGCATCGACGTAACCCTTTACGACGAGCTCTTCGTCACCTCCATAAACGAGAAACATGTCCTTTGTCCTTTTCAGGTACTTTAGGATATTCTTGACCGCTGTCCAGTGTTCCTTGCCGGGATTACTTTGGTACCTTCCTACCAAACTTACGGCAAGGTTTACATCAGGTCTGGTACACAGCATGGCATACATGATAGATCCTATGGCTGAGGCATAGGGGATGACGCTCATCTCTTCTTTATCTTTTGCCGTGGTCGGGCATTGAGCCGAGCTCAATCTCACACCTTGCAGTACAGGCAAGAACCCTTTCTTGGACTGATCCATTTTGAACTTCTTCAAAATCTTATCAAGGTATGTGCTTTGTGAAAGACCTATGAGGCGTCTCAATCTATCCCTATAGATCTTGATACCTAATATATAAGCAGCTTCTCCAAGGTCCTTCATTGAAAAACACTTATTCAAGTAGGCCTTAATGCTGTCCAAGAATTCTATATCATTTTCCATCAAAAGTATGTCATGTACATATAATATGATAAATGCTACAGAGCTCCCACTCACTTTCTTGTAAACGCAGGCTTCTCCATAAGTCTGCATAAACCCAAACGCTTTGATCATCTCATCAAAGCGAATGTTCCAACTCCGAGATGCTTGCACCAGCCCATAAATGGATCGCTGGAGCCTGCATACTTTGTTAGCATTCTTAGGATCGACAAAACCCTCCGGCTGCATCATATACAGTTCTTCCTTAAGATGCCCGTTAAGGAATGCCGTTTTGACGTCCATCTGCCATATCTCATAATCATAGTATGCGGCAATTGCTAACATGATTCGGACGGACTTAAGCTTCGCTACGGGAGAGAAAGTCTCATCGTAGTCAATCCCTTGAACTTGCCGATAACCCTTAGCGACAAGTCGAGCTTTATAGATGGTGACATTACCATCCGCGCCCGTCTTCTTCTTAAAGATCCATTTGTTTTCTATCGCTCGCCGATCATCGGGCAAGTCAGTCAAATTCCATACTTTGTTTTCATACATGGATTCTATCTCAGATTTCATGGCTTCTAGCCATTTGTTGGAATCTGGGCCCGCCATCACTTCTTCATAGTTTGAAGGTTCACCGTTGTCTAACAACATTATTTCCAGGACAGGGTTGCCATACCACTCTGGTGTGGAACGTGTCCTTGTGGACTTACGAAGTTCAGTAGCAACTTGATCAGAAGTACCTTGATCATCATCATTAATTTCCTCTCCATTCGGTGTAGGCACCACAGGAACGTTTTCCTGAGCTACACTACTTTCCGGTTCAAGAGGTAGTACTTCATCGAGTTCTACTTTCCTCCCACTTACTCCTTTCGAGAGAAACTCTTTTTCCAGAAAGGATCCGTTCTTGGCAACAAAGATCTTGCCTTCGGATCTTAAGTAGAAGGTATACCCAATGGTTTCCTTAGGGTATCCTATGAAGACGCATTTTTCCGACTTGGATTCGAGCTTTTTAGATTGAAGTTTCTTGACATAAGCTTCGCATCCCCAAACTTTTAGAAACGACAACTTAGGTTTCTTCCCAAACCATAATTCATACGGTGTCGTCTCAACGGATTTAGACGGTGCCCTATTTAAAGTGAATGTAGCTGTCTCTAGAGCGTATCCCCAAAATGATAGCGGTAAATCGGTAAGAGACATCCCATATCCAGTAGAGTGCGATTACGACGTTCTGACACACCGTTACACTGAGGTGTTCCAGGCGGCGTGAGTTGTGAAACGATTCCACATTTTCTTAAGTGTGTACCAAATTCGTGACTTAAATATTCTCCTCCATGATCCGATCGTAAGAACTTTATCTTTCGGTCACGTTGATTCTCTACTTCATTATGATATTCCTTGAACTTTTCAAAGGTCTCAGACTTGTGCTTCATCAAGTAGACATACCCATATCTACTCAAGTCATCGGTGAGAGTGAGAACATAACGATATCCTCCGCGAGCCTCAACGCTCATTGGACCACACACATCAGTATGTATGATTTCCAATAAGTTGGTTGCTCGCTCCATTGTTCCGGAGAACGGGGTCTTGGTCATTTTGCCCATGAGGCATGGTTCACATGTGTCAAATGATTCATAATCTAGAGACTTTAAAAGTCCATCAGCATGGAGCTTCTTCATGCGCTTGACACCAATGTGACCAAGGCGGCAGTGCCACAAGTATGTGGGACTATCGTTATCAACTTTACATCTTTTGGTATTCACACTATGAATATGTGTAACATTACGTTCGAGATTCATTAAGAATAAACCATTGACCATCGGGGCATGACCATAAAACATATCTCTCATATAAATAGAACAACCATTATTCTCGGATTTAAATGAGCAGCCATCTCGTATCAAACGAGATCCAGATACAATGTTCATGCTCAAACTTGGCACTAAATAACAATTATTGAGGTTTAAAACTAATCCCGTAGGTAAATGTAGAGGTAGCGGGCCGACGGCGATCACATCGACCTTGGAACCATTCCCGACGCGCATCGTCACCTTGTCCTCCGCCAGTCTCCGCTTATTCCGCAGCTCCTGCTGTGAGTTACAAATGTGAGCAACGACACCGATATCAAATACCCAGGAGTTACTACGAGTACTGGTAAGGTACACATCAATTACATGTATATCAAATATACCTTTAGTGTTGCTGGCCTTCTTGTCCGCTAAGTATTTGGGGCAGTTCCGCTTCCATTGACCCTTCCCCTTGCAATAAAAGCACTCAGTCTCAGGCTTGGGTCCATTCTTTGACTTCTTCCTAGTAACTGGCTTACCGGGCGCGGCAACATCTTTGCCATCCTTCTTGAAGTTCTTCTTACCCTTGCCCTTCTTGAACTTAGTGGTCTTATTGACCATCAACACTTGATGTTCTTTCTTGATTTCAACCTCTGCTGACTTCAGCATTGAGAATACTTCAGGAATGGTCTTCACCATCGCCTGCATATTGTAGTTCAACACAAAGCTCTTGTAGCTCGGTGGGAGCGATTGAAGGATTCTGTCAATGACCGCCTCTTCCGGGAGGTTGATCTCCAGCTGGGACAGGCGGATATGCAACCCAGACATTTTGAGTATGTGCTCACTGACAGAAATGTTTTCCTCCATCTTACAACTATAGAACTTGTCGGAGACTTCATATCTCTCGACCCGGGCATGCGCTTGGAAAACCATTTTCAGCTCCTCGAACATCTCATATGCTCCGTGCTTCTCAAAACACTTTTGGAGACCCGGTTCTAAGCTGTAAAGCATGCCGCACTGAACGAGGGAGTAATCATTAGCACGTGATTGCCAAGTGTTCATAACGTCTTGGTTCTCTGGGATGGGTGCTTCACCTAGCGGTGCATCTAGGACATAATCTTTCTTGGCTGCTACGAGGATGATCCTCAGGTTCCGGACCCAGTCCGAATAGTTGCTGCCATCATCTTTCAGCTTGGTTTTCTCTAGAAATGCGTTGAAGCTCATGTTGACATGAGCGTTGGCATTTGATCTACAAGACATATTTTGCAAAAGTTTTAGACTAAGTTCATGATAATTAAGTTCATCTAATCAAATTATTTAATGAACTCCCACTCAGATTAGACATCCCTCTAGTCATCTAAGTGTTACACGATCCGAGTCGACTAGGCCGTGTCCGATCATCACGTGAGACGGACTAGTCATCATCGGTGAACATATCCATGTTGATCGTATCTTCCATACGACTCATGTTCGACCTTTCGGTCTCTGTGTTCCGAGGCCATGTCTGTACATGCTAGGCTCGTCAAGTTAACCCTAAGTGTTCTGCATGTGTAAATCTGTCTTACACCCGTTGTATGTGAACGTAAGGATCTATCACACCCGATCATCACGTGGTGCTTCAAAACGACGAACTTTAGCAACGGTGCACAGTTAGGGGGAACACTTTCTTGAAATTATTATAAGGGATCATCTTATTTACTACCGCCGTTCTGAGTAAACAAGATGCATAAAACATAATAAACATCACATGCAATTATATATAGTAGTGACATGATATGGCCAATATCATATAGCTCCTTCGATCTGCATCTTCGGGTCTCCATGATCATCTTCGTCACCGGCATGACACCATGATCTCCATCATCATGATCTCCATCATTGTGTCTTCATGAAGTTGTCACACCAACGACTACTTCTACTTCTATGGCTAACGCGTTTAGCAATAAAGTAAAGTAATTTACATGGCGTTCTTCAATGACACGCAGGTCATACAAAAAATAAAGACAACTCCTATGGCTCCTGCCGGTTGTCATACTCATCGACATGCAAGTCATGATTCCTATTACAAGAACATGATCTCATACATCACAATATATCATTCATCATTCATCACAACTTTTGGCCATATCACATCACATGACAATTGCTGCAAAAACAAGTTAGACGTCCTCTAATTGTTGTTGCATCTTTTACGTGGCTGCAATTGGGTTCTAGCAAGAATGTTTTCTTACCTACGAATAACCACAACGTGATCTTGTCAACTTCTATTTACCCTTCATAAGGACCCTTTTCATCTAATCCGCTCCAGCTAAAGTAGGAGAGACAGACACCCGCTAGCCACCTTATGCAACTAGTGCATGTCAGTCGGTGGAACCTGTCTCACGTAAGCGTACGTGTAAGGTCGGTCCGGGCCGCTTCATCCCACAATACCACTGAAGCAAGAAAAGACTAGTAGCGGCAAGCAAGTTGACAAGATCTACGCCCACAACAAAATTGTGTTCTACTCGTGCAATAGAGAACTACGCATAGACCTAGCTCATGATGCCACTGTTGGGGAACGTTGCAGAAAATTAAAAATTTTCCTACGGTTTCACCAAGATCCATCTATGAGTTCATCTAAGCAACGAGTCATGGGAGAGAGATTGCATCTACATACCACTTGTAGATCGCGTGCGGAAGCGTTCAAGGGAACGGGGATGATGGAGTCGTACTCGCCGTGATCCAAATCACCGATGACCAAGTGCTGAACGGACAACACCTCCGCGTTCAACACACGTACGGAACGGACGACGTCTCCTCCTTCTTGATCCAGCAAGGGGGAAGGAGAGGTTGAGGAAGAAGGCTCCAGCAGCAGCACGACGGCGTGGGGTTGGTGGAGAGGCAGTACTCCGACAGGGCTTTGCCAAGCGCTAACGGAGGAGGAGAGGTGTTGGGGAGGGGAGGGGCTGCGCCTTGGATCAGGTGTTCAGCCCTCCCCTCGCCCCTCTATTTGTAGGGGAAGGGGGAAGGGGGCCGGCCCCCTCTAGATGAGATCTAGAGGGGGGGGGGCGGCGGCCAGGGAGGGGGCTTGCCCCCCAAGCAAAGGGGGTGCGCCCCCCTTAGGGTCCCCCAACCCTAGGCGCATGGGCCCAAGGGGGGGGGGGCGCCCATCCCTCCAGGGGCTGGTTCCCTGCCCCATGCGGCCCATGAGGCTCTTCGAGAGGGGTGGCCCCTCCCGGTGGACCCCCGGAACCCTTCCGGTGTCCCCGGTACAATACCGATATGCCCCCGAAACTTTCCGATGTCCGCATGACAACTTCTCATATATAAATCTTTACCTCCGGACCCTTCCAGAACTCCTCGTGACGTCCGGGATCTCATCCGGGACTCCGAACAACATTCGGTAATCACATACAAGTCTTCCTTATAACCCTAGCGTCACCGAACCTTAAGTGTGTAGACCCTACGGGTTCGGGAGACATGCAGACATGACCGAGACGACTCTCCGGTCAATAACCAACAGCGGGATCTGGATACCCATGTTGGCTCCCACATGCTCCTCGATGATGTCATCAGATGAACCACGATGTCGAGGATTCAATCAACCCCGTATACTATTCCCTTTGTCAATCGGTACGTTACTTGCCCGAGACTCGATCGTTGGTATCCCAATACCTCGTTCAGTCTCATTACCGGCAAGTCACTTTACTCGTACCGTAATGCATGATCCCGTGACCAGACACTTGGTCACTTTGAGCTCATAATGATGATGCACTACCGAGTGGGCCCAGTGATACCTCTCCGTCATACGGAGCGACAAATCCCAGTCTCCATCCGTGTCAACCCAACAGACACTTTCAGAGATACCTGTAGTGCACCTTTATAGTCACCCAGTTACGTTGTGACGTTTGGTACACCCAAAGCACTCCTACGGTATCTGGGAGTTACACGATCTCATGGTCTAAGGAAAAGATACTTGACATTGGAAAAGCTCTAGAAAAACGAACTACACGATCTTGTGCTATGCTTAGGATTGGGTCTTGTCCATCACGTCATTCTCCTAATGACGTGATCCCGTTGTCAATGACATCTAATGTCCATAGTCAGGAAACCATGACTATCTATTGACCAACGAGCTAGTCAACTAGAGGCTTACTAGGGACGTATTGTGGTCTATGTATTCACACGTGTATTACAATTTCTGGATAATACAATTATAGCATGAAATAAAAGACAATTATCATGAACAAGGAAATATAATAATAATCCTTTTATTATTGCCTCTAGGGCATATTTCCAAGAAAATCCATGTAGTAGTATATGATACTACAGTAATTATCTTACCTTTCGCATCAACTTCATAATTTTCATACGTACTCCATGCATGAACGGCGCCAGAACCAAACTTCTCATTACTCTAGGCAAAATCGTTATTTTCTATCTATCGATCGCGCCATGGAGCAGAACCAAATTTTACAAGTTATGAGTTCAAAAGGAAAATCCTGCCGTGTTCACGTCGCACCCCCACACGGTTGGTTCGGCACGCTGCTCAAGCGGGAATGTGTGTGGTGTTTCATTTTCACTTACAAGTGGGACCGTAGTTGAGCAAACTGACTATCGGCAAACCCCCACCATGTCCACCGCGCAATGGCTGAGAAAATAGGAGGGAGAAGAGATGGCTGTAGCACGAACTCCAAGAAAATTGGTGTCGGATGGGACTCGTGTGGGTGGCGTGTGCCGTAGTGCTAGACGTGAATGCTAGTTATGGCCCATGCCACCCCACTATATCGAGCCTATATCGAGGTACAGTACGTAGAACAAATTTCCTGCAGTCCATGCTCAGCACTCCTCTATCTCTCTTCTAAGCCAGCCAGCGGACGAGCGGAGCCCATCGTCTGTTTGCTCACATGCGGTCCCACATGTCAGTGAAAACGCAAGAGGACCCACTGAACCTGCACATCTTTCACCTCGATGTGCTGGTGATGAAAAACAAATCCAAGAAAGATCTTCGGTGGCCGCTTTTGGAGTTACTCAAGAGTAGTAAGATTCTATTTACAGTTTAACCCAAGATGCACATCTCGTGGCTTCAACTTATCAACTACCACTCTGTTTTCTTTCATGACACGACCTGTATGCTGGATGTCCCACGTGTCAGCAAAAGGAGGAAGAACCCGACCAAATCTTCGGTTGTGCTCTCGGATTAGACTAGTTGTGCTAACTTAAAATTTTTATTGTGTACTCCCTCCGTTCCAAAATACTTGACTTCCGTTTGTCCAAAAATGGATGCGCCTATATACTAAAACATGTCTAGATACATATATATTTTGACAAATAGAAGGCATGTATTGTGCAATGGAGGGAGTAGAATGGATGCAAGTTTTTGTATTGGGAATAAGAGTACATCCATATATTGATAGAGCGCAATTTAGTAGATGTTCTATCACTTTTAGATAGCACAGAGGCTATAGATGAGATTAGTGCACTTGTTGATACTCCTACTTGGTATGCGTGTTGTTGCTTAGATGCAGAGAAAAAGGACCGGAGGGAGTACTAGAATAGAGGCTAGACATGAGACTAGATGCGAGGAAGCAACGTCAACTTCTTTACACTCGAAGAAGAAAGAAGCACGCAATGTCGAGCCTCCGCAGATCAACAATGAATGCATCGAGAAGGCACTAATCCAACTTACAGGAGTAGTAAAATGTATTCTTCTGGTTCTTGTTTTCTTTGGTCTTGCTTTTCTAGTCAAAATTATCATTGGAGTTCGTGCAAAACGGAGGTCCGTTTGGGGTCGTGCGTTGCAGTTGGCCTTACAAGTGGGACCGCAGTTAAGGAAACCGACTATCGGCAAACCCCCACCTCGCCCGCCGTGTGATGGCTGAGTTAGAGAAACGATGAGGTTGAAGAGATTGCTCTAGCACGGACTCCAAGAAATATGATGTCAGATGGAAGTCGTGCTGGTGGCGTGTGCCGTACTCCTGGACATGAATGCTTGTTCTGGCCCATGCCACCCTACTACTCCTACTAGTTAGTACTATATAGTACTACTAGTATCGAGGATTCGAGGTGCTGGTTACGTAGTACAGTATGGCTACAGTAAAAGCACCCGCACGACGCGCAAAGCATGTGAAGCTAGTACAAATAGTGTACTACTATTGTTGATTGGCCCCATCCAATAACCTGTTGCAATGCACGTACAATTATGTATTCGGAAATTATTATTTTTGCCTCGTCGCACCACTCACTCACAGAAGCAAGCAACTCGAAAGCCATTCATAAATTTAGTAAGTTTATCACAGGCATATCATTTTATTACATACAACAAGTCATCAACCCACATCGACAACGAGGATACATTATAAATACTAAAGTTTTCACCACACAACAAATAACAAGCAATGAAATGAACTTCAACTCAACCATTCCTCAGCGTTGGAAACACTTGCTTTGAACCACAAGTGATTCTCTGGGACGGGCCATCCACTGTCGATCTGGAGACCAACGCAGGACTAATCATCCAGGCTGAAGCGGCCTACTATATCAGTACCAGGGTAGGGAACCAGCCAAATGTCCGAGGTATAGACACAGTTGCTTCTCATAAATGGTAGTAACGTTGTGTCAACAACAGTTGGATCGCCTTTCACCATCATTGGATAGTTTTGTCCAAGGAAGAGCGAGTTTTCTCCAAGACTATCAATTCTATACCAGGGAGAAGGAGTTGGCTCTAGCACACTAGTATCCATCCCGAATACCATGCAACGGGTGTTGGAATAGGTCCGTAGAGTGCGACCATGGGAGACTACACCTGCTTCCTTAGCAGTAACATCATCAGTGGGTTGTATACACACGAGAAGAGGTGATCCATCGAAATTAGTTGCCAGGCGCCAAATAGTATATGGGCGCTACTCGTCCTCATGCTCGTGATCATCACCATCATCATCTCCCCCTTGGTTATAAAAATCTTCAAGTATAGGTGGTGGAATGTTCACAGGACCTTGGAAACACAAGAAGAAGGTTAATTAGTTAGGCTGGCCATAGTGGGGGTAACATAAGTAGTATCATGCACTTGGGACTTGCAAACATGCTTATGTGGCAGGCAATTAAGGAAGAGAGAGATGGTTATAGTAACATAGGTAGATACCGTAACATAATAAATGTGATGCTACTATGTGTCATGCATGGCAATAAATGAGACCACCTATGATACTAATCTAAGATACTATGCACTATAGAGGTAGTAACATAAACTAGTAACATATGCATGTTACTAGTCTAAGTTACTCCCCACTATGACCAGCCTTGCTAACCCGCATGCATGTGGATGAAACAATTATAATTACGGTGGAAGACAAACGTACCGAAACAACGAGGATGCCATGCAAAAACAGTGCCACGAGTGGTGGCAGCAAACACAAGGCCCTCGTATTGAATTGCATCACAGTACTCATCCGTGTACAGAAACTAATTTTTGAGCAATATTCATCCAGTCAAACCACTAACGACGGCAACAAGCTTGTCGAAGATAGCAACAACTTCATTGTTGTTGTAATTCCAAGAGCAGTTGGGGACTCGAGAAATTGCTATCTTCCGTAGAAGACAGTCACCATGATTGTATTTGAACGTGTGTACAATACCGGTGTGCTCAACCTCTGGCAGTCTGCTGAGATTTTTGGAAGTGGAACCCGGTCACGAGTGTACACATTCACAAGTTCCCACTCGCAGTTGGACCCAATGTAAACAACCCAATCTCCATTTGCGCCTGCCCAAGCCTTGCCCTCAAGCGATGGCATCTTAACATCATACGTATCATTATCAAGCGGCATCAACTTGCACAGGGCGAGGCCTCCGTCGTGACGGCGCCAGTCATCAGGGTCATGGCGAAGAAGATAGGGGAGATCAAACCGCTCCTTGACTCTTGGGTTCCTTGTAATGATGTTATTAGTTTAGTCGAGAATGGGCTTGAACGAACCTGCCATGCTAGCTGAGGTGATGATGTCGCACCGATCAATGAGTTCCTCCACTACGTCATCTTTCAGATCGGGGCAAGAATAATGGGGTCGTTTCCGTCCTATTACCTCCATGGAGAAGACGATCGAACAATGGCAGAAGAAAGGGTGAAGGGCTGAAGGAAAATGGAGGAGGGAGAGGAAGAGCGTGTGACATCAGTTCCAAATCGAGAGGGAAAGGCGAAGAGTCGGTGGACGGTTGTCAGTTTGCCACGGTTCATGAAGGGGCGCCCCGGCCTACACATCGGTTCGGAAATACTCCTACTACTCGCCGTCGTCTCACTGACATGTGGAACGAGACCACATGTCAACGAGACATGGTGTGTAATTTCTCGTGCAAAATGCGATCTGGCCGTTTTGGCCCGAGGTGCCGCATTAGTTATCGGCCTTTATTTTTTTAATTGCGCGCCGTTCAGTTTTGAAGCACGACTAACTGGTACTGTATGCATAGAAAATATAAACTAGTCTACCACTACCCCACCTCCAGTACTAGTAGTATAAATAAGATATATAGGCTAGAGCTTCAGCGCTTTATTGCCAAGGGCTGCCCACTTGCTTCTCACACTCCCACCCTCTATCCAGATCTAACAAAGATGGCCCCTCTCTCCATCCTCACCGGTGGTCACAGATCCACCGAGGAAGAAAAGGACGTGCAGCGTTGATGCACTCGTCGTCGACGAGCGAGGTCACGCATTGACGACAAGGCCGTCCTCTCAGACCTAGTGTCGTGGTCCTAAGCCTGACAGTAGAGTGGGGGGTAGGTATGGAGAGGCAAGGTCCTAGCTATGGAGAAGCTGTAAACACAAGAGATGTACGAGTTCAGGCCCTTCTCGGAAGAAGTAAAAGCCCTACGTCTCGGAGCCCAGAGGCGGTCGAGTGGATTATGTGTATATGAGTTACAAGGTGCCGAACCCCTCTACCTGTGGAGGGGGGTGGCTTATATAGAGTGCGCCAGGACCCCAGCCAGCCCACGTAGGAGAGGGTTTAAGGTGAGTTAAGTCCGGGGTGTTACTGGTAACGCCCCACATAAAGTGTCTTTACTATCATAAAGTCTACTTAATTACAGGCCGTTGTAGTGCAGAGTGCCTCTTGACCTTCTGGTGGTCGAGTGAGTCTTCGTGGTCGAGTCCTTCAAGTCAGTCGAGTGAGTCCCCCGTTGGTCGACTGGAAGGTGACCTCTTCCAAGGGTGTCCTTGGGCAGGGTACTTAGTTCGGGTCTGTGACCCTACCCTAGGTACATGACCCCATCATTAGCCCCCAAATGGATTGAGGCTTCGAGTGAGGAGGGAGTTGATGTTGTTTCCGATTAACTTTTGCACACTGGTCGTGTGTTGTTCTGGACCAAAGAATCTCTTCGTTGATAGTGAGCAACTTGTCTTCAGTCGACTCGATCCATTCTCTTCTTTCGTCGAGTGATCTTTCGGGCTTCGACGATTTCCGAGCGACGGATCGCAGGAAACCCCGCGTCTGACAGACCGATCTGCCGTTCGCGGATTCCGCGGGATGCGAAATTTGGGGAAGCGCGCGAAGCGGAGCGGGCCGCGGCGTTCGGATGGGACGGGACATAGACGCCTCGATCTCCGCGCCGCTTTCTTCGCCACGTATCCCGCCTGCATAACTGTTCCTGGATATGATTAGATCGACCGGGCCCACCTGTCATCCACTCGGAAGGGACCTTATAAATGCGCCCGGCGAGGGTTTTTGTACTGTGCCTCAGCATTCTCTTTCTCTGCTCTCTTCGTCTCCGCCCAACGCGCTCGCTCTCGCCTCCGCCCAACCTCTCCTCGCGCGTCTCACCGGCAACCATGGCCAAGGAGAAGACGGCGGCGCTGGAACGCGCGAAGAAGGCGTCGGCGACGGAGAAGGCGAAGGGGAGATCCACCAGCCGCGGCGGGTCTTCGTCTAGATCCCGCCTGCCGAAGGGCTGGGTCCAAGGAGATTGGATCCAGTCGACCATCACGGAGAAAGATCTCCTCGACATGGCCAACGAGGGCCTGATCCCTCATGGAGCTGCGAGGCTTCCGGGGAAGGAGTGGCAGCCCCAGCCAGAAGAGGGTGAGTGCGTGCTCCTGGCCACCCATGTCGATCGTGGATTTTCTTTGCCGCCGAGTATTTTCTTCCGTGGTTTCTTGAACTTCTTTGGAGCGCAGCTCCACCACTTTACCCCAAATTCTATCGCCTATCTTTCCGCGTTCGTGTCCATGTGCGAGAGTTTTCTGGGCTGTCGACCGCACTGGGGCTTGTTCAAACATATATTCACGGGTTGCTCTCAAACCGTGAAGAAGGCGAGCCCAGGCGACGAAAAAACCCGAGTCGTCCAAATGTGTGGGGGCCTAGGGATCCAGGTGAGGAATAAGAGCACCTTCCCAGCCATGACATTTCCCGAGTCGGTCAGAGGCTGGCAGTCGACCTGGTTCTACTGCCAGGATGAGTCGACGCCGGGGCAGTCGAGTGGACTTCCTCAATTTTCCATGGACCGAGTGAACAAGCCCTCCTCTCTGAAGTTGATTCCGGAGGAGAAAGCTGACGTGAAGATGCTGGTGGAGCGCGTAATTTAGTTGGTCCGGGAGGGAGTGACAGGTATGGATCTCCTGGAGGTTTTCCTTAGGCGCCGAATCCAGCCTCTCCAGTACCGGAGCCATTGCATGTGGTTGTACTGCGGGACTGAGGATGTGACTCGAGTCCATCCAGAAGCAGTCGACGATGTCACTCTGGAAAGATGGATGGCCGCCGTTACCGGAAACAAAGATAACCCACGCGGAGCCAGAAGGATTCCTCCACTCGACCACAACAGTGATCCAGACAAGGTATGTCTGCTCTGTTCTCCACTGTGTTCTTGTCATATTCATTTCTGTTTATTCTGCCAATTGGTCGATTGATCCTTGTCTCGATGTCTATCAGGCCCTCACCGAGCTGTACTCGATGCCCAATGGAGCACAGGCTCCGACTGAGGAGGGTGAGGCGAGTGGGGGTGAGAGCCAAGAGGAGGAGGAATGGGACTCGGACGTTGCTGAGGATGACGACGACGATGACGACGATGACGGTGATGAAGATGGCGCTGAAGACGAGGAAGAAGAGGAGGAGGAGGTCGTACCACCGCGCTCAGAAAGGCGGTCGAAGCTTGTCCACGACCCTTCGACTGAACGTGGCAAGGGGGTTGCGACCGCTGCGCAGTCGACCAAGCGCCCTCGGACCACCTCTCCGGCGCCGACTGAAAAGGCGCCGAAGCAGCCCAGGGCGGCTCCGTCAAAGCCGACCAAGCTCCTGCCGAAGATGAAGGTGTCTATCCCCACCATATCAGGGTAATCATGCTGCTTAAGACTTCTTGTTTTGTGTGAACTTTGTCTCTGGTCGACGCTGAAGTTAGTCGACTGATTCTTTGGGGTTGCAGTGCTGCTACTTCTGAGACCTCAGCCCGGGCTGATGACCATGAGATGGAGGACGCAGCAACCTCAAAACCAGGTACTATACACTTAACGCCATTTTTAGTCGACTGACTCATGATCTCTAACTCTGATTCTTTTCTGTAGCTCCGTCCAATGTTGTTATCACTCTCCCTGATGATGATGAAGATGAGGAACCACTGAAGCGCAGAATGAGGAGGAAGGCGTCTGCCAGCAGGGTGACCCAGGATGTGGCGGCGCCTGAGGCACTGGTCGCAGCGGAGGAGAACACCACTCGACACACCGTGTCCTTCGCAGATCCACTGACGAGTGCCCCGCAGCCCTCCCTCTTCACGACGCACCACGTCCCAGAGGACCAAGCTGGCGCGGCGAGGGAGGCGATACGCCAGGCAGGAATCATGATGGAGCAGCTGAAGACCATCCGGGATGCGAGCCAGGCAGCTTACGACGCCAGTTCTGCCCTCCAAAGCAATGTTCAGGTCAGTCGACCACCATTTGTTCTGTTAGGATATGCTGCCAAAAAACTTTTCCTTTCCAGAATTTATAGTAGTCGCCCAGTGGGTGTGTCGATTTAAACTCCGTGTTAGCGGGGGCACGCCGAGTGCACCCGCTGGGTGTAGTCCCCAAGGCTAAGGTCGACTGCTGGCAGTCGTCCTTAGGCTTTATAATTTCAGTCTTTCTGTCATTCGACCATGTCGACTGGATTTCGTAAACCGGTCGACTGGTTGACTCTGTCTTCAATAGGACTAGTGGGGGCACGCTGAGTGCACCCACTGGGTGTAGTCCCCAAGGCTAAGGTCGACTGCTGGCAGTCGGCTTTAGGCTTTCTAATTTCAATCTTTCCGTCATTCGACTATGCCGACTGGATTTCGCAAACCGGTGGGGGCATGCTGAGTGCACCCACTGGGTGTAGTCCCCGAGACTGTGGTCGACTGCTTGCAGTCGATTACAGTCTTAAAGAATACATCTCTCTTTTTTTTTGAGGTCGACTGGTCGACTCTATCTTCGATAGGACTAGTGGGGGCACGCTGAGTGCACCCACTGGGTGTAGTCCCCGAGAATACGGTCGAATGCTTGTATTCTGCTGTAGTCTTAGAAACGTGTGATTTTTCCCTTTTTCACTCGGAAGTGAATTATTTTTGACATCTAGTCGATTGATTCTTGGTAGAACTCCTGTGATCTTGTGGCTCGCTACTCTGAGCTGGAAAACAAGCACACTCAACTCGAGCTGAACTTGAAGCTGGTTCAGGAGAAACTGACGAAGGCAAAGGAGGAGACCGAAGGTATGGTTGGTGAGACCTTGACGACTGCTTTTCCCTTCGTTTGTTTCAAAATCTGATCTTGCTGTAACTTGCAGGTAAGGTAAGGGAGGCCCAACAGAAGAAAGACCTTGAACTAGCTGAGAAGATCAAGCTTGCTGACGAGAAGTTAGCTTCAGTCACCAAGCTTGAACAAGACAATACCAATCTGAAAGCTGCTCTTGGGATCGCCAACAAGGAGGTCAGTCGACTGAAAACTGATAAAGCTGCCCTGGCCGACCAAGTTAGTAAGTTGACTGGGAAGAAAAATGATCTGGAGGCCTGTGGTCTTGCCAAGAAGCTGTTTCTCATGCTTGAAGGTAAACCTCTATGCATGGCAATTATTTCCACTCGTGGTTTTTTCCATTCGACCATCACCTTGACTCAGTGATCGTCCTTGCAGAATTTTGCCAAAACTTTGAAGAAGAAACTAGCCGGCTGGAGCCAAACCTCGACCCCGTCAACTCTCCGGTGAACGACGAAGTTGCCATGAATGTTTTCCGACTGGAGTCCCGTGTTGCAACTGTCGTGGACTATCTCGCAAGGCTGAAGGTCGCCACTTCTCACATCGACTCGACGCTCTAGCCCGGGGAGACACTTCAGAATGACCTTGAGTCGCTGATGGCTCGCTTGAACACGATCCCTGGTCGAGTGCAGGAGTGGAAGAAGTCCTCGGCTCGGTGCGGTGCAGATGTTGTTCTGTGTCTGGCCCGAGTCCACTGCAAAGATGCGCGAGAAGAGAAGATGGCGGCCCTCCGGGTGGCCAACACCAAGAAACACGACTTCAGGTCATTTATGGAAACTTTCCTTGCGGCTGCCACTCGGATCGCAGACGGAATTGATCTTGATGAGTTTGTTGCACCTTCCAGCCCTCCACAGGAGGGGTAAAAAACTTCTTCTAAGCTCGACGCTTTAAATTTGCCTCGGTATGCCGAGTGGAATTGTAACCGACAAACCTTAACGGGCTTAGCGCCTGAGCACTTTCGGTTCCTTTAGATATCGATTCGAACTTGAATTTGGTGCTTGAATATGATTGCTTTTGGCTCGAAATGTCTTTTGCAGGTTCAAAGCAAGGCGCCTTTACTGCAATCGACTTATTCCTTAGTCCACTTGGGCGAGCACTGGGCTGCGGCTAAGCCTCCGAGTGGAAGTCTGGCTTACCACTCGGTAGGATTTTTATAACTTAGGCGAGTACTTGGACTGCAGCTAAGCCCCCGAGTGAGAGGTTTGCTTTTCACTCGGTAGGATTTTGATAACTTAGGCGAGCACTGGGCTGCAGCTAAGCCCCCGAGTGAGAGGTTTGCTCTTCACTCGGTAGGGTTTTTATATGTTAGGCGAGCACTGGGCTGCAGCTAAGCCCCCGAGCGGAAGTCTGGCTTACCACTCTGTAGGGTTTTGATAACTTAGGCGAGCACTGGGCTG
>NC_041381.1:546091950-546107673 GCF_002162155.2 Triticum dicoccoides | reverse complement strand
CCTCCGAGTGGAAGTCTGGCTTACAACTCGGTAGGATTTTGATAACTTAGGCGAGTTCTTGGACTGCAGCTAAGCCCCCGAGTGAGAGGTTTCTCTTCACTCGGTAGGGATTTCGATAACTTAGGCGAGTGCTTGGACTGCAGCTAAGCCTCCGAGTGGAAGTCTGGCTTACCACTCGGTAGGATTTTTTACAAACTTAGGCGAGCACAGGGCTGCAGCTAAGCCCCCGAGTGAGAGGTTTGCTCTTCACTCGGTAGGATTTTGATAACTTAGGCGAGTACTTGGACTGCAACTAAGCCTCCGAGTGGAAGTCTGGCTTACCACTCGGTAGGATTTCAATAACTTAGGCGAGCACTGGGCTGCAGCTAAGCCTCCGAGTGGAAGTCCGGCTTACCACTCGGTAGGATTTTTACAAACTTAGGCGAAACGGATTCGCGACTAAGTCACCCACTGAGGGGGAATTTTATTGGACAAAAATAAAAAGTGACAAAAATTATGGAGGAACTATGACACTATTATTTTGAGGTCCATGAACTACAGAAGTGCTTTATTGCAACTCATCTGAGTGATAAAACTTAAGTGTAAAATGGGCGGAGTAGTTCCGCGTTCCAAGCTCGGGGCTCGTCGATATTATGCTCGACGTTGTAAAGACGGTATGCCCCGTTGTGGAGAACCTTGGTGACGATGAAGGGACCTTCCCAAGAAGGAGCAAGCTTGTGTGGTTTGTGCTGATCCACTCGGAGAACCAAATCTCCTTCTTGGAAGGCTCGACCTCTCACATTTCTGGCGTGGAAACGACGCAAATCTTGTTGGTAGATGGTCGACGGATCAGAGCCATCTCCCTTCCTTCCTCTAAAAGGTCGACTGCGTCCTGCCGTGCTTGTTCAGCTTCTGCTTCGTTGTAGATTTCAACTCGAGGAGCATTGTGGAGAAGATCACTCGGCAAGACTGCTTCAGCTCCGTAGACCAAGAAGAATGGAGTTCTTCCGGTCGACCGATTAGGTGTGGTCCGCAGTCCCCAAAGCACTGAGGGAAGTTCGTCGACCCAAGCTCTAGCTGCATGCTTGAGATCACGCATCAGTCGGGGTTTCAATCCTTTGAGAATCAGGCCATTGGCTCGCTCTGCTTGTCCATTCGACTGCGGATGAGCGACTGAAGCGTAGTCGACTCGCGTGCCTTGAGAGTTACAGAAATCTCTGAACTCCTCCGAGTCAAAGTTCGACCCATTATCCGTAATGATGCTGTGTGGGACTCCATATCTGAATATTAGTTCTCTGATGAAGCTAACAACAGCACCGGCGTCAAGGTTCTTGATCGGTTTAGCCTCGATCCACTTGGTGAACTTGTCGACTGCCACCAGTACATGCGTGAAGCCGCTTCGCCCTGTTCTCAAAGGACCGACCATGTCCAACCCCCATACCACGAAAGGCCAGATGAGTGGGATGGTCTTCAGAGCCGATGCAGGCTTGTGCGACATATTTGAGTAGAACTGACATCCCTCGCACTTATCCACTATCTCTTTTGCCATCTCATTCGCCTTTGGCCAGTAAAATCCGGCTCGGTATGCTTTGGCCACGATGGTCCGAGAGGACGCATGATGACCGCAGGTCCCCGAGTGGATATCATTGAGGATGAGTCGACCTTCTTCTGGTGTTATGCACTTCTGACCAACTCCAGTCGCGCTTTCTCTATATAATTGTCCTTTGATTACGGTAAAGGCCTTAGATCGACGGATGATCTGTCGAGCCTCTTCCTCATCCTCCGGAAGCTCTTTTCTCAGGATATACGCGATATATGGAACTGTCCAGTCGGGAATGACCACCAAGACCTCCATGATCAAGTCGACCACCGCTGGGACTTCAACCTCAGTCGGATCTGTGGCACTCTTGGGCTGTGGAGCTTCTTCGGTGAAAGGATCTTCTTTGACTGACGGAGTGTGTATATGCTCCAAGAACACACCACTCGGAATGACTTCTCTCTTGGAACCTATCTTTGCTAGATCATCAGCTGCTTGATTTTTCAGTCGGGGTATATGATGGAGCTCCAACCCCTCGAACTTCTTTTCCAGCTTCCTCACTGCACTGCAGTATCCAGTCATGGCTGGGCTTCTCACGTCCCATTCCTTCATCACTTGGTTGACCACCAAATCCGAGTCGCCATAGACCATCAGGCGACGGACGCCGAGTGAAATGGCCATGCGCAACCCATATAAGAGGGCCTCATATTCTGCCTCATTGTTGGAGGAATCAAAGTGAATCTGGAGCACATATCTGAGTTTATCTCCTCTGGGGGAAACCAGGACAACCCCAACACCGGAACCATTCAACATCTTAGAGCCATCAAAGAACATGGTCCAATGTTCCGAGTGAACTTCAGTCGGCTGCTGCTGTTCAATCCACTCGGCGAGGAAATCTGCTATTGCCTGGGACTTAATGGCTTTCTTTGCCTCAAACTTGATATCAAGGGGAAGAAGTTCAATCGCCCATTTAGCCACTCGACCAGTTGCATCTCTGTTGTGCAAAATCTCTGATAGTGGAGCGTCACTGATGACTATGATGGAATGATCAGAGAAATAATGAGCAACCTTCTTTGTGGTCATGTATATTCCATACACAAGCTTCTGATAATGAGGATATCTCTGCTTGGATGGAGTCAAGACTTCAGACAAATAATACACTGGGCGCTGAACTTTGAGAGCTTTTCCTTCTTCTTCCCGCTCGACCGTAAGCACAGTACTGACGACTTGTCCTGTGGCTGCGATATAGAGCAACAGAGGCTCTTTGCTGATTGGAGCAGCAAGCACCGGCTGGGTGGAGAGCAGAGCTTTTAGCTCGGCAAACGCTGCATCAGCTTCTGGAGTCCACTCGAACTTGTCTGCCTTCTTCATCAGTCGGTAAAGAGGCAATGCCTTTTCACCGAGTCGTGAGATGAATCGACTTAATGCGGCCAAGCATCCAGTAAGCTTCTGGACATCGTGCACTCGTACAGGGCGTTTCATTCGGAGAATAGCACCAATCTTCTCTTCTGAGGTTGGCAAATGTTTCGGCGAGGTCAGCGAGCAGGTCAGAACTTTTTCGTGACTTGACGACGATATCATCCATATACGCTTCCACATTCCGACTGATCTGAGTGAGTAGACACTTCTGAATCATTCGCATAAATGTGGCTCCAGCATTCTTGAGGCCGAACGGCATGGTGATATAGCAGAAGCACCCGAATGGCGTGATGAAAGCTGTTTTTACCTCGTCGGGTCCGTACAGACGGATCTGGTGGTACCCGGAATAGGCATCTAGAAAAGATAATCTCTCGCATCCCGCGGTCGAGTCAACAATTTGATCTATGCGAGGGAGAGGAAAATGATCTTTCGGGCAGGCCTGGTTGATGTGCTTGAAATCAATGCACATTCGGAGCGATTTGTCCTTCTTAGGAACCATGACGACATTAGCGAGCCACTCGGAGTGGTATATCTCTCGGATAAATCCTGCCGCCAACAGTCGAGCCACTTCCTCACCAATGGCCTTTCTCTTCTGGACGGCGGACCGCCGAAGATGCTCTTTGACTGGTTTTGCAGATGAGTCGACTCTTAGGCGATGCTCAGCCAGTCCCCTGGGAACACCTGGCATGTCAGCGGGCTTCCATGCAAAAATGTCCCAGTTCTCACGGAGGAACTGGATGAGCGCTTCTTCGTATTTCGGGTCGAGTGTTGTGGAGATGTGGGTCGGAGCTGCATCGGGGTCGGTCGGGTGAATGTGAACAGGCTTCGTCTCACCGGACGACTGAAATGCAGACTCTGTGGCGGGTTTCTTGGATCGCAGCAAGTCACTCGGATCTGCATTTTGCTTGTATTCTTCAAATTCGACCGCTGTCACCTGGGAATCGGCAATCTTTGAGCCCTTCTGAAAGCACTCTTCTGCCTTTTTCCGATCACCAGTGACAGTGATCACTCCTTTGGGGCCGGGCATCTTCAATTTGAGGTACACGTAACATGGTCGAGCCATGAACCGTGCGTAAGCTGGTCTCCCCAAAATGGCATGATATGCACTCTGAAAATCCACGACCTCAAACGTCAACTTTTCTTTGCGGAAATGCTTCGAATCACCGAACACCACGTCCAGGGCTATTTGGCCGAGTGACTCGGCTTTCTTCCCTGGTATAACTCCATGAAAGCTCATGTTACTGGTGCTCAGTCGGGACATCGGAATGCCCATTCCTTTCAGTGTATCTGCATACAGCAAATTCAGCCCGCTACCACCGTCCATCAGCACTTTTGTCAGTCGAGTGCCTTCGACAACTGGATCGACCACCAAAGCTTGCCTCCCAGGGGTGGCAATATAAGTCGGGTGATCAGATTGGTCGAATGTGATGGGTATTTGGGACCATTTCAGATAATTTGCTTTTGCTGGGGCAACCATGTTCACCTCACGGTTAATTACTTTCAATCAACTCTTGCTTTCCACATCTGCGAAGATCATCAGAGTGGAGTTGATATGCGGATATCCTTCTTCATTGTCCTCCTTGTCTTCGGCCTTGTCTGACTCCTTCTCCTTGTCCTTAGACTGTTTTCCCTGAAACTGCTGGATCAGGAGTCGACATTGGCGAGTGGTATGCTTCGGGTAGATGATATTCCCCTCTTCGTCTTTCTTCGTGTGGATGTGACATGGCATATCCATTACGTCATTCCCTTATTTATCCTTCACCTTCTTAGGGTTCCAGGATCCTTTTGGTTTCCCTTTAAACTTTCCTTGAGTCACGGCCAGAGCCTCTCCAGGAGCTGCCGGTTCAGCCTTCCGCTTCTGTTTCCGACTGGTGTTTCCTTTTTCCGACTGACTCGGCTTGTGCTTGCCGCTTCGGAGTCGGTCTTCTTCTTCGCCATTGGCGTACTTGGTAGCAATCTCCATCATCCAACTCAAGGTCATGTCACCGGTTCGACCAAACTTCAAACTTAATTCTCTGTTCTTGACACCATCCTTGAAGGCGCAGACTGCCTGATGATCAGACACATTCTCCACAGTATGGTGCAAAGTGATCCATCTCTGAATATACTCTCTGAGAGTCTCATTGGTCTTCTACACGCAGACTTGCAACTCTGTCAGTCCAGCCGGTCGCTTGCAAGTGCCTTCAAACATTCTGATGAACACTCGGGACAGATCTTCCCAAGTGTAAATGCTGCTAGGAGGTAATTGAGTCAACCATGCCCTGGCAGAACCTTCCAGCATGAGGGGCAAATGTTTCATGGCCACCTCGTCGTTTCCACCACCAATCTGAACTGCCACTCGGTAGTCCTCAAGCCAAGTTTCAGGCTTAGACTCACCAGTGAACTTGCTGACTCCTGTTGCCAACCTGAAATTGGGAGGGATAACTGCGGCTCTGATAGCTCTGCTGAAACATTCAGGACCAGAAACATGCACTCGACTGCTTGTGGGCGCATCTCTGTCGAGTCCACCTCGATGGGCTCTGTTCCGGTCGACGAAACCATGCACGATAATGGATCGCGCGTCAAAGCCTGGTTCTCGGGGGTCGACTGGAATTCTTCGCCCCGTACTGGGTTGACGCCTGTCATCTTGCTGCCGAGGAGTGTAAGACCCACCCCTCGGAGGGGAATTGGGCGCTCGATGCCTATCATCTCGGTCGAGTCGGTCACCATATTGGTCTCGCCGATTCTCGCGCCCTTCACGCCGCGGAGGCGATCTGGGGCTGTGAGCCGACTGAACCGTATTCGCAGCGACGGATCGACTGTGAATTCTGTTGCGCGACTGCGACACGGCCGAATTCTGATCTCCTGCTGCCCGGAGCAGATCCCTGATCTGCATCAAGCCTCTGCCAGCTTCCGACTGAGAAGGCTGGATGGACTCTGCTATACGGGTCGCAGCTGCTAAATTCTGGATTGGGGTTCGATATACCTGAGTCGGCGGGAAGAGTTGACGTCGACTGGTGTCGGGAACTCGTTGCCGCGCGCGCTCGTCGAGTGCTCGCTGAAGATTCTCCAGTCGAGTGCGTTCGGCCAAATTGGCCAAACGTGCCTCCTCCAAGGCGCGAGCCTCGGGGGTTTCTCCTGTGATGGGAGTACGCAGGGCATCCACGTTCCTGCGGTGAAGTTCTTCTCTTTGCAGAGAGTCGAGTGGCTCGGGCTGGTACTCTTCGTGGTCTCGTGCGGGGTCGCCTCCGTCTCCTGCTCCACCGTCACGGGCGAAGCCAGGGGGACTGCGGGGCCCGTCGACCATCAGGATTTCTACCGCTGGATCACTGCTATCGCAGTCGGATGCAGTCTCTACGGAGCCAGTCGACAGATCGAACAGGCCGTAGAGAGATTCGTCGGGCTCGATTGCCGCAACTTGGGTGGTAGCCGATTGGCGAGCCACCGCGTGCCTCACCCACCGCTGAAGCATATGGGGGAGTCGACCGATACGGGGTCGACGGTTGTCGCAGCAGAACGCCGCGGACACATGCGCGAAAATGCGTCGCACCGCGGACGGGGAGCGCATCAACGTCGAGTGGAGCCTCCTGGAGCCAGGCGGAGTCGTCGGCGATGAAGGTGAGAGCGCCGGGACGGATCTCTCGACCCTCGACCAGAACTCCAGCAGCCACCATGATGAAAGTACTCGGAAGAATCGCAACTTCACCACAAAATTGCTAAAACACCTGCCCCACGGTGGGCGCCAACTGTCGTGGTCCTAAGCCTGACAGTAGAGTGGGGGGTAGGTATGGAGAGGCAAGGTCCTAGCTATGGAGAAGCTGTAAACACAAGAGATGTACGAGTTCAGGCCCTTCTCGGAAGAAGTAAAAGCCCTACGTCTCGGAGCCCAGAGGCGATCGAGTGGATTATGTGTATATGAGTTACAAGGTGCCGAACCCCTCTACCTGTGGAGGGGGGTGGCTTATATAGAGTGCGCCAGGACCCCAGCCAGCCCACGTAGGAGAGGGTTTAAGGTGAGTTAAGTCCGGGGCGTTACTGGTAACGCCCCACATAAAGTGTCTTTACTATCATAAAGTCTACTTAATTACAGGCCGTTGTAGTGCAGAGTGCCTCTTGACCTTCTGGTGGTCGAGTGAGTCTTCGTGGTCGAGTCCTTCAAGTCAGTCGAGTGAGTCCCCCGTTGGTCGACTGGAAGGTGACCTCTTCCAAGGGTGTCCTTGGGCAGGGTACTTAGTTCGGGTCTGTGACCCTACCCTAGGTACATGACCCCATCACCTAGCGCCCGCGCGGGATCGCTGCCGTAGTGTGTGCGAAGGACGACGACCACGAGCGAAGCCACTTCCTGCCTACCCTCAGGTATGGTACCTCTTTTCGAACCATACCCTTGTTCTATTGCCCCATCTGGCACGTCGTTGCATGTGGATCTTTTCCACTCCACCATCTTCCCAATTTGCTATCCTCTGCTCTGCTGGCCACGCAGACGAAAACCATAATTTGCACTATTAAAGGAAACCCTACTTCATGCAGACTAATGCATGTCTGGGTTGAATAAGGAAACGAAGGGAGACTGTACTATCCAAGAGAGTAGGCATCGAACCCGCATCTAGGTTGAAAAGGGGAAAATCAGTAGCTAAGGAACGAGTCTCGTGTCTCTTGGTTGAAGAAGGGTAGAAAGGCATGACAACGCAATAGAGAATGACCAGGTCGATCGGTTTGTTGTCCTCACATAGTAAAAAGGTGGCTGAAGAGAACAAAAATGGGACGTAGTCCACATATGCTGCCTGGATATTTGTTGCTCTGGGCAACCATACCTCCCTCACCACTCTGCGTCCGTGGAGGTACATCGTACTGGTGCGCCCACTGTCCGAATGGGCCTCCCATGCTCTTATTGCCACTTTTTTTGCTGTTAGTATAACGCCAGCAGTCAAGTCAAGCAATGCTACTGCTAAAGTGATGCCACATTTAACTAATGCCGCTCTCAGTCTAATGCCACAGATAAATTTATGCAGTGCCATTTAATGTCACTGGATCATTTCAGGGTTAGCTGTTGATTGTGGATGTATTAAAGATTTTTCAGCTAAGGCATTCTAATGATGTTGCACAGCCAGTATACCAACAATGAAACTTGTTACTACCTTCAGATTTTTGCACTATTAATGCTTATAGATTACATACCTCACTTTCATGAGATAAGTTAATTTTTTGTACAGTGTCACCAAAATGCCAAGGCGCTGATGTCATTTTATTTTGGTTAAACTGCACAGACAATTATGAAGACAAGAGGAAAGGTCAAGAGTGGGCACCTCCTCCTCCGGCTGTTCTCTTGATTATCAAGAGGAAAGATCAAGTTTTTATGTTTGATCGATTATCAAGATTGGGATAACAATTTTTAAGGTCCCCCCGAGTTCGAAATGATATTTACCTTGGAGGTGCATGGTTTGCAATTTTTTATACTATCATTAGTTAATAATGCTAGTTACCTTCAGACTTTTGTATTTGGTTTAATGCTCATGCACAGCTAGTATACCAATGCTGAAACTTGTTACCTTTACATTTTGTATTGTTAATTCTTATAGAAACCTTCCAGTGCTAGAGTTTATTGAAATCTGTTCAGTAAAACCATTGTACTGTACCCTGTAATAAACTAACTACTCTACTGTTGCACTAGCCACTGGATTAGTGTATATTTGTAGTATTCGAATGGTGTTGCATTAGCGTATGGACATAAATAAAGTGTGGCAAGCTTTCCCAGATATGTGCTCAAGAAAACTACTACCTGTTTTTCTAAATACTAGACGTTTGGGTACTTTAAATTGAACCGCGAAAACGTCTTATATTAAGGAACATAAGGTGTAGAGTTCACTCAAATTATCCCGGTAAAGCTAGTCACACCTTTGTTAAAATTAATGTTCATTATGTTATCGAAGGAGGTCTGTATGTTTGTCTCTAATGCCTGTCTACTACATACCTGATATCATGATGTAATGTTAAGTCATTTCCCTTTGTACAGTGTAACTAAATTGTCAAGGCGGTGATGGCATTTTATTTTAGTAGAACTGCACAAAATTTGCTTAAAAGAAGAGGAAAGGTCAGGAATGGCTCAGTTTTTCAGAAAAAACTATGTATGCCTTCCTGACATCAGCCGCTGTTGCTTTATTTATTCCTTCAAACAGGTGGTTAGAAACAGTCTTGCTACCTTTTCCCATTAAGAAATTGGAATGCTTATATTTGTGAGTCTATGCTTCAACTAGTGCCACTTTTATAGTAATCACACTTTCAATATCTATGCAAACAGGGATGCTCGATTTTAGTAGAGCTGCGCAAAAAGTCCAACTGGTTCAACATTAGGAGCATGTTTTTTTCCAAACCTTTATATCCAATTGGTGGCACTATGAGCTGTTCATTATGAAGGTACATGGTTTGCTACTATCTTGCTACTCTTTTTGTACTGTCGTTAGATAGTAATACTAGTGGTTTGCATGTGAATTTATTGGCAGGGTGGACCTACATTAGAGGTGCAGGACATGATTCAATGATTGGATGCTCAATTTCGGTTGTATCGATTTCACCTCTTCCATCACTGCGAACATGGTGTGGTATATGTTTACTAGCTGCTTGATATTTGTGCAGACAGAGATGTCTGCCCGTTGCTATTTGGCAAACAAACAAAGTGTCCGCAATTTTGATTGAACTGCACAAGAGAATAGTATAGTCACTGCATGCAGTGCCATTCGAAAATAGACACAAAGATTGGATAGTCACTTCATAGACTGCAGAAAAGTAGTACTGTACTATTTACTGGCCAACAATTGGTGCTTCATTGCTTTGGTGTGATTATACAATGGGCATCATTTTCCCTAAGTTAAAGTTTGTATTCTGAAAATAGTCTCGTGGAGTGATCGAGAGAAGACCAAATCATATTGCAGTGGATGTTCCTCCATCATGTGTGGTTCATTCTCATGGTTCCAGCTGTTGGTGAAACCACTTACGTTTGCAAGAGGAATTGTAGACTTCACAAACAAATTTTTCTTTCAGTCTGTACTGAATGTTGGCCAAGAGAAGCATCCATGTTAGTAGGAAGAACAGATGTTTTTTCTAGATCTTTGCTTTTGGAGCTACATATTTGTATATGATCTGTGAATCATTGAGATGCATTAACATGTTGATCTTATGTATGGGAATCGTACTAGTTAGTTTTAGTTGCGACGCAAGATCCTAACTGGCTGATCTTTGCTTTTAGAGCTACATATTTGTATATGATCTGTGAATCATTGAGATGCATTAACAGTTACTTATTTCTGTTCGCTCATTGTTTACAAGTTACTGATCGATCACTAGCTAGCCTACAAATGCGCACCTGGCAGTTTTATTTGCGACGCAAGATGCGAAGTGGCAGTTTTTTGAATAAAAATGCCTACCTCTAAATAAACTGACAAGCTACACTATCGATCCTACACGGATAAAAATGCCTACCTCTGAAGAAACTTACAAGCTACACTATCGATCCTACACGGATAAATAGCATATCACGCACGTACTACCTCTTTTCCGGTTTGCAGGGCTCAATTCAAGAAATGACCTACTCGATTCTACACGAATAAATAGCGGATCACACACGTACTAGTACCTCCTTTACGGTTTGCAGGGCTTAATTCAAACCTCTCACCAACCAAGGTACTCCCTCCGTCCGGGTTTATTAGTCCCGTGAGCAAAGCAGCAAGACCAAGGCATGGCAATAATTAACGGCATGCAGAAGTTTAAGCCTAATTAATTCCAGCAATTTAAGTGGCTGCATGCGTGCCCTCGGCTGCGACTCGTTGCATGCTACTTCGCGTACTGCCTGCGAGCGTTTCTGAGTGCCTGCACGCAGCCGGCCGTAATTAAGGAAGCTAACTGATGCGAAAAAAGATACGCTTTAATTGTTGCGGGCTTTTTAAATTCGTGAAATCATTATTGACAAGGAGGGAGATGATTCGAGTGCACTCGTTTGACCGCCATGCCGGCGTGCGAACCAGATGGGATGGGACGGCACAGTCATAATTTCAGTTTCCCTAGTTTTCCATGGCAAGCTGGCGCACTAAGCCATTATGCATTGAATTCCGATGACCGTCGCGCTACCTTCCCCCTATAAGTATTGTTTCCTGGCATTCTCCAGTGCCACCGTGACCCAACTCGCCATATCCTCATAAGCCCCCACCAGCCCGACGTTGCTCGCCACGTCCGCCATGCCCCCGCCCGTCCGCGGTAGGCAACGCCGGAGGCGGTCACCGCCGGAACTAGTGTTCGGTTTTTCACCGGAAGGCAGACGGAGGGAGGAGGCATTCTATCTGTCTTTAGATGGCAATGCACAAATCGAGGAGTTGTTGGAGCGCGACCGCATGGCGGAGGAGCAGGAGTTGTTGGAGCGCGACCGCCTGGCGGAGGAGCAGCGTAACGCCGATTTGCGCCGCCAGCGGGACATGGAGCAGCAGCGCACCGACGCTCTGAGTCGTGAGCAGAGCGCCCACAACTGGGCCGACTACGTGGAGGCCGGCGCCCGACAAATAGCCCTGGAGGCTGTCAGGCACGCACGCGTTCGTGATGCCGATTCTTACTACCAGCTCGTCAAGTGGGTTTCCCGCTTGGAAGCTGAAGCTTCAGTGGGCCACGCCGGCATGGAAAGGGCCAACACGCGCGAGCAACGCACCCTATCGCACCTCTAGCAAGTCCGAGGCGAGGCGCAGGACGCCGGTGTCGGTGTTTAGCGTGTACCGCCGGCATCGTCTAGTTAGCTAAGAGTAAGTTAGTACTTGTCTAGTGGGAGTAGATAGTTAACTTGGCTATGATGGTTGTCAACGTGGAAGTTCAGTACTCTATATGTGGATCAGACCTGTTACTTTGCTCTGAATGTTGAACTTTCCGTTTGAACATATGGAATGGGCTGTTATTTTTTTAAATGGGTTGTATTTGTCCTCCACGGGTTTAGAGGCTGACTTGTGGGCCTATCAAGTTGATGCGTACACAATCAGGAGATGATTGTACGTGGAGAGGATGACAACAGGGACCCGCCAAGGTCATGGCAGTACGCAAGCAAGTGCCTCCTTATTTCAAGCCAATAAAAAAATGGCTCCTCCTAGTGGATTTCTGACATCTGGGTCCCATGCCATTGTCAACGTAGTCAATAAACGAGAGAATTGCACAACGAGCGGCTGACACCAGGGACCCAACAGCTCGCCCAGTTATTTTTGTTTTGGGTTAATTTGATAAATGCCTCCGAGAAATGCCACTGCAATTTCCAAACTTTGAAAAATGCCATTTCATGCCATTTCTAGTGGCATTTTTTGAAGTCTGGAGTGGCGTTTTTCAAAGTTTGCAAACTGCAGTGGCGTTTTTCAAAGTTTGCAAAAATTGCAGTGGCATTTTTCAAAGTTTGGAAATTGCAGTGGCATCTTTATGAATCGCCATAATTGGAGTGGCATTTATCTAATATGTTTTTGAGACGGAAGCATGGTGTCAACTGGGCTGTGCGGGATACTCTGGCCTGTCTAGACAGCCTTTTCTTTAATGTTTACCACAGACCAGCCCAGTAGTTTTTTTTCTTTTTGAAAATGGCTAGCCCAATTTTTTTGTGATTTGTCAAGTAAGTCACTTTATCAGGCCTGTTATGCTAGACGAGGAGAGCTTCATTCGGCTGGCCAAGAAAATGGCCTATCAGTAATGAGAAATGGGTTGTACATTTTTAAAACACATCAAACCGGCAATTAGTTTCAAATATCTTTTTTTCATTTCGAGATTTTAAATTGCATTGATTTTTATGCGTGGACGATTTATTGGATTTTATATTGATATACATTTATTTTTAAAATCAGTCTGAATGTGACTCAAAATTTCGGGATTAAAAACAGTTCAGACCGCACCGACATATGCAAAATTTCGTATAATTTTTTAACCGTGGCCACAATATGGGCTGTAATGCTAACAAAAAGAATATGGGCTCAAAAAACCCGTAAGAATTAGCAAATGGGCTGTAAACTATTTGAAATAATGGCAAATGGGTTGTATGCTATTTTCCACAGATTTGAGGCTTTCCACAGAAGGCCTGTATACTGTTGGATGTCCATCCAACGGCCGTCGTGCTTCTTCAATCTCTGCTCTTCCTGCTCCAGCCGCTCAAACAAGCACCGGTGGGACTGCCTGCTCCCTCCTCCCCGCGGCCGGCTATGCTGCCGCGCAGGCCTCACCGCCCCACCGTACTTCTATTGCTGGCCTAGCTATCCCTCTACTCACCCTCAGTCCCACACATGCTGTTACTCTCCGGCGACGGCAGACGAACCAGTAAACCCTCGTAGTCCTCCACGTGGGAAATAACTGCTGAGTATTCCCTGGCTCCGTGTCGTTCCCTTCCTAGGCCTCGCCGTCGTCCACTGCCCTGGTGCTCTCGGCGCGGCCTGGTCAACGTGGTCAATGAACGACATCCATCGGAAGTGGACTGTACGTGGAGAGGCCGACAGCTGGGTCCATGGCCGCACACAAGGAAATGCCTCCTTATTATGCACAAAATAATGATTCCTCCACCTGACATCTGGGACCCACCGAAAGGGCCTCTCTATTTCGCGAAAAAACGTTACTGCCGCTGACAGCTCGGACCCACCAGATATATATTCGCACGCAAGGAAGTGCCTCCTTATTACGCCCAAAAAAAGAATACTCCCCCTGCTAGCTGGGACCCAGTATAGTGGGCCTACTAAGTTGACGGGGACGAAGGGCCTTGTCAACTTAGTCAATATGCATGATTCTAGCTCGACTGACTGTACGATGTCCATCCAACGTCCCTAGTGCTTCTTCAACCTCTGGTCTTCTTGCTCCAGCCGCACAAAGCAGCGCCGGTCGTGCTTCCTGCTCCTGCCTCCCGTGGCCGGCTGTGTTGCCGTGGAGGCCTCACCGCCCCCATACTACTCCCACCGCTGGCCAGGCCATCCCTCCACTCCACTCACCCACACCCCCCGTCATTCTGCGGCGACGGCAGCGTAGCCGAACCAGTGAACCCTCGTACTCCTTTCCGTGTGGGCATCCACTGCCGCGTCTTCCCCGGCTCTGCATCGTCCCCTTCCTAGGCCTCGCCATCGTCCACCGCCGTGGTGCTCTCGGCGCGGCGTGGTCAATATGGTCAATGACTGAATTCCATCAGAAGAATACTGTACGTGGAGAGGCTGATAGCTGGGTCCACGACAGCCGCAAGGAAGTGCCTCCTTATTACGCAGAAAATAATCATTCCTCCACCTGACAGCAGGGACCCACCGGACGGGCCACCAGTATTTCGCGAAAAAAACGTTTGCCCCTGACTGTTGGGACCCACCCGACGGGCCACTGTATTTTGCGGAAAAAACGTCCCCCTGCTGTCAGCTCGGACCCACCGGAAGTGCCTCCTTATTACGCACAAAAAAATGAATACCCCCCAGCTAGCTGGGACCCACCTTGGTGGGAGGCTGACTTGTGGGCCTACTAAGTTGACGGGGACGGAGGGCTTTGTCAACTTAGTCAATATAAACGATTCTAGCTCCAGTGACCGTATGATGTCCATCCAACGGCCGTAGTGCTTCTTCAACCTCTGGTCTTCTTGCTCCAGCCGCCCAAAGCAGCGCCGGTCGTGCCGCATGCTCCTGCCTCCGGTGGCCGGATGTGCTGCTGCGGAGGCCTCATCGCCTCCTACTATTCCCACCGCTGGCCAGGCCCTGCGGCGAAGGCAGCCTCACACCGCAGCCGAACTAGTGAACCCTCGTACTCCTCTCGGCGCAGGCTTCCACTGCCGCGTCTTCCCCGGCTCCCCGTCGTCCCCTTCCTAGGCCTCACCGTCGTCCACCGCCCTGGTGCTCTCGGCGCGACATGGTCAACATGCTCAAGGAATGATTTCCATCGGACGTGGACTGTATGTGGAGAGGCTGACAGCTGGGTCCACAGCCGCAACAAGGAAGTACCTCCTTATTACACGGAAAATAATTATTCCTCCACCTGACAGCGGGGACCCACCGGACGGGCCACCGTATTTCGCAAAAAAAAACATTTCCCCCTGACTGTTGGGACCCACCAGCTACACCTTCGCACGCAAGGAAGTGCGTCCGAAAAAAAAACAATTCGCCCCTCTGACTGCTGGGACCCACCAGCTATATTTTCGCACGCAAGGAAGTGCCTGACAGTCGGGACCCACCTGGTCGAAGCGTACGTAGCATTGTCATTTTGGTCGCGAATGTGTACGTACATACTGGTTGTTGTAGAGGTGCGGACATGTCGTAGTAGAGGCGCGCACGTAGCATGTACACGTACGTACAACGACCAGGGTGCAAGAAAGAAAATACGGCCACGTATGTGTACATACGGGCGGGGTATCGAATGCCTAGTCGTGCATACATACGGCAAGGGCTCGTGTTCATGGGGAGGCAACAGAACGCGTCGTGTTCATGGGGAGGCAACGGAATGCGTCGTGTTCATCGGGAGGCAACGAAATGCGTCGTGTTCATGGGGATGCAACGGAATGCGTCGTGTTCATCGGGAGGCAATGGAACGCGTGGGAGCCAACCGGCTTGGACGGAATAGGCGATGGAAACGAGGCCTGGCGTACCGCACAATGGAGGAAACGGACCTCCTACGGTCGAAACGGGGGTCCTATTGATCGGGAGGGGTGTGGCATACCGCAAAACAGAGGAAACGGACCTCCTACGATCGAAATGGGGGTCCTGTTGATCAGGAGGGGTGTGGCATACCGCAAAATGGAAAAAACGGACTTGTGTTGGAGCGCTACGGTCGAAATGGGGGTCCTGTTCATTAGGAGGGGT
>NC_041381.1:546071593-546091419 GCF_002162155.2 Triticum dicoccoides | reverse complement strand
GCAATGCTCACTGTTCATCCCAAAGGTAGCATCGATCGGCTTCAGTTAGCAGCAGTAGCGAAGGAATTGCTCCATCGGGTTCAGTTAACAGCGATCGATCGATCGCTCGGGTTCAGTAACGCGTAGCCTGCAGTGCAATCGCTCTGGTTCAGTTAGAGCCCAACGCCTCGCTCGGCTTCAGTTAGAGCCAATGCCTCGCACACACGCGCCTACGTACGAGAGAAACGCGCATCGCTCCGCCCCCGACTTCCCACCGTAACCGGCAACTCCCCGAAATTTTCCTCCCCCTCGCTTCTACCACGGTTTTTTCCGTCATGGATGGCCCAAAGAATGTCATGCAACTGCATCTCCGGCCCGCCCAGGACGAAAAGCCCATTTTCTGTCATGATTTTTTGTCATAGAAGTAGGAGCCCACCACATCTATGATGATACCGGGTTTTGTCACAATTATCGTCATAGAAGTGTCATATGTATGACATATTTTTTTTTGTTTGGCCCAAAATGTCACGGATGTGTCTTTTTTTGTAGTGAAATAAGCGAAGCACAAGATGTGAAAAGCTCGTAGGCAATGGATCAGTGATGGATAATTATGTCGAATGGATTCCTCATCTAATAGCTATAACATAGGGTGACACAGAACTAGCTCCAATTCATCAATGTAATGTAGGCATGTATTCCGAATATAGTCATACATGCTTATGGAAAAGAACTTGCATGACATCTTTTGTCCTACCCTCCCGTGGCAGTGGGGTCCTAGTGGAAACTAAGGGATATTAAGGCCTCCTTTTAATAGAGAATCGGACGAAAGCATTAACACATAGTGAATACATGAACTCCTCAAACTACGGTCATCACCGAGAAGTATCCCGATTATTGTCACTTCGGGGTTGTCGGATCATAACACATAATAGGTGACTATAGACTTGCAAGATAGGATCAAGAACACACATATATTCATGAAAACATAATAGGTTCAGATCTGAAATCATGGCATTCGGGACCTAGTGACAAGCATTAAGCATAACAAAGTCATAACAACATCAATCTCAGAACATAGTGGGTACTAGGGATCAAACCCTAACAAAACTAGCTTGATTACATGGTAAATCTCATCCAACCCATCATCGTCCACCAAGCCTACAATGGAATTACTCACGCACAACGGTGAGCATCATGAAATTGGTGATGGAGGACGGTTGATGATGACGATGGCGACGAATCCCCCTCTTCGGGGCCCCGAACGGACTCCAGATTAGCCCTCCCGAGAGAGATTAGGGCTTGGCGGCGGCTCTGTATCGCAAAACATGACGAAACTTCCTCTCTGATTTTTTTTCTCCGCGAGACAGAATATATGGAGTTGGAGTTGAGGTCCGCGGAGCTGCAGGGGGCCCACGAGACAGGGGCGCGCCCAGAGGGGGTGGGTGCGCCCCCACCCTCGTGGACAGGGTGTGGGCCCCCTGGTCTTGATTCTTTCGCCAGTATTTTTTATATTTTCTAAAACTTGTGTCCGAGGATTTTCAGGTCATTCCGAGAACTTTTGTTTTCTACACATGAAACAACATCATGGTAATTCTGCTGAAAACAGCGTCACTCCAGGTTAGTTTCATTCAAAAGTTAGAGTCCAAAACAAGGGCAAAAGTATTTGGAAAAGTAGATATGTTGGAGACGTATCAACTCCCCCAAGCTTAAACCTTCGGTTGTCCTCAAGCAATTAAGTTGATAAACTGAAAGTGAAAACGAAAAACTTTTACAAACTCTGTTTGCTCTTGTTGTTGTAAACATGCAAAGCCAACATTCATGTTTCAACAAATAATATAAACTAACCATACTCACAATGACACCTCGGTCTCACAATTACTCATATCAATAGCATAATCAGCTAGCAAGCCATAATAATAAAACTCGGATGACAACACTTTCTCAAAACAATCATAACATGATATAACAAAATGGTATCTCGCTAGCCCTTTCCGAGACCGCAAAACATAAATGCAAAGCACCTTTAAAGATCAAGGACTGACTAAACATTGTAATTCATGGTAAAAGAGATCCAATCAAGTCATACCCAATATAAACCAATAATAATGAATGCAAATGCCAATGTTCTCTCCAGCGGGTGCTTTTTAATAAGAAGGTTATGACTCAACATAAAAGTAAATAGATAGGCCCTTCGGAGAGGGAATCAGGGATTTCTAGAGGTGCCAGAGCTCGATTTTAAAATAGAGATTGAATAACATTTTGGGCGGCATACTTTCACTGTCAACGCAACAACTATGAGATGGCTGTATCTTCCATACTACATGCATTATAGGTAGTTCCCACGCAGAATGGTAAAAGTTTATACTCCCCACCACCAACAAGCATCAATCCATGGCTTGCTCGAAACAACAAGTGCCTCCAACTAACAATAGCCCCGGGGGAGTTTTGTTTAATTATATTGATTTGCTTTGACCTTTTTGGATCATGGGGCTGGGCATCCCGGTTACCGGCCCTTTCTCGTGAATGAGGAGCGGAGTCCACTCCTCTTGAGAATAACCCACCTAGCATGGAAGATATAGGCAGCCCTAGTTGAAACATGAGCTACTCGAGCATACAAAACAAAATTTCATTTGAAGGTTAGAGTTTGGCACATACAAATTTACTTGGAACGACAGGTAGATACCGCATATAGGAAGGTATGGTGGACTCATATGGAATAACTTTGGGGTTTAAGGAGTTTGGATGCACAAGCAGTATTCCCGCTTAGTACAGGTGAAGGCTAGCAAAATACTGGGAAGCGACCAACTAGGAGAGCGACAACAGTCATAAACATGCATTAAAACTAATTCACACCGAATACAAACATGAGTAGGATATAATCCACCATGAACATAAATATTGTGAAGGCTATGTTGATTTGTTTCAACTACATGCGTGAACATGTGCCAAGTCGAGTCACTCAATTTATTCAAAGGAGGATACCATCCCATCATACCACATCATAATCATTCTAATAGCATGTTGGCACGCAAGGTAAACCATTATAACTCATAGCTAATAAAGCATGGCACAAGCAACTATAATCTCTAAATGTCATTGCAAATATTTTTACTTCATAATAAGCTGAATCAGGAATGATGAACTCATCATATTTACAAAAACAAGAGAGGTCGAGTTCATACCAGCTTTTCTCATCTCAATCAGTCCATCATATATCGTCATTATTGCCTTTCACTTGCACGATCGAAAGATGTGTATAATAATAATAGTGCACGTGCATTGGACTAAGCTGGAATCTGCAAGCATTCAACTCAAGAGAGAAGACAAAGTAATATGGGCTCTGAGTTAAATAAACAATCATGCATATGAGAGCCACTAAACATTTTCAATAGGGTCTTGTACTCTCGACCCTTCAAAGGAAAGAAAAGAAAACAAAACTATTTACACGGGAAGGCTCCCAACAAGTAAAAGAAGAATGATAAATCTTTTTGGGTTTTCATTTTAATTTCTACTACAAGCATGGAAATTAAACTAACTAATTTTTTTGGTTTTTCTTAAGGTTTATCAAACACACAAGAAGAAAACTAGAAAAATAAAATTAAACTAACATGGATAATACAATGAAAGAATATCAGTACCGACAACTAGAATAGTGTGTGAACATGAATGTAAAGTCGGTGAGAAATACGTACTCCCCCAAGCTTAGGCTTTTGGCCTAAGTTGGTTTAGGGCCAGTTCTTTTGGCGGCTTAAAAAATAAGCCGCCTCCTCCCTAGCTTTTCCCATAAGCCGTCTCTCTCATTCATTGGGGCTTCTGAACTAGTTATGCGATTACTAATTTAGAAGCCTCAATAAATTTTGGGAGCGGCTTATTTTTTAAGCTGGGCCGAGGCAGCTTATTTTTTAAGCCGCCTAAAAGAACTGGCCCTTAATGCCAAGGGTAGCCTGGCTGATATCCGTAGTTGTAACTAGGGTCATACTGAGATGCAGCAGCAAATGCCTCCTGAGCTGCGGCATGTTGGCGAGCCGCCTCTGCTCTCCCCTCGTGTTCAGCTGCTTCCTCCCTAGTAACAACATATCTTCCTTTTGCCTGGTAATCAAAAAGGAAAGGAGCAGGAAGAGTAACATGGACAGATCTATGTCTGTCAATGATTAGTCGATACTGGAGGAATTGGTCATTCCCCTTAAGAAAATGATGTTTGACCATAGCATCATAATCTAAATAAGCAGGAGGCAAAATCATATCACCCTCTCGTGGGGCTATACCAAGATAATTGGCCACACGGGTCGCATAAATTCCTCCAAATAAATCTCCATCTCTACCATTTTTATGCAACCTACGTGCAACTATTGCCCCCAAGTTATAATCTTTATAACCTAACACAACACTCTTGAGGACACAAAGATCAGGGACACACATATGACATGCTTCATCTTTACCGTTAATGCATCTACCAATGAAGAGAGAAAAATAATGTATAGCAGGAAAATGAATGCTCCCTATGGTAGTTTGTGTAATATACCTAGATTCTCCCACAGTAATACTAGCAAGGAAATCTCTAAATTCAGATTTGTGGGGATCATTAACACTTCCCCACTGCGGGAGTTTGCAAGCAGTAGTAAAATCTTCCAGGTCCATGGTATATGATTTATCATAAATATCAAACAGGACACTATGAGAATTACGCGAAGATGAAAATTTAAACCTTCTCACGAATGAATCAGTTAAATAGTAGTACTGAGGACACTTATCTTGAATGAAGTCCTCAAGATCAGCATTATGCACATATGTATCAAATTCATCTTTAATGCCTGCATTGACCATAAACTCTTCTGACGGCCACTCACAAGACCGCACTTTAGCTTCCCTTGGTGGTTCATCGTCTTGCTCATGCATAGCAATCCTGGGTCCTTTCTTTACCGAGGAACCACTTTGGTACATTTTCCTGAACATATTTCTTCTTCTGCGATAATTCTAAAAATTTTAGTAACTTCAAATTAAAAGTAAATAAAACTAAACAAGATTGATAGCAACTACTCCTACAAGTGCCTAGAGCCTATATCATGCATTAGAATTACTTGGGACCTCATAAATTTAACATGCAAGCTCAAGGACAGGGTCACAAAGACAACAAGGATTTTCAATGAATAAAGCACTAGAACAAAAACTATTTGGACCAATGGAGGAGTCACATACCAAGCAACAATCTCCCAAAGCAGTTTTGTGAATGGAGCTTTGAGCAAGGAGATCGAAAATCGCAGCAAAATGAGCTAGAACTCGTGCTTGAGCTAGATGGGGATTTTTTGGGGAAGAAGATGGAGTGTGTGGGTGCTGGCATAAGTGGAGGGGGGCCACCAGGGGCCCACGAGACAGGGGGGCACGCCCAGGGATGGTGGGCGCGCCCTCCACTCTCGTGGCATGGTGCTTGCCCCTCCTGCAGTGATTTCAGTGCCTAAAATCCTCAAATATGCCATAAAAATCATACTAAATTTGTAGGGCATTTGGAGCACTTTTATTTTTGGGATAATTTTCATTACACGAGTAATTCAGTAAATAGGCAGATAATAGTATTTTTGCTTTATTTAATTTAAATAATAGAAAAGTAAAAAGAGGGTACAGAAGGTTGTGCCTTCTAGTTTCATCCATCTCATGATCATCAAAATGAATCCACTAACAAGGTTGATCAAGTCTTGTTAACAAACTCATTCCAAATAACACGGAACCAGAGAAATTTCAAAGTGACACTAGGTTACCTCAATGGGGATATGAATATCCCCAACAATAAGAATATCATACTTTTTCTTGACAGTAGGGAGAGGAAATTCAAAACCTCCAATAATGATTGATGGAACTTTCTCAATATAATTTATGCTGTGAACTTGAGGTTGTTTCCTCGGAAAGTGTACCGTATGCTCATTTCCATTAACATGAAAAGTGACATTGCCTTTGTTGCAATCAATAACAGCTCCTGCAGTATTTAAAAAGGGTCTACCAAGGATAACAGACATACTATCGTCCTCGGGAATATCACGAATGACGAAGTCTGTTAAAATAGTAACATTCGCAACAACAACAGGCACGTCCTCACAAATGCCAACAGGTATAGTAGTTGATTTATCACCATTTGCAAGGATATCTCAGTGGGCGTCAACTTACTTAATTCAAGTCTTCGGTACAAGGAAAGAGGCATAACACTAACACCGGCTCCTAAATCACATAAAGCAATTTTAACATAATTTCTTTTTATGGAGCATGGTATAGTGGGTACTCCGAGATCACCAAGTTTCTTAGGTATTCCACCCTTAAAGGTATAGTTGGCAAGCATGGTGGAAATCTCAGCTTCAGGTATTTTCCTCTTATTAGTGATGATATCTTTCATATATTTAGAATAAGGATTTGTTTTAAGCATATCAGTTAAGTGCATGCGTAAGAAGATAGGTCCAATCATTTCGGCAAAATGCTCAAAGTCCTCATCATCCTTTGTCTTGGATGGTTTAGGTGGAAAGGGCATGTGTTTCTGAACCCATGGTTCTCTTTCTCTACCATGCTTCCTAGCAACAAAATCTCTCTTATCATAACATTGGTTTCTTGATTGTGGGTTATCAAGACCAATAGCAGGTTCAATTTCTATATCATTGTTATTACTAGGTTGAGCATCTACATGAACATCATTATCAGCATTATCATCAGGTTCATGTTCATCTCCGGATTGTGTTTCAACATCGGAGATAGAAGTATTATCAAGATTCTCAGGTGTTTCTACATTAGGTTCACTAGAAGCATGCAAAGTCCTATCATTTTTCTTTTTCTTCTTCTTAGAAGAACTAGGAGCATCTAGGTTATTATTCTGAGAATCTTGTTCAATTCTCTTACGGTGGCCTTCAGGATACAAAGGTTCATGAGTCATTTTACCAGTTCTAGTAGCCACTCTAACAACAAAGTCATGTTTATTATTTAGTTCATCAAGCAAATCATTTTGAGCCTTAAGTAGTTGCTCAGCTTGAGTAGCAACCATAGAGACATGTTTACTAGTGAGTTTAAGTTCACCTTTAACTCTAGACATATAATCACTCAAGCATCTAATCATATAAGCATTATTCTTCAATTATCTACTAACATAATCATTGAAATTCGCTTGTTTATCCATAAAGTCATCAAATTCATCTAAGCATGGGCTATGAAATTTAGTAGAGGGAATTTCAACTTTATCATATCTATAGAGAGAATTTACCTTCACTACCTGTGTCGGGTTATCAAGACAATGTGGTTCTTCAATAGGCGGTATATTAAGACCATGTATTTCTTCAATAGGTGGTAAATTCTTAACATCTTCAACTTTTATACCTTTTTCTTTCATTGATCTCTTTGCCTCTTGTATATCTTCAGGACTGAGAAATAGAACACCTCTCTTATTTGGAGTGGGGTTAGGAATAGGCTCAGGAGTTGGCTCAATTGGTTCAGGAATTGCCTCAGGAAGAGTCCAATTATTTTCATTAGTAAAGATATTATTCAATAGTAATTCAGCTTCGTCTACTGTTCTTTCCCTGAAAACACAACTAGCACAACTATCCAAGTAGTCCTTGGAAGCATCGGTTAGTCCATTATAAAAGATATCAAGTATTTCATTTTTCTTAAGAGGATGATCAGACAAAGCATTAAGTAATCGGAGAAGCCTCCCCCAATCTTGTGGGAGACTCTCTTCTTCGATTTGCACAAAGTTATATATTTCCTGCAAGGCAGCTTGTTTCTTATGAGCAGGGAAATATTTAGCAGAGAAGTAATAAATCATATCCTGGGGACTACGCACACAACCAGGATCAAGAGAATTAAACCAAGTTTTAGCATCACCCTTTAACGAGAACGGAAATATCTTAAGGATATAATAATAGCAAGACGTCTCATTATTAGTAAACAGAGTGGCTATATCATTTAACTTGGTAAGATGTGCCACGACAGTTTCAGATTCAAGGCCATAAAAAGGATCAGATTCAACCAAAGTAATTATTTCAGGATCAACATAGAATTCATAGTCCTTATCAGTAACACAGATAGGTGAAGTAGCAAAAGCGGGGTCATGTTTCATTCTAGCATTTCAAGTCTTTTGTTTCAGCTTAGCTAACAATTTCTGAAGATCTGATCTATCATTGCAAGCAAGAAAATGTCTAGCAGTTTCTTCATCCATAACATAACCCTCAGGAACAACAGGCAATTCATAATCATTCGGAGAACTTTCATCATCACTATCATCAATAATAGCATCTTCAATAATTTCATCCTCTCTAGCCCTAGCAAGTTGTTCATCAAGAAATTCACCTAATGGCAAAGTAGTATCACGCACAGAAGTAGTTTCATCATAAGTATCATGCATAGAAGAAGTGGCATCATCAATAACATGCGACATATCCGAATTCATAGCAGTAGCAGGTTTAGGTGTCGCAAACTTATTCATAACAGAAGGAGAATATAGTGCAGAGCTAGATGGCAGTTCCTTACATCCCCTCGTAGTTGAGGGATAGATTTTAGTTTTTGCATATTTCAAGTTCTTCATAGTGATCAACAGATTTAAATTCCAAGTGACTCAGAGAATAGAGCTATGCTCCCCAGCAACAACGCCGGAAATTAGTCTTGATGACCCACAAGTGTAGGGGATCGCAACAACTTTTGAGGGTAGAGTATTGAACCCAAATTTATTGATTCGACACAAGGGGAGCCAAAGAATATTCTTGAGTATTAGCAGTTGAGTTGTCAATTCAACCACACCTGGATAACTTAGTATCTGCAACAAGGTATTTAGTAGCAATGTAGTATGATAGTAATGGGCACAATAGCAAAAATAATATTTTTGGGTTTTGAAGTGATTGTAACAGTAGCAACGGAAAAGTAAATAAGCAAAGCACAAGATGTGAATAGCTCGTAGGCAATGGATCAGTGATGGATAATTATGTCGGGTGTGATTCCTCATGTGATAGCTATAACATAGGGTGACACAGAACTAGCTCCAATTCATCAATGTATTGTAGGCATGTATTCCGAATATAGTCTTACGTGGTTATGGAAAAGAACTTGCATGACATCTTTTGTCCTACCCTCCCGTGGCAGCGGGGTCCTAGTGGAACCTAAGGGATATTAAGGCCTCCTTTTAATAGAGAATCGGACCAAAGCATTAACACATAGTGAATACATGAACTCCTCAAACTACGGTCATCACCGAGAAGTATCCCGATTATTGTCACTTCGGGGTTGTCAGATCATAACACATAATAGGTGACTATAGACTTGCAAGATAGGATCAATAACAGACATATATTCATGAAAACATAATAGGTTCAGATCTGAAATCATGGCACTCGGGCCCTAGTGACAAGCATTAAGCATAGCAAAGTCATATCAACATCAATCTCAGAACATAGTGGATACTAGGGATCAAATCCTAACAAAACTAACTTGATTACATGGTAAATCTCATCCAACCCATCACCGTCAAGCAAGCCTATGATGGAATTACTCACGCACGGCGGTGAGCATCATGAAATTGGTGATGGAGGATGGTTGATGATGATGATGGCGATGAATCCCCCTCTCTGGATCCCCAAACGGACTCCAGATCAGCCCTCCCGTGAGAGATTAGGACTTGGCGGCGGCTCCGTATCGTAAAATGCGATAAAACTTCCTCTCTGATTTTTCTCTCCGCGAGACGGAATATATGGAGTTGGATTTGAGGTCGGCGGAGCTGCAGGGGGCCCACGAGACAGGGTGTGCCCCCCCCAGTCTTGATTCTTTCGCAATATTTTTTATATTTTCTGAAACTTGTCTTCGAGGATTTTCAGGTCATTCCGAGAACTTCTGTTTTCTACACATGAAACAACATCATGGTAAGTCTGCTGAAAACAGCGTCAGTCCGGGTTAGTTTCATTCAAATCATGCAAGTTAGAGTCCAAAACAAGGGCAAAAGTCTTTGGAAAAGTAGATACGTTAGAGATGTATCAGTATGCTATAAATAATAATTATAACAATGAAACTTGTCATCTTGATTTTAATTTTCAATTGGATTATGCCTCACATGATAGTTATTTTGTTGAGTTTTCTCCCACTACTATTCATGAGAAGAAATTTGCTTATGTGGAGAGTAATACAATTTCTATGCTTGTGCATCATGAAAATAATACTTTATGTGATGGTTATATTGTTGAATTCATTCATGATGCTACTGAAAATTATTATGAGGGAGAAAAATATGCTTGTAGGAATTGCCATATTATCAAGTTTCCTCTCTATATGTTGAAAATCTTAAAGTTATGCTTGTTTTTGCTTTCCTATGCTAGTTGATTCTTGTTCCCATAAGTTGTTTGCTCATAAAATCCCTATGCATAGGAAGTGGGTTAGAATTAAATGTGTTAGTAATATGCTTCATGATGCTCTCTTTGTAGTTCAATTCTTATCTTTCATGTGAGCATCATTGAAATCATCATGCCTAGCTAGAAAGGCATTAAAGAAAAGTGCTTGTTGGGAGACAACCCAATATTTACCCCTAATATTTTTGTGTGTTCACATGATTAAGCTATTGTACTAATAATGTTTTATAGCTTTTGTTTCAATAAAGTGCCAAGCAAAGCCTTTGGTATAGTGTGGATGATAGTTGACTTGATTCTGTGCAAAAACAGAAACTTTTGTGCTCAGTCCAGGAAATTTGAAAATTCACCGGAACGTGCTTTTGATCTGAATTTTTTACACAAGATTGATATACAAATTTCCTAGATTTTCCTAACATTTCAGAATTTTTGGAGTTACATAAGTATGGAAAGTTTCCAGATTACTATGTTTTGTTTTTGACAGATTCTGTTTCCATAAGACTGTTTTGTTTTTGACAGATTGTGTTTTCTATGTGTTGTTTGCTTATTTTGATGAATCTATGAGTAGTATCGGAGGGTATGAACCATGGAGAAGTTGGAATACAGTATATATAACACCAATATGAATTTAGAATGAGTTGAAAATAGTACCTGAGTGGTAATTTATTTTCTTATACTAACGGAGCTTACGCGTTTTCTGTTGAGTTTTGTGTTGTGAAGTTTTCAAGTTTTGGGTAAAGATTCGATGGACTATGGAATAAGGAGTGAAAAGAGCCTAAGCTCGGGGATGACCAAGGCACCCCGAGGTAATATTCAAGGACAACCAAGACCCTAAGCTTGGGGGTGCCCCGGATGGCATCCCCTCTTTCGCCTTCGTTCATCGGTAACCTTACTTGGAGCTATATTTTTATCCACCACATGATATGTGTTTTACTTGGAGCATCATTTTGTTTTATTTTGTTTGGCTTGATGTTTGAATAATATCCCAAAATCTGAAATTCTTAAATATTGGAGAGTCTTCACATAGTTAAATAATTATTCGACTACTCATTGATCTTCACTTATATCTTTTGGAGTAGTTTGTCATTTGCTCTAGTGCTTCACTTATTTCTTTTTAGAGCACAGCGGTGGTTTTATTTTGAAGAAATTGTTGAACTCTCATGCTTCACTTATATTATTTTGAGAGTCTCTAAACAGCATGGTAATTTGCTTTGGTTATGAATTTAGTCCTAATAGGATAGGCATCCAAGAGGGATATAATAAAAACTTTCATATAAAGTGCATTGAATACTATGAGAAGTTTGATTCCTTATGATTGTCTTGAGATATGAGGATGGTAATATTAGATTCATGATAGTGAGTAATTGTTGATTGGTAGAAATACTTTTGTTAAAGTTTGTGATTCCCGTAGCATGCATGTATGGTGAACCGTTATATGATGAAGTTGGGGCATGATTTATTTCTTGATTGTCTTCCTTATGAGTGGCGGCCGGGGATGAGCGATGGTTTTTTCCCACCAATTTATCCCCCTATTCTCGCGGAGTACTTTGTTTCGATGACTAACATATTTTTGCAATAAGTATGCGAGTTCTTTAGGACTAATGTTGAGTCCATGGATTATATGCACTCTCACCCTTCCACCATTGCTAGCCTCTCTAGTACCGTGCAACTTTCGCCGGTACCTTACACCCACCATATACCTTCCTCAAAACAGACACCATACCTACCTATTATGGCTTTTCCATAGCCATTCCGAGATATATTGCCATGCAACTTTCCACCGTTCCGTTTATTATGACACGCTTCATCATTGTCATATTGCTTTGCATGATCATGTAGTTGACATCGTATTTGTGGCAAAGCCACCGTTTATAATTGTTTCATACATGTCACTCTTCATATTGGGGAATGTAATAATTTCAAAAAAATTCCTACGCGCACGCAAGATCATGGTGATGCATAGCAAGGAGAGGGGATAGTGTGTCCACGTACCCTCGTAGACCGAAAGCGGAAGCGTTAGCACAATGCGGTTGATGTAGTCGTACGTCTTCACGGCCCGACCGATCAAGCACCGAACGCATGGCACCTCCGAGTTCTTGCACACGTTCAACTCGATGACGTCCCTCGAACTTCGATCCAGCCGAGTGTCGAGGGAGAATTCCGTAAGCACGACGGCATGGTGACGATCTTGATGTTCTACCGTCGCAGGGCTTTGCCTAAGCACCGCTACAATATTTCCTTCAGTTGATTCATTACACATTCTGGTACACCGCCGGAGGCATTCATATAGAGTCATATTTTGTTCTAAGTATCGAGTTGTAATTCTTGAGTTGTAAGTAAATAAAAGTGTGATCACTAGTAGAAAAAGGGCCATTCAAACCGGTTAGTGAGGGCCATTTGTCCCAGTTCACGAACCGGGACTAAAGGGTCATAACTAAAGCCCTCCACCTTTAGTTCCGGTTCGATTGGGAACCGATACAGATAGGTCTCCACGTGGCCGTAGCGGCTTGCCCAGGCAGGGGGGCCTTTTGTCCCGGTTGGTGCCACCAACCGGGACCAAAATGCCTCCATGTGTCACCTGCTCACGGGCTGGGTTGTTTTTTCTGAGGGGGGGGGTGGTATACCATATAAGATCTCTTACGTCCCCTAACATCTGATCTCAAATTCCACATGGTATTCTCCGTGTTTGTCGATGACGTGGTCAAGAAAGAATCCCGCCAATTCCTCTTGAATTGCTCGTATGCGATCTTGTGGAAGTAGTTCATCCTGCATCTGCCGCATCTAATTTCAAGAAGGGGGTCAATACATATATATGAATGAAACTGAACACAAATGATGGTAATAAAAAAATTGTAAATATTATTGCTTACGCACTTCATATTGTTGTTTAGAGTAGCCCCGCTCACAGGTGGTGTGGTGGATGAACTCACAAATGTAGTATCCACACAAATCATTCCCGGGTTCCTGCCACAACCACTTTACAAGAAATAGAGGTCAATCAAATTGATAAGAAAGCATGCTAAATGGTATTGATGAAACTATCTAGAATCAATGGGAGATGCGCGGAACTAGCTTGTAGCTAGTACTTACTTTCGTGTGGTTAAATTGCAGTTGCGCCGGCAGTCCCGGAGCTTGTGCGGTGAACTTTTTCCAAACCCTGCCAGACAAAGAAAACAAGTACTTGATATCAGGAAATGAACAAAGTTGCTGATATGGTGCGATAATGATCGATTTAACTTACTTCTTGAGCATTTTAGTCATGGTCGCATTCTCCTCCAGATTTTTTTGTTTGGAGTCTATGACGATTACTAGTCCCTGCTCAAGCTTAATCTCTAGCAGAATAAAGTGGTACCTGCGCATGCATGCATAACTCATCAATTGAATTACTATAACCTCGAGTAATAAGGGAAACCGAATATGCACAAGACAGTAACACTCACTTGTATTCGTAAGGAAAGAGTATTGTAGCTTTGTTTTGATTTCGAAGTAACGATGCGAGCAACTTGGCCTCGGTTTGTCTGGCATCATGTTTAACACTCCATTGATCCATGAGATTTGTTTTAATGAACCCAATATCACCTACTTGTCTTTTCTTCAATTCGCCGATCTTCAATCTGCATAATATAGTGAGGATAATTATATATACATGCAATGAAAGAGTTGAGTTATATATAGAGACTTAACTAATTACAGAGAAGTAGTACTTACAGACAGTAGCAAGTGATGATTGTTTTATCGAGGGCCATTTGATTGTAGAACTGGAAGAACTTCTCAAATGGAACTGACAACAGATCAATTCCAACAAGGTCATGCTCCTCTTTAACCGATAGCGAGAAAGTATTTTTCCCAGACTTGTTTTAGATGTCCATGTACCAATCATGGAATCTTTGCATCACCATTGTTAGGGAAGTACCAGGTCTGACGAGAGGCTTCCCGTGCTCGAATCTGAATATGTCCACCTCCTCCATTGTTCCAAAAATTATTGCATCCTCGTCGGCCATGTAGTCTCCAGGGTTGGTACCGAGCAGCACCCCCGGAAGATTAGCGACGATATCGCTAGACACATTGAGCTGGGGGCACGATTGCTTCACTTGTTCACCGAGCAGGGGAATTTATTTCCCTTTTCTTCGTTCTGCTTCTGGCTGTACTGCCTCTCGTTCTAGAGGCTTGATAGACGATGGACTGTATCTGTTTTGCTTCCCGCCTCTGGCTATACTGCTAGACGCTAGAGCAGCCGGAGTGGCTGCGCCTGTCTTCTTTCGTTTGTTAAGAGGCAGAGCAGCCGAAGGCGGACTTCTAGACGTGCCAGAGCAGCCGGAGCGGCAGCGTCTATGTTCCGCCATCGCTTACGAGGCGGCGAAGGAGGAGGCGGGTTGCTCAAACGGACCGGAGCAGGCGGAGAAGGAGGCGGAGTACTGCCGCCCTCACGTGCTGGAGCAGGAGGCGGAGGAGGCGGATCACTCGCCGGAGGAGGAGGAGGAGGCGGATCACTCGCCGGAGGAGGAGGAGGCGGAGTGCCCAGCTGACTAGCATGAGCCATGAAGTTCAGAAGCTTGATGTGCTCCTTCCTCCATAGACACGGAGTATGCATAGAAAGACCTAGCTGATTCTCCCCCTCACCTGTAGGGTGGTCAAGCTGGAGCTCCTCAAATCCCTCCGTTATTTCGTCCACCATCACAACAACATAGCCTTGTGGAATCAGACGGCAGTGAAAAGTTGCTCTGGGTGAAGGAGGGAACACAGAGCCGACAGCCGCCTTGACTTTGAGCTGATCCCATTGCGTCATAAGGTGGCACTGGTGTGAATCCATGATAAAATCCATGGGGTAGCTAGGACCCGTCAACAAGTCAGGCTGCTGAACGAGCTCGGTGGAAGCCACACTGCTTCTCTGATGAGATGGCGGGATAGCTTTTGGGGTAGCATCTTGGGCAGGATGTCGCAACTGCTAGTTCTCAGCATCTCGTTCCTCTAGCTTTCTTACCCTTGCCTTAAGCTCCTGTAGTTCACTCTGCTCCACTTTCCTCCTCCTCTCTTGGGTTTTGTAACCGCCTGCGTCGGGAAACTGAACCTTCCATGGAATGGAGCCTGGCGTGCCTCGTGTTCCTCCAGGGTGCTCAGGATTCCCGAGGGTCCTTGTGAGCTTGTCTTTCTCTCTGTCGGGAATGAACTTCCCTTCCCGCACTTCGTTGATTGATTTCCGAAGCTTCATGACGGGTGTTGCACGTTGCTCGTCTGTCCAGCAGCACTTCCCTGTTTCAGGGTCCAATTTTCCACTAGCCCCGAAGAACCAAGTCCTACAACGGTCTGGCCAGTGCAATGTCTCTGGTTCGACCCCTTTAGCAATCAGGTTCTGCTCAGCCTTGTCCCACAACGACCGGGCTTTGAGGTAGCCACCTGACCCCATGCGATGGTAATGCTCCTTCTTTGCAGCATTTATATTGTTAGTCGCTGACATCTTCTTACTCCTCTCCGATGTCTCGTTGGCCACAAATGCGGGCCAGTTATCTCTTCTTCTCAAATCGGCCGGTGAATTCTGGAGTCTTGTCTTAGTCGACATACATTGTTTTCAACTCATTCTTCCACCTCCTGAATAGATCTGCCATCTTCTTGAGAGCATAGGACTTGATCAATGGCTCTATAACTGGATTCTCCAGATCCTCCTCTTCCTGTAGGGTGAAATTTACCTTCAGCGCTTTCCAAAGATCTACTTTCTGTCTATCTTCGACAAAAGAAACTTGAAGAAGATCTTCCTTCTTAGGCTCATTCCATAGCTCGATGCTGATCGATATCATGTCCCTAACAAGAACCCCGCACTGAGCAGAAAATGCTTCCTTGGTCCGGAGGGGTTTAATCGGTTGGCCATCGCGCGCGATTTCTGTGATCGTGAACCTTTCATCTTGGCGCAACTTTTTCTTTGGGCCTCGTTTCTTTACTGAAGTATTGCTTGATCCAGAGGGCTATATAAAAGAAGAAAGAAGAGTTAATATATGTACATACCAAAACAATTAATGCACAATTAACTAGTCAACACAAGCTTAATATATATATAGCCGGACTTTGCAACATCTGTTCCCGACTCCGTTCGGTCACCGGAGCCGTCATCACGGTCGCCGGAGCCACCATCACGATCATGACCCTCCTCCATTGTTTGATCAATGCAGCCTGCTTCCTCTCCTTGCAGACCTTCTTTGATGTCGTTGAGAAATGACGCGACTACATAACCTCCGTCACGGATTATGTCCCCCAATATCTCTTCTTGATGGAAGTCTCTTTGATGATCCATAGTTTCTGCAAATATTACAACATGGCAATTAATATACAAACATGAGAGATGGATATATCGAAGTTATCGGGGAGGGGGTATATCGACAATAATGACATAAATGTTATCGGGGAGGGGGTATATATATCGACCCCTCTCTTGTCAAAGTTATCGGAGAGGGGGTATATCGACCGCCTCTCTCTCTCATGATTGTCCATGTTTGTGTAGTGTCAAAGGATTCAAACAAAACCATGTCTTCATAATTAGGCGAAAGTAATAGGTGCATGATGGTACGAAGCTCTCCAAAGTTATTTTGGAACGGAATCCAAGATAGGATAATTCACTTTTTGGTACAAAGTACAACAAGAGCCTTCCGAATATCGCTATTTGGAAGGCCTGTGCTAAAATTTGTACCAAATGGCGTATTATCGTATCCGGAACTCTGTTCCAGAATAACTTTGGAGAACTTCATACCATCATGCCCCTGTTACTGATACGTCTCCGTCGTATCTACTTTTCCAAACACTTTTGCCCTTCTTTTGGACTCTAACTTGCATGATTTGAATGGAACTAACCCGGATTGACGCTATTTTCACCAAAACTGCCATGGTGTTATTTTTGTGCAGAAATAAAAGTTCTCGGAATGACCTGAAAATCCACAGAGCAACTTTTCAGAATTAATAAAAAATATTGGCGAAAGAAATAGCATCAGGGGCCCCACACCTTGTCCACGAGGGTCAACTCCAACTCCATATATTCTCTTTCGTGGAGAAAAAAATCAAGGAGAAAGTTTCATCGCATTTTACGATACGGAGCTGCCGCCAAGCCCTAATCTCTCTCGGGAGGGCTGATCTGGAGTCCGTCCGGGGCTCCGGACAGGGGGATTCGTCACCGTCGTTGTTGGTTCTAAACCGGAGGATCTCGGGTAGGGGGTCCTGATCTGTGCATCTTAGGCTGATGGTAACAGGAAGCAAGGGACACAATGTTTACCCAGGTTCGGGCCCTCTTGATGGAGGTAAAACCCTACTTCCTGCTTGATTAATATTGAAGATATGAGTAGTACAAGAGTAGATCTACCACGAGATCGTAGAGGCTAAACCTTAAGAGCTAGCCTATGATGGTACGATTGTAATTGTGATCGGCCTTCTAAGGACCATCCTCCCCGGTTTATATAGACACCGGAGAGCTAGGGTTTACATGGAGTCGGTTACAAGGAAGGAAACGTAATATCCAGATCGCCAAGCTTGTCTTCCACGCAAAGGAGAGTCCCATCCGGACACGAGCCGAAGTCTTGAGTGTTGTATCTTCATGCTTCAATAGTCCGGACGATGTATATAGTCCGGCTGTCCGGATACCCCCTACTCCAGGAATCCCTCAGTAGCCCCTGAACCGGGCTTCAATGACAATGAGTCCGGCACGCAGTCTTGTCTTCGGCATTGCAAGGCGGGTTCCTCCTTCCGAATACTCCAAGGTTAGTATTGAACACGTAGGTCGTGTCCATATCTGCAAAATGATCTTCACATACCACCGTAGAGAGAATGATACTTCAGCTGACAACCTTTCAGACGACGTGATATGTCATTACGGTCAGGTTATTATTCAAACTTTTTTTCTTTTCACAACCAGCCAGAGCGCGTATTGCGAGGCGGTTTCCTCGACACGTCTTGTCAAAGCAGAGATCATGTCCCCTTATCACGGGATTCTCATCAATACGGGTATGGGTAATCCCCCCCGTGCCATCAATCGTGGCGCTTGGGAAGTAAGCGATTCTCAAAAGGCTAGTGGGGGAGGCGCACCGCTTTCGTCGCCTCTATAAAGGGATAAGAGTTCCCCATTCTTACCCATGCCTTCTTCCTCCTCTGCCCATTCTTGCCTCCTCGAGCTCCAACGCCCTAGTCTAGTCTCCTCCGCACAGCTAAACATGTCCGGAGCAGGAGGCAAATGGGTGGCTTCCACCGTGAAGGAGAAGAACATCGCAAGTCTTCGTGCGGCCGGATACTTGGCCGCAGACATAGTGCACCAGCTACCAGATGGCGGGCAGGTCATTCCAACTCCAGGACCCCACGAGAGGGTCTTCCTTGCCCACTTCGTCCGTGGACTGGGGTTTCCACTCCACACCTTCGTCCGCGGGATCATGTTCTACTACGGGCTAGACTTCCATGATCTAGCCCCGAACTTCGTCCTCAACATCTCAGCGTTCATCATCGTATGCGAGGCTTTCCTCCGCATCAAGCCTCATTTCAGCTTACGGCAGCAAACCTTCTGCGTGAAGCCGAAGATCGTGGGCGGCCAACAAGCGGAGTGCGGAGGAGCCATGGTGGGCAAAATGCCTAACGTCACCTGGCTTGACGGCTCCTTTGCGGAAACCGTGAAGGGATGGCAATCGGGGTGGTTCTACATCACCGAGCCGCGCGACGCCAACTGGATGGCGGCCCCCGAGTTCCGATCTGGAACCACTATGCGGCTCACCTCCTGGGAACAGAAGGGCTTGTTATGGGGCGAATCTACAGAGCTGACCGGACTCAACAACTGCATCAAGGGTAGGAAGGACAAGAACATCAAGCTTGTCAATGTGATCCAGGTCATGCTCGTTCACCGGATTCTGCCGTGCCAAAGGCGGGTATTTAATCTGTGGGAGTTTGTCCCGGCCGAACACCAGACGCTCCAGAGGCTCTACGGCATGAAGCACAAAAACACATGGAAGGCGTTGTTCAAGGCCTCCGAAGTACCTCCTCTCATATCCGAGGACCGCGGGCTCCATGCCGCGCGGCACCCTATCCAGGTGAGTTCTCAGGCTGCCATCGGGTTCGGTTCTTCCCAATATATTCATGGGGAATCCTTAAGTGATTGTGTATATTTGTTCAGGAGTATGTGGAGACAGCGGAGCAGATAGACTGTCCGGCTCCTCTGCCGGAAAGCCCAGCTACTGATCTCCTAACGAAGATGCTGGTCCCGGCACCCTACAAGGGGCCGGAGAAGAAGGCCGATAAGAAGGCCCCAGGGACCCGAAAGGGTCTCCGGCGTAAGGATGCACCCAAAGCCTCGTCCGAAGAGGACGAGGAAGACTCCTCCCCTGAAGGGGAAGAAGGAGAAGAAGAAGAGGCCGCCCTATTCGGACAGGATGGGGGGCCTGAGACGGCGGACCAGGGGACTAGGAGAGGCCCCCGGTGCATGGCCGTCATACCCTTGTCGTCTGACGACGACGAGACAGATTCCTCCCGCGGAGGCGGGGAGGA
>NC_041381.1:546067398-546071179 GCF_002162155.2 Triticum dicoccoides | reverse complement strand
GAAGGCCGCCCCGGTGGGAGAGACTGGGACGTCCAAGAAGGGAAAGGTGTCCCTTCCAGACTACTCTGCCACCGTCGCCGATAGCGAGGAAGGGTGGCTGCCCAGGAAGAAGCCCCTAGTGCGATCGTAAGTATCCACACTCAATCATAATTTTGCTTCATAGTTTTGTTATAAATGCCAAACTTGTATGCAGTTCGGCCAGGGCCCATCCCGAGGTGTCGTCTTCGAACGGGTCCTTGAGTGAGTCAGCAATGAACTCACTCCCGACGGCCACTTCTCCCCGGCATGGGGATGACATGGAGGTGTTGTCCCAAAGGTTCCTAGAGATGGGGGAGGTGGCCCTGGAGGCACCTCAAGGCAGCGTTCCAGACGTCGGATTCGCAGGGTTCAAGATCCCCGCGGATCGTGTTGGTGAGAGCCGAAGTAAGCCGGACTCTCAGCTGAACACTGTCCCGGAACCTTCAATGGTTCCGAATTCAGGCGGGCAGCCCCTCGTAAGGGAGGGAGGACCGTCTATATCGAGGACTTCCATTGCGCCCGAGGCGCCGAATTGTCTGCTGGAAGCGGTTTGTGGCGCTTCCATAGATGAAGAGCACCATAATATCATGAGTGCGGGGATTTAGAAGGTTTCGTCCACCAAGAGCGGACTAACCGAAGCCTGCACTAGCCTCCTAACAGGCTTTGAGGTAAGCAGTAAAAATGTGTGAAGTTACCACCCGATAGGTAGTAGCCCCTGATACTCTGTTTGGTGTTCGGAAGGAAAAACCAAACGGAGGGTCAACTATAATCCGCAGGAGTCTAACAGTAAGTTTGAATGTGAATAAACAGGCTGTGCTGCTGGCTGCTGCTGCTCGTACGTCCGAAATTGCCGGCCTAACGCAGGACTTGGAGCGGGCACTGGGAGAGCCCGGCCTCACGAGGAGGCAGCTCGAGGAGAGCAAAGGTGAATGATTCCCCTCTCTCATATAATGAATGGTAAATAAAATTTGATTACGCTAACAATGAAGCGTTGTGATTTGGGAACAGAGGCCACCACCGAAGTGGCGTCTCTCAAGAAGGCGCTGTCCGAGGCCGAACACAAAGCGGCCTTGGAGCGCAAGGAGCGCAAAAAGCAAGAAGCCCGAGTGGGCGAAGTACAAGAAGAGCTCCAGGAGCTCGGCAAGAAGCTCGAGTCCGTGGAGCATGAGCTTAAAGCAAAAGAGGCCAAGCTTGTGAAGGCCCTTACAAGTATAAAAGACGCCAAGGCCGAAGCCGAGAGGGCACATCAAGAGATCCAGGAGGCCAAAAAGATAACGGCGGGTAAGAAATTCTTTATGCAAAGCAAACATGTGGAGGAGGCGTTTCTTTTACTTAACCGAGTCTGGAGCTCTCCAGGGGCATTCGCAGATCTGCCACGTAGCGTATCAGATGCCGCGGAGTTCTACCGTGCCTAGGAGGGGAGCTCAACGGAGAAGCTGTTGTGGTACCAGTATGCTGGGGCCGAACATTCAACGCCTCTGAGTGACCAACTGAAACAGTTGGTCGAACTCCACAAGGCGGCCGAAGTGGCTATGAAGGATTTCATAGTCCGGATATGGCCTGGTGAGCCCCTGCCCACCTGCTACTTTGGCTTGATCAAGCGGATGGTGAATACCTATCCGCGACTGGAAGTCATCAAGTGATCCGTTTGCATTGAGGGTGCCCGCCGGGCCCTTTCCCGTGCGAAGGTGCATTGGGGCAAGCTGGATGCGGAAAAGCTGGTGAAGGACGGGCCGCCAGAGGGCAAGCTGCATTGCGTTCCCAAGAAGTGTTATGATGGCGTTATGAAGGGTGCTTGCCTCGTGGCCGATGAATGTACCAAAGACATAATTTTTGAATGAATTCACCTCTCTCATGTTTGTAATTTAAAGACGAAGTTACTTGCGCTATGTAGCGCTTTTGTTATTTAAAATATTACCTTCTGTGCGGCTGTTTATCAAATTCTGAAAGTAGGCCAGTCGTCGGCTTCTGCCCCCATGTAACTAGTACTGGGGTGTTTGTGGAAAACCCGAACACTCTTTATCCAAATGTTTGGTCCCTTAAGGAGGTGTCCAGCGTAGCGAACAAGGCAATCGGACTATGCGGCTTTATAACCTTCACTTAGCCATAGAAGTCTACAATTTTAAATTTTGGCGAAGCCCCTAGAATCCGGAAGGCCGAATTGGGGCACTATACACGCCTATATCGGACAAAGCCAAATTGTCGCCTAAAGCGGAAAAATCTTTAAGGATTTTAAGATCTCTCGAATAGCGACCAGCTCTCGCCACATCATGCTAGTCAGTTTTGTGCTTTCTCTACTAAGGTGCTCGTCCAGAAGAACTAGGGCACAATCGCAGTAGTTCTCCCTGCGCTACCTTAGCCGAATTAACGGAACGCAAGGCACCAAAACAAGGGAGTCGGGCTATCCCAACTATAGACCCAAGACATGATTCAGAGCTGATGCATATAATGCTATAAGTTCGGGGTGACGCACTGTTGAAAGTGTTCGGACTTGTCGTGCCGTATTATGGGGCACCATAAGAAGCCCCTGGCAAACTCAACGTACCGAAGTGTACGGATGCAATATTAAAAGACATTTGTAAGAAAAAAATGCTCAAATAAGAATGATAAGCTGACGCTATATATGATCTCCCATTGATGAATAATATGTTTAGGCGTATGTTTACAATGAATGCATTAAGCTGAGATAAATAGGATTATTTGACATATCCTATCCGTAGGCAGGCTACATACAGATAGATAAAGCAGGTATAACGATCGTAAATAGATTCCACCTGGGTGTTTCCTTCTGTGCGCAAAGCCTGTTGCCTCCTTGGTTTCCTCTCCTATGTAAGTCCGACAATCCGGCTCTTCTGGAGAAGCTGCACTAAAGTACTATCCTTAAAGGTAAAAGGAAAGGTTACGAAGCAATACCGTACTGTTTACCGAGCCACTGCTACGCCTCTGCTTGTGCCCATGGTATTTTGAGTGCGTAATTGTGTACGCGTGGCATGAATGCTGCTTTGATGGGATTTGAGCGGAGGCCGGACTGCTAGTCATGCTCTTGGCGTGCCTGCTAATCCTGTTGTGGGGTGTTCCGCCCTCGCTTGACGGAGCTTGAGGTTGTCGTCGCCGGATTGGTGGTTTGCCGGAGGAGGCCGCATTGTACTTCTGCCGCAAGGGCTGCAGTGTGCTCTTCTGTACGGAGAGAGCGGTCTATATTTCTGTTGACTGTTTTGACCCCGCGCGGACCTGGCATCTTGAGCTTGAGGTATTCATAGTGTGGTACCGCATTGAACCTAGAGAATGCGGTTCGTCCGAGAAGTGCGTGGTAACCACTGCGAAAAGGGATGCTATCAAAGATTAGCTCTTCGCTTCGGAAGTTATCCGGAGATCCAAAGACCACTTCCAATGTTATAGAGCCCGTACAGTGGGCCTCTACTCCAGGAATGACACCTTTAAAGGTGGTTTTGGTGGGCTTAATCCTTGAAGGATCGATGCCCATTTTGCACACTGTGTCCTGGTAAAGTAGGTTCAGGCTGCTGCCGCCGTCCATAAGGACTCGTGTGAGGTGGAATCTGTCGATGATTGGGTCTAAGACCAATGCGGCCGAGCCGCCGTGACGGATGCTAGTAGGATGATCCCTACGATCAAAGGTGATCGGACAAGCTGACCATGGGTTGAATTTGGGGACGACTGGCTCCATCGTGTAGACATCCCGTAGTGCTCGCTTCCGTTCCCGCTTGGGGATGTGGGTGGCATATATCATGTTGACCGTTTTCAC
>NC_041381.1:546051449-546067304 GCF_002162155.2 Triticum dicoccoides | reverse complement strand
GGGGGGGGGGTGGGGAATTTCTTCTGTCCCCCCATGTTCGAACGCCGGGGCTCCTCGTCATTGTTGCTGTGCAGCCCCTTGTCCTTGTTTTCGGCGTTTATCTTGCCGGCCTGTTTAAATACCCAGCAGTCTCTATTGGTGTGGTTGGCTGGCTTGTCCGGGGTGCGATGAATTTGGCACGAGTGCTCCAGTATACGGCCTATACTGGATGGTCCATGATTGTTGCATTTGAATGGCTTCTTCCGCTGACCGGATTTGGATCCGCTGAATCCGGCATTGACCACCGTTTCTTCGGTGTTGTCGCCGTTGTTCCATCGCTTGTGTTTGTTGCATCGTAGCTTGCCATTGTTGTCACGGACGTCTGACGTGCCAGAATGTGGCGTAGTGCTGCTGTGAGCCAACCAACTGTCCTCTCCCACGCAAAAGCGGGTCATTAGCATCATGAGAGCTGCCATAGACTTGGGTTTCTCCTGGCCGAGGTGTCGGGCGAGCCACTCGTCACGGATATTATGCTTGAAGGCCGCCAGGGCTTCGGCATCCGGACAGTCGACTATTTGGTTCTTTTTAGTTAGGAATCGAGTCCAGAATTTCTTGGCTGATTCTCCGGGCCGTTGAGTAACGTGGTTCAAGTCATCGGCATCCGGAGGTCCCACATATGTGCCTTGGAAGTTGTCAAGAAATGTGTCTTCCAGGTTTTCCCAACTGCCAATGGAATTTGCGGGCAGGCTGTTTAACCAGTGTCGGGCGGGTCCTTTGAGGTTAAGGGGAAGATACTTGATGGCATGTAGATCGTCTCCGCGGGCCATGTGAATGTGGAGAAGGAAATCTTCAATCCATACCGCGAGGTCTGTTGTGCCATCGTATGATTCGATATTTACGAGTTTGAACCCTTCTAGGAATTCATGATCCATCACTTCATCTGTGAAGCAGAGGGGGTGTGCGACGCTTCTATGCTGGGCTATGTCCTGATGCAGTCCAGCTGCATCTGACTGGTTATATTCGGCTCGGCAGGATTTGCTGTTAGTGTATCCGGTATAACGGTCATTGTCATGTGTTGCAGCGCGCCCCCGTGATCCGTAGATCGATCTTGGTTGTCCTGCGGCGTTATCCAGTTTATTGCGCAGGTCCTGAGTATTGCCTCGGGCCGTAGTAAACTGGTGCGGGGGTGCGGGCTGGTATTCGGGCTGATGTGCCGTTTTATCCTGACCTCGAGGCGGCCGGTCAGCCGTGTGGTGCTCGAGTCCATATTCCTTGGCTGCCAGGACTTCTGTCCATCTATCTGTGAGCAGGTCTTGATCAGCTTGAAGTTGCTGCTGCTTCTTCTTCAGGCTTTTTGAAGTGGCCATAAGCCGGCGCTTGAAGCGCTCCTGCTCCGCGGGGTCCTCGGGCACGCCGAACTCGTCGTCGCCGAGGCTAATATCGTCTTCGGAGAGGGGGATGTAGTTTTCCTCCTCCAGATACACGTCCGTCGCCTGTTCATCTGGGCTGTCATGCCCATCTTCCTGTTCGGCCTGCTCGAAGGCGGGCTGTTCGGGGTTGTATTCATCATCGACATCGTCCGGATTGTTTTCGTCTCCGGTGCCGGTATTGCCTTGGTGGGGCTTGGAGCGGCACGGGCGACGCCCATGCTTTGATTTCTTCTTGGAGGGGTTATCCTCCGTTGCCTCATCGCCATTGGTTTCTTTTGGAGTGTCCACCATATATATATAGTATGAAGAAGTGGCTGTCCACCACCCTGTGAGCGGCGGCTCCTGTACGTCTCCTGCATCGTCGTCCATACCGTCGATGTCTTCAAAGTCGAAGTCGAGCACGTCGGTTAAATCATCGATCATGGCGACAAAGTGGGTGGTGGGTGGGCAGCGAATTCCTTCATCACCTGCTTCCCACTCAAGCCGGACATAGTTAGGCCCAGAGCCTCCCGACAAAGAGAGAGACTTTAATGAGTTTAGCATGTCGCCAAAAGGCGAGTGCTGAAAGATGTCCGCAGCGGTAAACTAAATTATTGGATTCCAACCTGGCTCAGCTGGCTCGAGAGTGTGCAGATCGGAGCCAACAACCGGATATGAGTCCGGGGCCCCAGGGTTACAGGCCTCCACAGAGGTGAGACCTGTGTTTGGCTCCACCGCCGATGAGTGTGCGGCTTGTGGGGCGGGGTCCATCCCTCTATCCATAGGCAACGCAACCTGCCCCGGATTTAGATCCGGGGCTGCTGCTGCGGGGATGATGTCTCGAGCATCGTCCGACAGTAGGTCTAGGCCGTGCTCGTCGTGACTGTCTGGCGCTCCTGGCACAAGCTCGAATCCGTCGAAGATCAAGTCTCCGCGAATATCTGCCGTGTAGTTCAAGTTTCCGAACCTGATCTGATGGCCAGGGGCGTAGCTGTCGATCTGCTCCAGGTGGCCAAGCGAATTGGCCCGCAGTGCGAAGCCGCCGAACACAAAGATCTGTCCGGGGAGAAAAGTCGCACCCTGGACCGTGTTGTTGATGACTGAAGACGCCATCAAGCCTCGAAGTGACGACACAGAGGAACTCTCAATGAAAGCACTAATGTCGGTGTCAAAACCGGCGGATCTCGGGTAGGGGGTCCCGATCTGTGCATCTTAGGCTGATGGTAACATGAAGCAAGGGACACAATGTTTACCCAGGTTCGGGCCCTCTCGATGGAGGTAAAACCCTACTTCCTACTTGATTAATATTGAAGATATGAGTAGTACAAGAGTAGATCTACCACGAGATCGTAGAGGCTAAACCCTAAGAGCTAGCCTATGATGGTACGATTGTAATTGTGATCGGCCTTCTAAGGACCATCCTCTCCGGTTTATATAGACACCGGAGAGCTAGGGTTTACATGGAGTCAGTTACAAGGAACGAAACATAATATCCGGATCGCCAAGCTTGTCTTCCACACAAAGGAGAGTCCCATCCGGACACGAGCCAAAGTCTTGAGTCTTGTATCTTCACGCTTCAATAGTCCGGACGATGTATATAGTCCGGCTGTCCGGATATCCCCTAATCCAGGACTCCCTCAGTCGTCATCATCAACCATCCTCCATCACCAATTTCATGATGCTCACCGCCGTGCGTGAGTAATTCCATCGTAGGCTTGCTGGATGGTGATGGGTTGGATGATATTTACCATCTAATCAAGTTAGTTTTGTTAGGGTTTGATCCCTAGTAATCTCTATATTCTGAGATTGATGTTGCTATGACTTTGCTATGCTTAATGCTTGTCACTTGGGCCCGAGTGCCATGATTTCAGATCTGAACCTATTATGTTGCCATGAATATATGTGAGTTCTTGATCCTATCTTGCAAGTCTATAGTCACCTATTATGTGTTATGATCCGACAACCCCGAAGTGACAATAATCGGGATACTTCTCGGTGATGACCGTAGTTTGAGGAGTTCATGTATTCACTTTGTGTTAATGCTTTAGTTCGGTACTATATTAAAAGGAGGCCTTAATATCCCTTAGTTTCCACTAGGACCCCGCTGCCACGGGAGGGTAGGACAAAAGATTTCATGCAAGTTCTTTTCCATAAGCACGTATGACTATATTGGGAATACATGCCTACATTACATTGATGACCTGGAGCTAGTTCTGTGTCACCCTATGTTATAACAATTACATGAGGAATCACATCTGACATAATTATCCATCATTGATCCAATGCCTACGAGCTTTTCACATATTGTGCTTTGCTTATTTACTTTACTTTTGCTACTGTTACCATTACTATCATACTACTTTGCTACTAAATATTTTGCTGCAGATACTAAGTTATCCAGGTGTGGTTGAATTGATAACTCAACTGCTAATACTTAAGAATATTCTTTGGCTCCCCTTGCGTCGAATCAATAAATTTGGGTTGAATACTCTACCCTCGAAAATTGTTGCGATCCCCTATACTTGTGGGTTATCAAGACTATTTTCTGGCGCCGTTGCCGGGGAGCATAGCCCTATTCTTTTAGTCACTTGGGATTTATATCTGCTGGTCACTATGAAGAACTTGAAAGATGAAAGAACGAAGATTTATCCCTCAACTACGAGGGGAGGTAACGAACTGCCATCTAGCTCTGCACTAGATTCCACTTCTGTTATGAGTAAGCTTGCGACACCTAAACCTGCTTCTGCTATTAATTCTGATATGTCACATGTTATTGATGATGCCACTTCTACTATGCATGATACTTATGATGAAATTACTTCTATGCTTGATACTACTGTGCCATTAGGTGAATATCTTGAAGAACAACTTGCTAGGGTTAGAGAGAATGAAATTATTGAAGATGACATTATTGAAGTAGTGATGATGAAGGTTCTCCCCCTAAGTATGAATTACCTGTTGTTCCTGAGGGTTATCTTATGGATGAAGAAACTTCTAGAGATCTTCTTGCTTGCAATGATAGATCCGATCTTAAGGAGTTACTAGTTAAACTTAAACAGAAATTTCTAAATGCTAGAATGAAATATGACCCTGCTTTTGCTACTTCACCAATCTTTGTTACTGATAAGGATTATGAATTCTCTGTCGATCCTAAAATAATTACTGTGGTTGAATCTGATCCTTTTTATGGCTATGAATCTGAAACTGTTGTGGCACATCTTACTAATTTAAATGATATAGCCACCCTGTTCACTAATGATGAGAAATGCTGCTACTATTATATCCTTAAGATATTTCCATTCTCTTTAAAGGGTGATGCTAAAATTTGGTTTAATTCTCTTGATCCTGGTTGTGTGCGTAGTCCCTAGGATATGATTTATTACTTCTCTCCTAAATATTTCCCTGCTCATAAGAAACAAGCTGCCTTGAGGGAAACATATAATTTTGTGCAAATTGAAGAAGAGAGTCTCCCACAAGCTTGGGGGAGGCTTCTCCGACTACTTAATGCTTTGCCTGATCACCCTCTTAAGAAAAATGAAATACTTGATATCTTTTATAATGGACTAACTGATGCTTCCGAGGACCACTTGGATAGTTGTGCTGGTTGTGTTTTCATGGAAAGAACAGTCGACCAAGATGAATTGTTATTGAATAATATCTTGACTAATGAAAATAATTGGACTCTCCCTGAGCCAACTCCTGAGCCAATTGAGCCAATTCCTAAACCAACTCCGAAGAAGAGGGGTGTTCTATTTCTCAGTCCTGAAGATATGCAAGAGGCAAAGAAATCTATGAAAGAAAAAGGTATTAAAGGTGAAGATGTTAAGAATTTACCTCCTGTTGAAGAAATACATGGTCTTAATCTACCACCTATTGAAGAAACACATTGTTTTGATAACCCGACACAGGTAGTAAAGGTAAATTCTCTCTATATATATATGACAAATTTGAAATCCCGTCTACTAAGTTTCCTAGCCAATGTTTGGATGAATTTGATGACTTTATGGCTAGTCAAGAAAGTTTTAATGCTTATGTTGGTAGAGAATTAAAGAGTAATTCTTACATGATTAAATGCTTGAGTGATTATATGGCTAGGGTTAAAGGCAAACTTAAACTCATTAGTAAATATGCTTCTATGGTTACCACTCAAGCAGAACAAGTACTTAAAGCTCAAAATGATTTGCTCGATGAATTGAATAGTAAACATGATTTTGCTGTTAGAGTGGCTACTAGAACTGGTAAAATGACTCAGGAACCCTTGAATCCTGAAGGCCACCCTAAGAGAATCGAGCAAGATTCTAAGAGAAACAATTTAGAGGCACCTAGTCCTTCTAAAAATAAGAAAAAGAAAAATGATAGGACTTTGCATGCTTCTAGTGAATCTATTATTGACACACCTGAGAATCCCAATGATATTTCTATTTCTGATGCTGAAACACAATCTAGTGATGAACATGAACCTAGCGATAATGTTAATGATAATGTTCATGTTGATGCTCCACCTAGCAATAATAATGATGTAGAGATTGAACCTGCTGTTGATCTTGATAACCCACAATCAAAGAATCAACGTTAGGATAAGAGAGATTTTGTTGCTAGGAAGCACGATAAAGAAAGAGAACCATGGGTTCAGAAACCCATGCCTTTTCCTCCTAAGCCATCCAAGAAAAAGGATGATGAGGATTTTGAGCACTTTGCTGAAATGATTAGACCCATCTTCTTACGTATGCGGTTAACTGATATGCTTAAAGTAAATCCTTATGCTAAATACATGAATGATATCATTACAAATAAAAGAAAGATACCAGAAGCTGAAATTTCCAGCATGCTTGCTAATTACACTTTTAAAGGAGGAATACCTAAGAAACTGGGAGATCCAAGAGTACCAACTATACCATGCTCCATTAAAAGAAACTATGTTAAAACTGCTTTATGTGATCTTGGAGCCGGTGTTAGTGTTATGTCTCTCTCTCTTTATATCGTAGACTTCAATTGAATAAGTTGACACCTACTAAAATATCTTTGCAAATGGCTGATAAATCAACTGCTATACCTGCCGGTATTTGTGAGGATGTGCCTGTTGTGGTTGCAAACGTCACTATCTTAACGGACTTTGTTATTCTTGATATTCCCGAGGATGATAGTATGTCGATTATCCTTGGTGGACCCTTTCTGAATACTGCAGGGGCTATGATTGATTGCAACAAAGGCAATGTCACTTTTCATGTTAATGGTAATGAGCATACAATACACTTTCCGAGGAAACAACCTCAAGTTCAATGCATCAATTCTATTGGAAAAATTCCAACTACCATTATTGGAGGTTTTGAATTTCCTCTTCCTACTATCAAGAAGAAATATGATATTCTTATTATTGGGGATGTTCATATCCCCGTTGAGGTAACCTAGTGTTATTTGAAATTTCTCCGGTTCCATGTTATTTGGAATGAGTTTGTTAACAAGACTTGATCAACCTTGTTAGTGGATTCCTTTTGATGATCATGAGATGGATGAAACTATAAGGCACAACCTTCTGTATCCTCCTTTTACTTTCTGTTATTTAGAATAAATAAAGCAAAAACAGTATTATATGTCTGTTTTCTGAATTATCCATGCAAAAAAAATATCCCGAAAATAAAAGTTCTCCAAATACCCTGCCAATTTAGTATGATTTTTTATGGAATATTTGAGGATTTTAGGAACTAAGAACACAACAGGGGGGCAAGCACCTGGCCACGAGGGTCCAGGGTGCGCCCACCCTTACTGGGCGCGCCCCCGTGCTTCATGGGACCATGGTGGCCTCCCTCCACATATTCCTGCACCCACACACTCCATCTTCCTCCCAAAAAAACCTTATCCAAGTCAAGCACGAGTTCTAGCTCGTTTTGCTGCGATTTTTGATCTCCTTACTCAAAGCTCCATTCACAAAACTGCTTTGGGAGATTGTTCTTTGGTATGTGTCTCCTCCAATGGTCCAATTAGTTTTTGTTCTAGTGCTTTATTCATTAAATTTTTTTTCTTCCTAGGTGACCCTGTTCTTAAGCTTGCATGTCAAATTTATGAGGTCCCAAGTAATTCTAATGCATGATATATGCTATAGGCACTTGAGGGAGTAGTTGCTATCAGTTTTATTGAGTTTGATTCACTTTTATTTTGAGTTACTAAAAAATTTCAGAAATATTTCAGAGGAAGAAATATGTCTAGGAAAATGTACCAAGGTGGTTCTTCAAGAAAGCAAGCACCCAGACGCGCTATGCGTGAGCAAGATGATGAACCACCAAGGGAAGCTGATGTGCGGCCTTGTGAATGGCCTTCAGAAGAATTTTTATGGTCAATGCATGCATCAAGGATGAATTTGATGCATATGTGTAGGGCTGGAAAAAAAGCTCGAAGCTCGTGAGCTAAACAAGTAGCTCGTGACTCGGCTCGAATCGACTCGAACTCGAAGAATAACGAGTCGAGCCGAGCTTTAGTTTAAGATCGTTTATAGACCAAGTTAAATGAGCCAATCTCACGAGTACTCATGTAACTCGTTAGGCTCGATACAATAGATCAACCACTCTCAATACAAAGAAAGATCAGCCACTAAACAGCCTACATCCCAGGCGCACAACCCAAGGCCGAGCAGTTGAAGGCCTAGCCTCCTAGGAGACTCACGCGTTACAAGAAAATTACAATTGTATCGTGATATATATGTTTAATATATACATAATCATTTTTATCATATTTGAGGGCTTTATGTTTATATCTTAAATGAGCTTAACAAGTTAAACGAGCCAGCTCGCGAGTTATACGAATCGAACCAATCTTGGGTTTGAGCTCGTTATAGTAACGAGTCGAGTCGAGCTAGCTCGTTAACGAAATGAGCTCTAGCGAGTCGAGCCGAGCTGGCTCGGCTCGGCTCGAATTCCAGCCCTACATATGTGCGTAATGCCGATCTCGAGGACTTCATGCAAGATAAGTGTCCTTAGTACCACTATTTGACCGATTCATTTGTGAGAAGGTTTAAATTTTCATCTTCATGTAATTCTCAAAGTGTCCTGTTTGATATTTATGATCAATCATATACCATGGACCTACAAGATTTTACTACTGCTTGCAAACTCCCACATTGTGGTAGTGTTAATGAACCCCGTAAATCTGAATATAAAGATTTTCTTGCTAGTATCACTGTGCGAGAATCTAGAGATATAGCACAAGCTACCATAGGGAGCATTCATTCTCCTGCTATATATTATTTTGCTCTCTTCATTGGTAGACGCATTAACGGTAAAGATGAAGCATGTCACATGTGTGTTCCTGATCTTGTGTTCTCAAGAGTGCTGTATTAGGCAATAAAGATTACAACTTGGGGGCAATTGTTGCATGTAGGTTTCATGATAATGGTTTAGTTGGAGATTTGTTTGGAGGTATCTATGCGACCCATGTTGCTAATTATCTTGGTATACCTCCACATGAGGGTGATAGGGAGTTGCCTCCCGTTTATTTAGATTATAATGCTATGGTGAGTCATCATTTTCTTGTGGGGAATGAACAATTCCTCCAGTATCGACTAATTTTCGACAGACGTCGCTCTTTCCATGTTACTCTCCCTGCTCCTGCCCTTTTTGATTACCAGGGAAAAAGAAGATACGTTGTAACGAGGGAGGAGGCAACCAAATACGAGAGGAGAGCGGACGGAGCTCGCCGCCATGCCGCAGCTCAGGAGGCATTGGCTGCTGCATCTCAGTACGACCCCAGTTACAACTTTGGATATCAGTCAAGATATCCATGGCCATAAACCAACTTAGGCCAAAAGCCTAAGCTTGGGGGAGTATGCATTTCTCACTGACATTATATTCATGTTCACACACTCATTCTAGTTGTCGGTGCTCATACTTTTTCATTGTATTATCCATGCTAGTTTAAATTCTTTTTCTAGTTTTCTTCTTGTGTGTTTGACAAACCTTAAGAAAAAAAATTAGTTAGTTTAATTTCCATGCTTGTAGTAGTAATTAAAAGAAAACTCAAAAATATTTATTGTTCTTCTTTTGCTTGTTGGGAGCTTTCCCGTGTAAATAGTTTTATATCTTTTCTTTCCTTTGGGAGTCGAGCGGAGAAGACCTTAGTGAAAATGATTAGTGGCTCTCATATGCATGATTGTTGATTTAACCAAGAGGCCATATTACCTTGTCTTCTCCCTTGAATTGAATGCTTGTAGATTCTAGCTTACACTACAAAAAAATACACTTCCGTGATGATACGTGTTTGTCACAGTTGGTCGCGTTTTTTGTCATGCATGTACATCCATGAAAAATTTATGACAGAATCAAGATAGCCATACATGTGCTGTCGTAGAAGTGTTCCATGACATTACCAAAATTATCATCATGGAAGTGTCCACTTCCATGACGATAAATTGCGCGTCACAGAAGTGCTTTCGTCAAGGGTGACCGACACGTGGCATCCACCGTAACGGAACACCGTTAAGCTATTGGGTCGGGTTTTGGATCCGATAACCCGTTAACAGACCCGACCAATGGGGATTTTCCACGTGTAAAATCATCATTGGCTGGCGGAAACACGTGTCGGCTCATCGTTGGGACAGATGTCATCCACTCATTGGACAGAAGGCGCCTATGATACTTCGACATGTGGCACGGCCCAACAGAGGCCCATTCTTGTGAAAAGGCTGGCCCGTTTGACTTGGTCAAAAGGTGGCGGGCCGGCCCATTGAAAGCATGTTAATGGCCTGTTCGCATATAGCCCATTTACAACCCGCTAACCCAAGGCCCTTTACGCCCTATCCGAATTAGGCCCAATAGCGTCAACTGGGCCATCCAATATGATTCCAGCCCGTTTTCACTTCTGGCCCATGTATGGCCCATGACGTCTTTCGGCCTACATGAGGCCCTTTGTAACTCTTAGCCTATTAACGGCCCATGGTGAAACTGGCCCGTAATGAACAGTGTATCACTTTACACCCATTAACAGCCCGTTGTGAAACTGGCCTGTAATGAATAGTGTATCACCTTATACCCATTAACGGCCCGTTATTCCATTGGGCCATTTCCAGCCCATTTATCTTTCGGCCTTCTCAGAGCCCATTTATTCTTGGGCTCATTTCCAGCATTTGTTTACTTACGACCCGTTATTGTCATTTTCTGCTTATGGGCCAAATTCAGCCCGTGGTTACAGTCGGCCCGTTTGTGGTTCGTTAATACGTTGGGCCGTTTTCATAGCGTCATCAAATTCGGCCTATTAGCGATGGCCCGTTATGGTCGGACCATGAACGGACGATTCCAACTCTAGCCCGTTTACGGACATAACGCGGTATGTTTGGCCCATGTTTGGCCAATCGATCATACGGCCCGCATAAGGCCCATTGTTTCTACGGCCCGTAGAAGGCCCATTGTTTCTACGGCCCGTAGAAGGCCCACTGTTTCTACAGCCCATAGGAGGCCCAGTGTTACTACAGTAAATATTAGCCCATGGTTATTGTGGCCTAGTATTAAAAAATAGGTTATTGCAGCCACTAGCAAACCGCGGAAAAAGAACTGCAATGACTACAAGCAAACAAATAAACAAGACAAGGAAATATATAAGCAAGCAATTAACGCTAGGCTATCACGGCTATTACACATATTACATCCACTGGGCATCAAAGTTCGCCACCAGTGCAAATAACAAAGCAGCATATCATATACACTGGTTGTCAAAGTTGGCGACCAACGCAAATAAACGCCACAGCAAAACAAATCCAAAACTGAAACCACTTCAGAAGATAAGAAACAATATCCTAGGTACCCAAAATGCTGGCAAGATGCTTAGCAAGCTTATGAACTTTCTCTTGTTTGGCGCTTAAATCCTCCAGCGCTTGCTGTTGCACCAGGAAATATGCATCTGAATTCTGCAGGGACTTCCTCAGTCCTTTGACTTCCTGTCGCAGCACATCTGATCGATGTCTTTCAACTTGAAGTTGAGACTCAAGAAGACGAACTGATTCAGGCAGCGAGTTCGAAGAGCTTGTGCCAGCAGTAGTGGCTAGTAACTCGAACACTACATCAAGACAGGACTTTTGGGTTCCCTCACTGTCGTCAAGATAGTTTTTATCAGCTTTCTTGGAGACCAATAGGGATGTCTCACTATCTTGAACCTTATCTGCATTACTTCCTTTACCATTGGATAATGCGGTACTGTTCTCCAATATTTTGTCTGCATTCTAAAAGAGAAACAAGCAGACACATCACATGTTTACCATGTTGTATATGAACGTAAATGAGTTCAGTAGTAAAGTGGACAGGATAACAGCATGAAACAAACATATATCTATGTACCATGGTCACTTTATGGTCTATATCATTCTAGTTTTTGTTGCCAAATCAAGATGGAGACACAGTTCAAATAATATTTGTTCAAGACAAAGCAGAATAGACAGAATATAAGTGTGGCAAACTATAGAGCAATAACAACACTTGTAATGTGCATGACATGAGAACATAACTGTTTATTCAATTGAAACTGAAATCAAGATAGAGCAGGTTACAACAGCAAACTAGTTAAAGAAACAGGTTTAAAACATACCTGTTGTGCCATTGGAGTTTCAGCTCCATTCTTCAAATTTGAAAATAGTTGGTATGAGTAAATACAGTAATGCAAGGGCAAAGGAGTATGAACGATAGCTACAGAACCTGACCTGAGAACAAATCTTCTTCTCCTTTAAGCGTTGAGTTGGGATTCAGAGTGGTGGTCCTCGTGCTTTGGGCACTGCAGTTACCTTACTAACTGCTCGTGTTTGGGTGCTTTGTGGTGGAGACGGTGCTGTGTCAACTGGAACTGGGTTACTATTTGCCGGGGTTGGGGTTAGAAGGGGTGTAGCTGGTTGTCTGTCCAACTGGGTAGGGGTACAATCTGTGAGAGTCTGGGTTCTGTGTGGTGGATCTGGTCCTTGGGCAAGTACAACCGTGGTTCTATCTGCATCAACTGGTAACACTATCTTTTCTTAAGACCGTGTTGTTACTCCCTTAGATACTGCCATCACCCTCTCCAATTCAAATGGCTGATAAACAAGAAAAGTAATTGAAAGTATGGACATTGTATGATAGACAGGTGCAATGGATAGTGGGGAATAAAATAGGGCGTGAAATAATTCATATTTATGTTGTCTAACCAAACAGGATAGCATGACACAATTTCACATATATGATGGCTAACTAAACAGGATAGCATGACACTATTTCACATTATGATGGCTAACTAAAAAAGATGGAAAGACATAGTTCAAAATATGAGACTATGTAAACAGGATGACATGATATAACTATATGATGTGTTTATTAAATAGGTTGGCATGCCATAATTCACATACATTCACGGATAGAATGCCATAATTCAAAATATGATGACTGTAAACACTAAACAGGATGAGATGATATAACTATATGGTGTCTTTATTAAATGGGTTGCCATGCCATAATTCAGATAGATGATGTGCATGTACTATGTAAACATGATGGCATGATATAATTCAAATATATTATTTATATAGTAAGGAAGTAAGCAGATGGCAATCCATATATGATGTAAAAACTAAGCAATGCAAGACAACATGCATGACATGGGTAATATAACCCTGCCAAGTTTGAGCATAGACCTCAGGGGGGAGATAGGACTGGTCATCAGTCTCTGAATCCTCCTCAGAGGACCTCTCTATATCCAGCAAGATGTCTGCTTCAGCAGGTAGCATTGGCTGCTCTGAATACCTTGTTTTCACTCCAGATACTTCCATCACCGATTCAAATGGCTGATGCACAGGAAGAGTAGTTGAATATACAAACTTGTCAACAAATGGAACACGTAATACAAAAAAATGATAGCATGATATAATTCACATACATGATGATTGGCTAAATAGCATGGCATTGCATAATTCACATATATAATGCATTTGCAACAAGATAGCATTGTATAATTCACATATATAATGTCTTGCAACAAGATGGCAATGCATAATTCACATATATGGTAATTAGAAACTGAACAGGTGGCATTCACACAAAGCATGTCTAAACTAATCAAATGACATAGCAATCCGAGACACCATACGCACGATATGAGCAACATAACCCTGCCAAGTTAGAGCATACACCTCAGGGGGGGGATAGGACTGGTCATCTGTCTCTGAATCCTTATCTGAGGAGCTATCCGTAATCAGCGAGATATGCGCTTCGTCAGATAGCATAGTCTGCTCTGAAGACCTTGTTTTCACTCCAGAATTTGCCATCACCATGTCAAATGGCTGATGCACACAAAGAGCAGTTGAATGTACTAACATTGTTGACAAATGTAATATGTAACGAAAAAAAGGATGTCCTGATATAATTTACATATAAGATGACTGGCTATGTAGGATGGCATTGCAAAATTCACATATATGATGCCTGGCTAAACAAGATGGCATTGCATAATTCACATAAACGATGAATAAACTAAACAGATGACATTCGCACAAAGGATGTCTAAACTAAGTAGATGACATATTTGATGTATAAAGTAAGCAATGCAAGACACCATATGCATGATATAGCCAACATCACCATGCAAGTTAGAGCAAAGACCTCAGGGGGTAAATAGGAATTGTCTTCTCCTTCTAAATCCCCCTCAATACAAATATCTTCCTCTCAATTACAATCCGAAATGCGTGGAGGGGGCTGCCTTTGCGCCTACCATGGAGCGATGTCTGCATGAAATTTTATTGCTATGCAAGGCTCGTCTCTTTTGCTCTACATGTTCAGTTCCATTGTTTACAATAACTGCCATGCATAGGAATAAAACATAGTGAGATTATGTAAGGAATGCATGCAGAAATCCAGAGTGATGGTAGCAACCTGTGGATAGACCCAAAACCAATAATAGCAGGCAGATAATGGCTTCAGTTAAAAAATACAGATAATGGCTTCTTTACTGTTTGTTTCCCACCCAACATGAAACTCATAGTAGACACCGGAGATTAACCAGGTAGTTGATAGATACTATTGATTGCGGCCCTGATATGTACCCCACAACCATTTAAAAACTCAAGTTTGACCATTAGTTTGGAGCTGACTTAGAGTCTAATCGGTGAACAGGATGATAAAGTAGCATGTAATATTAAGCGATGCATAATGTAAGCAGACACGAAAGAGTGCGGGACCTCTTGCGGACCCATGTAGTCCTCGAGGTCATCTGCTCGGTTGATGATGGTAATGCAGTTTTCATGGCTGCCGGCGGCGGGGAAGAAGATCTGAGGCGCCGAAAGACAATCTGGAGGCCGGATCCCTGCGGTGCTGGACCCTTCTGTCGTTGGAGCAGCTGAGCTGGGGTGGACGACGGTGCAGCAGGAGCGGGACAAACCACGCGAGGTTTTCTTTGACAACTATATGTAAGAGAAGTAATTATGTAAGGGCTCGTTTGAATTGGAGGATTCCAACAATGTAGGGATAGGAAATAGACAGGAATAGGATAGGAATGCACGTGCAAAATAGAGAATTCAAAAACACAGGATTTCTGCCAATCTGGGTCTTTGATTCACAACAATTAGAAGATCACAGGAATCAAAAAAGCATGGTGAGATTAAGTCAAACCACAAGAAAATGTACGGTTATAATGCTATGATGCTACTATATCTTAGGCTTGTGCTTCATGAATAGGAATTTGAAAAGGAGGACAAGTGAAAATTAAAATTCCTACATTTTTTTCTTTCAAGGAGACACTAAAAGAACAAATCCGTGTGCTCACTGGACAATATATATAACATGTAGAGTAAAAAAGAGATGCAACAAGTGTACAACCTCTTTCGCGAAGCCATGTCGATCTCAGCGTGATTGGGTTGTCCGCTGAGGATGCTCCGGCTGACTTTGCTGTCAGAGGAGGCGAAGAAGATCTTAGGCGTCTAGAGATGGAGCCCGAGGTACTGCTCCGCTGTAATGGAGGGTTTCGTCGTTGGAGCAGCTCCGGTGAGTTGTACGACGACGAGGCTGAAGCAGGACAAGAGAGACAATGAACAACGTTAACCTGAGTAGAATTCTAATAGCATCTCCAATACATGACGTAAAATACATAACCACAAAGTGCTAGATGTAAAATACATCAGCCGCTCATCTCTGTACTTAACTGTCGAAACTGAATTTAACTGTCAAAACTGAACCTAACTATCGAAACTGAATTTTGCTGTCGAAACTGAATTTTGCTGTCAAAACTGAACGGACTAGCAAGGTGAGGCTACACATCAGTCGACTGACTTTTTTTATCTCTAGTAAGTCGATTTTGCAACCGTTGGATACAAAATCAAGGGCTTGCAGTTCATCTTCAACCTCCACCCCCCTGAGCCACCAGCCACCACCGGCCAAACAGCAGCCCCCCGCCGCCCGCGGCCGGCGGTGCACCGCCCCGCCCACCCCGAAAACACTCCCCACCGGCGGTCCGCCGCCGCCCTGGCCATCCCTCTAGC
>NC_041381.1:546027229-546051174 GCF_002162155.2 Triticum dicoccoides | reverse complement strand
GACTGAAGTGTAGCTAAATCGGAGCAGTATTGCCAGCAAGAGCAAGAGTAAGAGCAATAGTGCGAGTAAGAGCAATATCAATAAGAAGAGCAGACCAGACAGGGGACCCAGAGCAAGAGCAGAGCAGCAGCGCGAGTGAGAGCTAAAGCAGCAGCAGCTCCTACTGATGTGGACGTCGCCGCCGAGGGAGCGACGCCATGGAGGAAGTGGCCGGCGATGCCAACGTGCATGGAGTCGCGCCGTGTCGGCTCGGGACCGAGCGCCAACAGCATCGTGAGATCGAATCAAGAAGAAAATGCGGTAATTAGTGTACAACCTCTTTAGTGGCGCCGATTAGGCCGCAGCTTCATCCGAGGAAACGGCGATGATGATGCTCTTTCGGTGGTGCAGGTGAAGACGGCGGTGTGGGAATGGAGGTGGCGCGAAAGATGAGGGGAACGTCATGGCAGCTCTTTGGAGGTGGAGGACGGGGTGGATGAACCGGCGGGCCCACGAGATCGACGACGGATCCTCATCTGGTACGGTGGATGAGGGACGTCGAGGTGTTGCTGTGGATGATGTCGTCGGGGAAGAGGCTCCGGCTGGGTGGCGGACGGAGTAGGGTGTGGGGCTTCGTCGCGGGTTTTTGTGGCCTCGATGTACGAATGGGATAGCAGTGGGGAACCATGGCTTAGGGACGTGCTTGTCCGAAATGTGGGGTAAGTTACAAAAGTACCCCCACCGATTTGAGGCGCTTCTTTTGGTTCAGGGGTACCACGGGCATTTCGCGTGTCAGGATTTCACAGGAGGTGGGAGTTTTCGCGCACGTTGTAATTTCAAAATAGCAAGGTGCGGGTTGAGATGGAGGGAGTTGTCGGAGCACGATGAGACAAAGATATATCTTAAATATTTCGGGGTAACAAGGCGCGGGTTGAAATTTCCGGACAAGCCTAACGTGTACTGTACCAAATCAATGCGCACTACAAATGTCACTCAAAACTTTGAATTCATGTTATGTTCAATTAAAATATTTCGCTATGTGTATAATGCATGCAACCTACTACTCAAATGAACGTTTTAGTGCATTCCAAACGTATATACTACCGCTTCAATATGAACTAAATTTGAATTTGTTTCTCTATTTAAATAAGATCTACAGTAATGATTGTTGTGAAGTCAAAGCATTTGAATTCTTTTCTCTGTTTTAATAAGATCTACAATCATCATTATTGTCAAGTTAAACCATCGTTTGTGTATTATCTTCACAGCACACCACATGATTAGTCTCGAGTTACATATGAACTATGTGTACTATATGAACTCGAACTCGATTTTTTGAATCCACTTTATTTTGATTTCAAATCACACTACATTTCTATCTCTAGCTAGATCTTCATAATCTAAACCATGTCTCATATGTATAATGTGTTTATCACATTATGTGCCCCGCCCCCTACGCCTACAAGTATTTAGATGTGAGTTGCAAACACCACACATTACCACAAATTCAAATAAAATGTGAGAATGTTCGATATATAGTATTGTTTAGATTGTTCGATATTTAGTTGTAAGCTGCAAATGCCACACATTATCACAAATTCAAATAAAATGTGAGATTGTTTGATGTATAGTATGGTTTAGATTGTTCGACATTTAGCTGTGAGTTGCAAACGCCATGCATTATTACATCATGGTATAACATGTGCACATCACGTGTATCACCGCTATATTCATGCATGCATATGTTTAAAACACTATGATCTCCTATTCAAATATATGAATCCGCTTTCATATCAAATTATGATCTTTGTTAGTCTCTTACACCTACACAATCCTCTAACCTTTGTAGCTACCACTAACTTTCTCTCGTGCATGCACACACCCTCCTCGCCCTCCCCCTCCCTCGGCATTTTATCCACCGGGCACATTCATTTTTTTCTTTAGGTTGTTCTCCTAGAGTCTCCACAACTCCTTTCCGACACACACCGATCGATAAACATCTCCAGCGATGCCTGCCTACAACATACACACACCTTCAATCTCCTCCTTTATGTGTCCTTGCATCGTGTCTCTCATACGGTCACACACACGTGTAAACTCTCGCCCCTCTTTTCATCGATCTCACAACCGCACACTCCTCCCCCTATCTAGCTAGTAGCCGGGCCTTTTGCACCACCTCCTAGATCCATTCTCTCTGTCTATCCGTCTCGCTGGGCCTTATTTGCCTCTAACAAATGGATGTACACCGATCGATCTCTCGCTATACATATAGCTAGCTAGGTCCTTATAACTCGTTTTTACCCATGCGTCGATCAATCTATCTCATTAGTTGTGTCTCTCCCTTCCTCCGACAAACAACAATTGATCTACCGATCTAGTTAGATTTGCTTACCAAACACATGGTTCCCCTTCATCATCCATGGATGCGTCCCGACAGATCTATCACACACATGCACACACAGAAACACATCCCACTCTTATTGATAACATTGCAGTTCCACCCTCAGTTTGTCTAGTAGGCCTCTCCCACCATCTTCGAGAAGAAACTCCATCACCCATCCAGCACTCTACCCCTCTCCCTCCCTCTCTCTCTCCTCTCTCTCTCCGTTCCATCATATTTCCCGTCCTTCAGTTATGTATGGATGTCGACCGATCTCCCTCAAGACATAGCTGGGTCTCTCGTTCTAAACACATATATGAGTCGTTCTACCTCTATAGTTAGGCCTCTGCCTACCCCCCTCCCTCCCCACACACACTGATACATCGAGCGCTCTAGTCATGTCTCCCTGCCACACACAAACTTGACATGTGCCCTCTAAAGTTCCGGTAGGCCAATCGCCCTATATCTTTGACTTACACACACACACACACACACAATTTCGATGGCTCTCTTCATCGATCTTGCACCCACCCACTTGATCCTCTCTTTGACTCTATCGATAGCTATGACCCCTCCCTCTCTTCTCTTGGATTGCCCGACCCTCTATATATGATATGAATACGCCTCCATTTCACACACATTGCATGCAAAATTTTGTTTGAGATGTCATCGGCACGTATTCCCACAAATAATTCATGAAATCAACCCCCACCCCACCCCCACCCCAAAACAAAAAGCACTCACGAACGCGGTTTGTATCTCTCACACACATCCACGTAGGTGGGGGACGTGCACGAAGAGAAGAGGTGCATGCACGGCGCACGTACTCCCGTCTCTTTCCCAACCACGCCCGTGCGGGTACACGATGGAGCTCATTTCTGTACGAAAAAGGCAGCCCACGTGGTAATTTGGCATGTGTACTGGTTGTCCACTTGGTGGAGGGAGGATCATCTACCACGGGTGAACAAACAAACTGCGACTTGACGCGTTATGTTAAATTAAAAAACAGGCAAACCATGTGGGGCCTACCTTAGAGGCAAGGCTCTATACACTAGAGTAATTTTGATGTGTCCCGTCAACTCGCAGAACGAGGAGAAGCTTGCTTAGTACGCCGTCTCCCCCGCCCATGGGCGCGGTGGCTCGCAAGATGAGGTGAAGCTTGCTCAGCCTTATGGCCGCTCCCTCGCCCATGCGCGCGGTGGCTCGTAGGACGAGGAGAAAAATTTACTACTCCCTCCGTTTACTCCTCGTCCCTACTAATACCTTGGTTATAGATATTATATCATATTGTTTGGAATATATATGTCCTTTAGTATATTTCAATATGGACTACTAGTACATAATCCAAACACTAATGTATATAGACGTATTTTAGAGTGTAGATTCACTCATTTTGCTCCGTATGTAGCACTCTCCCTCGCCCCTCGACCCTCGCCCACGTGGTCTCATATAGCTAGAACGATATATACTACACTACCATTATTGCTCGACTTCCCGAAGAGGCGAAGAGCCAATCGCAAGGTTAATATTTTGGAGATGCCAAGCGCAAGGTTATAGGAGAACGAGTAGTAGGTGTCACGTCATTTATAAATAAAGTTTTTTTTCTTCAGTGGCACGTACGCAATATGATAGGTTCATATGGAGAGAAAAGGAAACCGCTCCACTATATACATAGTCAGGACGGGCCAGCCTACACGGTTGCTTGATGGGGTTGCTCTCTTCACACTCTCTCGCACAAAACGACTGTGGCCACATCTCTAACATCCCGGCGGATCACATCCGCTGGGGGAAGGGGTGGATGCTTAGTGTAGATGTGGTCGCCCTCACCGACGGCGAAAACACACTGTCGGCACGTCCCGATCAGGGGTCCCCGCCGTTCTCTCTCACAAAGCTGGTGAGGTTGCCTTCGTCCCTTGCTCACTGCCGCGACGTGGGCAGTTGCCGCCTCCTTCCGCCCTCCTCAAGGTTGAGCTACGTCCCTCAGGTACAACTCCCTTTATAGCCGACTTGCACCACTGCTCCAGCTGCCCGCATCACTCCCTGTGGATATTTCTCTACTTCTTTGCCCCGCACATACCTCTACTGGCTTCTACGTACCGTATTTGTGAATCAACTAGTCCCAGTAATCTTATTCTAATCATGCTTCTTCAATTTCTTTGCCACAGGGATGCTCATCTCGATTTTGTGAAACTGCACAAAATGATCAGATGGTCATAGGGTTGCAAACTTCATTTCTTGGGTAGCTCCACATTGCCAGCAAATTTAAGCCTGGTTAGGGTTTACGGTTCAAGGGCTAGTGACTGCATGGATCGTTTTTTCTTTAGCTGTCTCTGTTCCAAAATAAGTGTCAACTTTAGTAGCAGTACAACTTTGTACTAAAGTTTGCATAAAGTTGAGACACTTATTTTGGAACGGAGGGAGTACATATTGGCTATGATTTGTCAATCATTGAGATGCAATAGCATGCATGTTAGCCTCCTTTGTATTTGATGAAATGTTGCAACGGGCAACCTTGGACGCAAGATACATGTAACAGAAGCCAGAAGCTTCATAGCATTGTACAAATTTATCTCGCTGATAAATTACAGTACGTACTATACTAGTACTTCCTCCGTTCCTAAATATAAGTCTTTGTAGAGATTTCACCATGAACCACATGCGGATGTATATAGATGCATTTTAAGTGTAGATTCATTCATTTTGTTCCGTGAGTAGTTCACCTAGTGGAATCTCTACAAAGACTTATCTACTAGTAATGGGTAGCCCCCACTACTAGGAATTCTCTATCCTCTCCTTGAGCCACATCAACAAAATTAATGTAGCCGTTAGATGAACTAAATCAGTCCATAATAGCCGTATGATCTAGACGTTGAGAGGCTCCGCACTAAGCCACATGCGAGCATGCATAAATACCGTGGCATGCATGTGAGTGGGTTTTAAATCACATCAACATGTCTGCATGCAAGCATGCACCGGTAGCATGCATGTAAGTGAGGTTTTAAGTCCCATTAACATGTCAAAAAGAAAAACATAATCCCATTATGCAGTAGGAGTTGGCTAATCTTTTTACCTTATGTGGGATGATCCAAATGATGATGGGAGTTTATTTAGTTTGGCTACCACATTTGTCATGCGGTTATAGAGTTTTTTTAGTTCTATGAAATCGATAATTTTGCGCAGAGAGATATACGGCTGTTCTGTGGCAACGCGCGGGGACTCATCTAGTAATATTTAGGAACGAAGGGAGTACTATGTAAATAGTTAGGTGTCGCACGGTGTCCAGAAAATATGGTGATAGTGTGAGGTGGGCCATGTAATCACTGAGCCTGCGTGTTTGCACTGCTCTTGCACTCCTCCGCTGTAAGAATGGAGAAAATTGTAATCTATTAGTACCTCCTTTCGCCGAAAGTGTGGGACATCCAACAGTCCTACCACCTCAGTAATAAAGACCAATGAGCCGTAAAATCACATAGACCCAGAAGTAAGTTGGACGGACGAAGCAACCATCACTCTTGCGCTAGTGAGAGGTCGCGTTCGTCTGCCCGGGCATGAATGTGGCACCGATTGTTTGGAGCGGTGCTGACCGTTTTGGGCGGGAAGCGCGCGCGGGCGATGGAGGGGCTTTGGGTGGGCCAGGCTGGTCAGGAGCGGGTGTGGCAGCTTTCCGCATGTCCCTACCGGACACGCCCGCAAACGAGAGGATGCACCAACTCTCGCGGCTAAAATCGTACACTACACACCATCTCTCTGTAGGAGTAGGTTGATCTGTCGCTTTCTCTAACACACACATGATGTTAAACACACACACACACACGCACACATGCACACGCACACACCTTGGTCCCGTTGCACCTTCTAACGTGACTTATTACACCTAGACAGAGGGAATAGTAAGTATATGAGATACGGTGGCAGACTGACTGAAGTCGAATACAAGTGCCCAAAATTGTGTGCATGTTATAATAAGGATTCACTTAAAATAGTACGTGAGCGAACAGAGGGATCAATTGGACAGTGTTCCCGAGCAGTAGCGAGATGTGTGAGGTAAGATACACCGCTGGCGCTTTTAATTTTTCTTATTAATTTGTTTGTTTCACCCTCTGACTGGTGGGACCCAACGTACTACATGGAGAGAGGTAAGGTGACGAAGGCTGCATTATTTCTGCACCACGGTGGATAGTCTTACTACCAAAGCCACATGACACGATTATGATTGGAATCCCAATGACTTCCACACACACACAAAAAAAACACGGCATGCTTGTCACACGAATGCAGGAATGTATAAAAGGTTATTTTCCTCTCGTTGAACATAATGGGAGGTTGTGTAGCTGGTTAGCCTGTTCGCTCATCAAACTTCAGGTCTCGGGTTAGATAATTACACTTGAGCATAATTTGTGCGAGGAGGATTCTTTGACTGGTCAAAATGGATGGATACGGAGATATACGATCTCGTAGTGACCGTAGTGACCGTATAATCATCTCATCACGTATAAGCTACAGCCTCGGCACTTGTTTTCTAGGGTTTGCATGCTTCACACACTCTCTCCAGTATATATATACACGCTGGAGCCTCAGCGCTTGTAGTTGCTCTCTTCAAACTCTCTCGCCCTCTCCAGATCTAAATAAGACTTCGTTGGCCTCTCTCTCCCCTCACTGTTGCTCAAAGAGCTGGCAGGATCCATCCGCCGGGAAGGGAAGGAGGCTTAACGCTATCGCCGTCAGCGAGGGAGGGAATCCACTACCGACACAGCTGTTCACTTTCACCTAGCGGCGCCGCGGGAGGGCCTCCGACCCCTTCTTCTTCGCCGCCGTCCCGTCGCCCACCGAACCACACCCCAAGAACCTTAAGGTATAATTTACTTACTCCACATGCATTGCTCTAGCTGCATGTATACCATGTATCTAGGACATGGTTCAAAGAGGAAAGGAGTGGGGGAAAGTAGTGGGAAAAGTTGTATATAGCATGAATCTAGGACGTGGTTCAAAGAGGAAATGAAGGGGGAAAGTTGTATAGCATGAATCTAGGATGTGGTTCAAAGAGGAAAGGAATGGGGGAAAGTAGTGAGGAAAGTTGTATCACATAAATCTAGGACGTGGTTCAAAGAGGAAAGGAAGGGGCGAAAGTACTAGTACAGACTGGCTATCCAGCACCTATATTGGTCGAAAAGGGAAAACAATGACAAATGCAGTACGCACATCTGTAACAAACTAATCTTTTGTTTTGGGGGACAAGGCTGTAGAGTTTGAGTAGGACTAGATTTGTTGCGCTCACATAGGGAAAGGTGTCTAAAGATAAAAAAACTGGGACCAACACAAATATGATCCTTGGTTGTTTGTTCTTTGTTGCAACAGACTGTGCATGACCATAGTACATCGGTATATGCACATGGTGCTGGTGCGTCCACTGTCGCATGCAACTCATTAGCTGTTGTTAATCTAAGGCCTTGTTTGGTTAAAAACTCCCTAGTCCCTACCTACTTGGTTCCAGGAACTAAACATGGAGTAGAGGTTATTAAATGACATGCTAAAAGACCATGTGGCCCCTAGTAATGAACTAATAGAGACAAGGTGCGATGCGTGGCAGGGGCAACTATTGGAAAAAGTCCCAAAAAGACTCCCTCAGGGTCTTCTTTTTTTAGTCCCAAATGCCCACTTTTAGTCCCTAAAAGTCCCTCCTGTTCGGTTTAGATGGGACTGACACAGAGTTGTTTTAGTCCCTACACCAAAATGTCTCTGTAAACAAACACCCCATAATAATGCCGCTAGAAAATTGATGCAATGCCACAGTTAAATGCAAATTACATGTTCAACGAATTTTACTGTTAATATAATCTCTATGTTAATATTAATCAATGCCACCGTTTGAGAAATGCTACTGTCGCTTTCTTTCCCATTTAGATAAGGTAGATGCTTCGTTTTGTTGGCTTCTGTGTCATCCACCATTATTGACCACTAATTGTTTCCTTTGCACCTCTGTGTAAACAGGGTTATGTACTTCACCTTGTTGCCATTGTGACCTTTTGTTGCACTGCACAAAAACTTTTGTTTTAAGAGTGTTTTGTGCAGTTCAACCAAAATGTCACACCGACAACGTTGCTTGATTGCTTGATCTTAGTGGAACTGCACAAGAGGAGGTCTTACTTCCCATATGTGTTGGCAAATTTGGTTCAGATCTTCTTCTTGTGAGTTGTTTGAATTCCGCATAATGAGATGTCACTACTAGCCTTCTTTCACATGATTCTGCAGTGTGCTTTCATATGTTGTGTGATATGTCTCCAATGTATTTATAATTTTTGATTGTTCCATGCTATTATATTACCTATTTTGGATGTTTATGGGCTTTATTTTATACATTATTATCATTTTTGGGACTAACCTACTAACCGGAGGCCCAACCCGTATTGCTGTTTTTTGTCTATTTCAGTATTTCGAAGGAAAGGAATACCAAACGGAGTCCAAACGGAATAAGACCTTCATAAGCATGATTTTTGGAACGAACGTGATCCAGAGGACTTGGAGTGCAAGTCAAGAAGCAGTCGAGGCGGCCACGAGAGGGTAGGGCGTGCCCCCCCATAGGGTGCCCCCTGTCTCGTGGGCCCCTCAGGCGGCCACTGACGTACTTCTTCCTCCTATATAAGGCTACATACCCCAAAAACATCCAGGGAGCAACCAAAACACAATTTCCACCGCCGTAACCTTTTGTATCCATGAGATCTCATCTTGGAGCCATCGCCGGTGTTCTGCCGGAGGGGGATTCCACCACGGAGGGCTTCTACATCAACACAATAGCCCTTCCGATGAGTTGTGAGTAGTTTACCACAGACCTTCGGGTCCATAGTTATTAGCTAGTTGGCTTCTTCTCTTTTTGGATCTCAATATAATGTTCTCCCCCTCTCTTGTGGAGATCTATTTGATGTAATCTCTTTTTGTGGTGTGTTTGTCGAGATCCGATGAATTGTGGGTTTATGATCAAGTTTATCTGTGGATAATAATTGAATCTTCTCTGAATTCTTTTATATGATTGAGTTATCTTTGCAAGTCTCTTCGAATTATCGGTTTGGTTTGGCCTACTAGATTGATCTTTCTTGCTATGGGAGAAGTGCTTAGCTTTGGGTTCAATCTTGCGGTGTTCTTACCCAGTGACAGAAAGGGTTGCAAGACACGTATTGTATTGTTGCCATCGAGGATAAAAAGATGGGGTTTATATCATATTGCTTGAGTTTATCCCTCTACATCATGTCATCTTGCTTAATGCGTTACTCTGTTCTTATGAACTTAATACTCTAGATGCATGCTGGATAGCGGTCGATGTGTGGAGTAATAGTAGTAGATGCAGGCAGGAGTCGGTCTACTTGTTGCGGACGTGATGCCTATATACATGATCATGCCTAGATAACGTCATAATTATTTGCTTTTCTATCAATTGCTCGACAGTAATTTGTTCACCCACCATAATACTTATGCTCTCGAGAGAAGCCACTAGTGAAACCTATGGCCCCCGGGTCTATCTCTTATCATATTTGCTTCCAATCTACTTTTATTTGCATCTTTATTTTCTGCATGTATATTATAAAATACCAAAAATATATTTATCTTATCATACTATCTCTATCAGATCTCAGTTTCGCAAGTGGCCATGAAGGGATTGACAACCCCTTTATTGCGTTGGTTGTGAGTTCTTTTTTTGTTTGTGTAGGTGCATGGCGCAAACTGAGGGAAATACTTACGCTACTATTGCTGCATCACCCTTTCCTCTTCAAGGAAAACCAACGCAAGCTCAAGACGTAGCAAGAAGGATTTCTGGCGCCATTGCCGGGGAGGTCTTCGCTCAAGTCAAGACATACCAAGCACCCATCACAAACTCCTCTCCCTCGCATTTACATTATTTGCCATTTGCCTCTCGTTTTCCTCTCCCCCACTTCACCCTTTCCGTTTTATTCTCCCTCTCTTTTCCAATTTCCTCTCTTTTCCGTTTGTTGTTTTCTGTTTGCTTGTGTGTTGGATTACTTGTTGCCATGGCGCAAGATAATACCAAATTGTTTGATTTCTCAAATACCAATAATAATGATTTCCTTAGTACTTCGATTGCTCCTCTTAATGATGTTGAGTCTTATGAAATCAATACCGCTTTGCTGAATCTTGTTATGAAAGATCAATTCGCCGGCCTTCCTAGTGAAGATGCCGCTACTCATCTAAACAACTTTGTTGATTTGTGTGATATGCAAAAGAAGAAAGATACGGATAGTGATATTGTTAAATTTAAGCTATTTCCTTTTTCACTTAAAGGTCGTGCTAAAGTTAGGTTTTCATCTTTGCCTAAAAATAGTATTGATTCTTGGAACAAGTGCAAAGATGCTTTTATCTCTAAGTATTTTCCTCCCGCTAAGATCATCACGCTTAGGAACGATATTATGAATTTTAAACAACATGATCATGAGCATGTTGCCCAATCTTGGGAAAGAATGAAATTGATGATTCGCAATTGCCCTACTCATGGTTTGAATTTATGGATGATCATACAAATTTTTTATGCCGGTTTGAACTTTGCTTCTAGAAATCTTTTAGATTCGGCCACCAGAGGCACGTTTATGGAAATCACTTTAGGAGATGCTACAAAACATCTTGATAATATTATGGCTAATTATTCTCAATGGCATACCAAACGATCTACTAGTAAAAAAGTGCATGCTATAGAAGAAACTAATGTTTTGAGTGGAAAGATGGATGAGCATATGCGATTGTTCGCTACTAAGAGTTCTTCTATTGATCCCAAGTATATGCCTTTATCTACCTTGATTGAGAATAATAATGAATCTATGTATGTGAATTTTGTTGGTAGGAATAATTTTGGAAATAATGCTTATAGAGGAAATTTTAATTCTAGACCGTTCCCTAGCAATTACTCTAATAATTATGGAAATTTCTACAATAATTCTTATGGTAATTTTAATAAGATGCCCTCTGATTTTGAGAATAGTGTGAAAGAATTTATGATTTCTCAACAGAACTTTAATGCTTTGCTTGAAGAAAAAATGCTCAAAGTTGATGATTTGGCTAGGAACGTTGATAGACTTTCACTTGATGTTGATTCTCTCAAACTTAGATCTTACCCTCCTAAGCATGATATCAATGAGTCTCTCAAAGCAATGATAATTTCCATTGACGAGTGCAAGGAAGGAACCGCTAGATTGCATGCTAAGAAAGATAGCTTTATAAAAGCGTTTTCTTCTAGTTTACATGAAAATAATGATGAAGATCTTAAAGTTATTGATGTGTCCCCTATTAGATCTTTGTTTTGTAATAGGAGTCTTGAAAATAATGGGACTGGAGATGAGTCAACTTTATTTAGAAGGCGTCCCAAGAATTCGGAGTTTTTAGATCTTGATGCTAAATTTGGTAAAAGTGGGATTGGAGAGGTCATGACTTTAAATAGTATTGAACCCACTATCTCGGATTTCAAGGAATTTTATTATGATAGTTGTTCTTTAGAAAGTTGTATTTCCTTGTTGCAATCCGTTGTTAATTCTCCACATGCTTATAGTCAAAATAAAGCTTTTACCAAACATATCGTTGATGCCTTGATGCAATCTTTTGATGACAAACTTAATTTGGAAGTTTCTATACCTAGAAAACTTAATGATGAGTGGGAAACTACTATAAAGATTAAAATTAAAGATCATGAGTGTTTTGCTTTGTGTGATTTGGGTGCTAGTGTTTCCATGATTCCCAAAACTTTATGTGATATTCTAGGTTTCCATGATCTTGATGATTGCTCTTTAAATTTGCACCTTGGAGATTCCACCATTAAAAAGCCAATAGGAAGGATCAATGATGTCCTTATTGTTGCAAATAGAAATTTGGTGCCCATTGATTTTATCGTTCTTGATATAGATTGCAATCTTTCTTGCCCTATTATTCTTGGTAGACCTTTCCTTAGAATGATTGGTGCGATTATTGATATGAAGGAAGGGAATATTAGATTCCAATTTCCATTAAAGAAAGGCATGGAGCACTTTCTAAGAAAGAAAGTCAAATTACGTTATGAATCTATCATGCGAGCTACCTATGAACCAAGTGCCAAAGATGGCACTACTTAGATCTATCTTCGCTTTTATGCCTAGCTAGAGGCGTTAAACGATAGCGCTAGTTGGGAGGCAACCCAAATTTTCTTTCTGTTTTTTGTTTTTGTTCCTGTTTAGTGTTAAATTTTGTTTCTACTTTCTGTTTAGATGTGTTTTCATGTTTTATTTAGTGTTTGTGCCAAGTAGAACTTATAGGATAACCTATGATATGAGTTGATTTGATTCTAATGAAAAACAGAAACTTTGCGCTCACGAGAAAAAATTCAATAAATCACAGGATAGAGATTTTGCATTGATTCTTTTTTCTGATGTTCAATAAACAAATGTTTTAGGACTTACTATTTTGGTAGGATTTTTGAGGTTCCAGAAGTTTGCGTTAGTTACAGATTGCTACAGACTGTTCTGTTTTTGACAGATTCTGTTTTTCGTGTGTTGTTTGCTTATTTTGATGCATCTATGGCTAGTATGTAAGGGTATGAACCATAGAGAACTTGGAATACAGTAGGTTTAACACCAATTTAAATAAAGAATGAGTTCATTACAGTACCTTATGTGGTGATTTTTTTTCTTTCACTAACGGAGCTTATAAGATTTCCTGTCGAGTTTTGTGTTGTGAAGTTTTCAAGTTTTGGGTAAAGATTTGATGGACTATGGAATAAAGGGTGACAAAAGCCTAAGCTTGGGGATTCCCAAGGCACCCGAAGATATTCAATAATAGCCAAAAGCCTAAGCTTGGGGATGCCCCCGGAAGGCATCCCCTCTTTCGTCTTCGTTCATTGGTAACTTTACTTGGAGCTATATTTTTATTTGCTACATGTTATGTGTTTTGGTTGGAGCGTCGTGTATTATATTAGTCTTTGCTTGTTGGTTTAACACAATCATCCTTGCTGTAAAACACCTTTTGGGAGAAGCCTATTTGCTTAGGATTTGATAGAATACTCTATGTGCTTCACTTATATCTTTTGAGCTAGATAATTTTTTCTCTAGTACTTCACTTATATCTTTTAGAGCACGGTGGTGGATTAATTCTAAAAAAATTGTTGATTTCTCAAGCTTCACTTATATTATTTTGAGAGTCTTTTAAAACATCATGGTATTTGCTATGGTTATAAATTGGTCGTAGAATGATGAACATCCAAGTTGGGTATAATAAAAACTATCATAGGAAGTGAATTGGATGCTATGATCAACTTGATACTTGATGATTGTTTTGAGATAGGGAGGTAGTGATATTAAAGTCATGCTAGTTGGGTGATTATGAATTTAAAGAATGCTTGTGTTGAAGTTAGCAAGTCCCGTAGCATGCACGTATGGTTAAAGTTGTGTAACAAATTTGAAGCATGAAGTGTACCTGGCTTGTGCATCCTTATGAGTGGCGGTCGGGGACGAGCGATGGTCTTTTCCTACCAATCTACCCCCCTAGGAGCATGTGCGTAGTGCTTGGTTTTTGATGACTTCTAAATTTTTGCAATAAGTATACGAGTTCTTATGACTAATGTTGAGTCCATGTATTATACACACTTTTACCTTTCCATCATTGCTAGCCTCTTCGGTACCGTGCATTGCCCTTTCTCACCTTGAGAGTTGGTGCAAACTTCGCCGGTGCAACCAAACCCCGTGATACGATACGCACACATAAACCTCCTTATATATTACCCAAAACATCCACCATACCTACCTATTTATGGCATTTCCATAGCCATTTCAAGATATATTTCCATGCAACTTTCCACCGTTCCGTTCATCATCATCATGACATACATTACTTTTGTCATATTGCCATTGCATGATCATGTAGTTGACATCGTATTTGTGGCAAAGCCACCATGCATAATTTTTATACATGTCACTCTTGATTTATTGTACCATCCCGGTACACCATCGGAGGCATTCATATAGAGTCATATCTTGTTCTAGTTTCGAGTTGTAATTCATGTGTTGTAATCAATAAAAGTGTGATGATCATCATTATTAGAGCATTGCCCAAAAAAGGCCAAAAAGAAAAAAAGAAAGGCCAAAAGAAAAAAGAGAAAAGGAAAAAAGGAAAAAAAAAGAGAAAAAAAGGGCAATGCTACTATCTCTTTTTCCACACTTGTGCTTCAAAGTAGCACCTTGTTCTTCATGTAATGAGTCTCATATATATCGTGCTTCAAAGTAGCACCATGTTCTTCATGTAGAGAGTCTCATAGGTTGTCACTTTCATATACTAGTGGGAATTTTTCGTTATAGAACTTGGCTTGTATATTCCTACGATGGGCTTCCTCAAATGCCCTAGGTCTTCGTGAGCAAGCAAGTTGGATGCACACCCACTAGTTTTCTTTTGTTGAGCATTCATTTATAGCTCTAGTGCATCCGTTGCATGGAAATCCCTACTCCTCATGTTGACATCAATTGATGGGCATTCCCATAGCCCGTTGATTATCCTCGTCAATGTGAGACTTTCTCCTTTTTTCTCTTCTCCACACAATCCCCAATCATTATTCTATTCCACCCATAGTGCTATATCCATGGCTCACACTCATGTATTGCGTGAAGGTTGAAAAAGTTTGAGATTATTTAAGTACGAAATAATTGCTTGGCTTGTCATAGGGGGTATAGAAGTTGGGAACATCTTTGTGTGACGAAAATGAAGCATAGCCTAACTATATGATTTTGTAGGGATGAACTTTCTTTAGCCATGTTATTTTGAGAAGACATGATTGCTTTTAGTAGTATGCTTGAAGTATTGCTATTTCTTTTGTCAATATGAACTTTTATCTTGAATCATTTTGATCTGAACATTCATGCCACAATAAAGAAAATTACATTGAGAATTATGCTAGGTAGCATTCCACATCAAAAAATCTATTTTTATGATTTACCTACTCGAGGACAAGCAGGAATTAAGCTTGGGGATGCTTGATACGTCTCCAACGTATCTATAATTTTTGATTGTTCCATGCTATTATATTACCTGTTTCGGATGGTTATGGGCTTTATTTTATACATTATTCTCATTTTTGGGACTAACCTAATAACCGGACCAGCCCGTATTGCTGTTTTTTTGTCTATTTCAGTATTTCGAAGGAAAGGAATATCAAACGGAGTCCAAACGGAATAAAACCTTCGGAAGCGTGATTTTTGGAACGAACGTGATCCATAGGACTTGGAGTGCAAGTCAAGAAGCAGTCGAGGCGGCGACGAGAGGGTATCCCCCCCATAGGGCGCGCCCCCTGTCTCGTGGGCCCCTCGGGCGGCCACTGACGTACTTCTTCCTCCTATATAAGCCTACATACCCTGAAAACATCCAGGGAGCAACCAAAACACAATTTCCACTGTCGTAACCTTCTGTATCTGCGAGATCCCATCTTGGAGCCGTCGCCGGTGTTCTGCTGGAGGGGGATTCCACCACAGAGGGCTTCTACATCAACACCATAGCCCTTCCGATTAGTTGTGAGTAGTTTACCACAGACCTTCGGGTCCATAGTTATTAGCTAGTTGGCTTCTTCTCTCTTTTTGGATCTCAATACAATGTTCTCCCCCTCTCTTGTGGAGATCTATTCGATGTAATCTCTTTTTGTGGTGTGTTTGTCGAGATTTGATGAATTGTGGGTTTATGATCAAGTTTATCTATGGATAATAATTGAATATTCTCTGAATTCTTTTATATGATTGAGTTATCTTTGCAAGTCTCTTTGAATTATCGGTTTGGTTTGGCCTACTAGATTGATCTTTCTTGCCATGGGAGAAGTGCTTAGCTTTGGGTTCAATCTTGCGGTGTTCTTACCCAGTGACAGAAAGGGTTGCAAGACACGTATTGTATTGTTGCCATCGAGGATAAAAAGATGGGGTTTATATCATATTGCTTGAGTTTATCCCTCTACATCATGTCATCTTGCTTAATGCGTTACCCTGTTCTTATGAACTTAATACTCTAGATGCATGCTGGATAGCGGTCGATGTGTGGAGTAATAGTAGTAGATGCAGGCAGGAGTCGGTCTAGTTGTTGCGGACGTGATGCCTATATACATGATCATGCCTAGATAATGTCATAATTATTCGCTTTTCTATCAATTGCTCGACAGTAATTTGTTCACCCACCGTAATACTTATGCTCTCGAGAGAAGCCACTAGTGAAACCTATGGCCCCCGGGTCTATCTCTTATCATATTTGCTTCCAATCTACTTTTATTTGCATCTTTATTTTCTGCATGTATATTATAAAATACCAAAAATATATTTATCTTATCATACTATCTCTATCGATCTCACTTTCGCCAGTGGCCGTGAAGGGATTGACAACCCCTTTATTGCGTTGATTGCGAGTTCTTTGTTTGTTTGTGTAGGTTCGTGGGACTTGTTGAGGAGCCTCCTACTAGATTGATACCCTGGTTCTCAAAAACTGAGGGAAATACTTACGCTACTCTGCTGCATCACCCTTTCCTCTTCAAGGAAAACCAACGCAAGCTCAAGACATAGCATTGTGCTACTTGTATGATAATGTTGCTTGATTTTAGTGAACTGCCCAGATGGAGACAAGACTTCCAATCTGTATGTGCACTGTAATATCCCATTGAGGTAAGATAAGGATATTTCACAACTGTTGGCCTGTATTTTGCCGCTTTCATCAGAAAATTAATGTCATTGTTTAGTGCTATACTTGTGCTCGCTAGTTGACATGCCAAATCTTACATTGAAGGCGAAGCTTGTCTGTTATTGAACCAAGTGATGAAGGCGAAGAACAAGCAGAAAAACAAAAATCAACTCCCGGTGCTGTAATGAAGCACTGGAACTGTGATGACACAAGTAATGATATAGTTTTGCATCTTAATTTATTGCTATAGCTGGAACGAGCAATTGTTTTGCCACTGATTTGATGACGCTCTTAATGTAATACGTAATTATCTCTGCTTGTGTAAACAGGGATCTTCTTTGAAGATACCATATATTTTAGTGGAACTGCACAAAAAGATGTTGGAAACATTAAACTAATCGAGGAGTATATAGTAAGCATGGCCACCACAGTAGATAGCAACAGATGGTTCCGGAGAAGTGCTTGATCTGTATGCTCTACACAATAAGCCTCCTAACAAAGGTTGGTACTCGCCCACTAATTCATCCATATGATTGAGTTGTGTCATATCTATTGGTGTTGTGCTACTGTTTAGATACTGTCATGAAAAAGTGGTATTGTCCTTGAGAAGTGCTTCATCTGTGTTGTTTTAAATATTTCCTTTCCTTTTTTTCAAGAAAATAGGGATGCTAGAATTTAGTTGTTCTCTTGTCTTTGCACAATAGGATCATCTTCCTCTGAAGAAGAATATGGAGTACGTGAAGTGACTAGTTCTGATTATGCCAGGATGAATAAGCCATGTCTATCTTCTCATCAGAAGGAGCAGTTGAAGGACGGTTACATTACTCCCCACAAGACCAATCTAACTTCAGCTCAGAAGGACTGACAAATCTCCATTTTTTTGCTGTGATGCGCGAGTAGAATGTTGTTCTAGGATTCTCATCAGAAGGAGCAGTTGAAGGATGGTTACATTACTCCCCACAAGACCAAACTAACTTTAGCTCAGAAGGACTGACAAATCTCCATTTTTTGCTGTGATGCACGAGTACAATGTTGTTCTAGGATTCTTTCTGGTAAGTTCAATTTTTCTAAAAGTGTGCTCTACATGGACCATGTAGGTGCCTGTTTAAAATGTCAATTCATAGTACAGTTTGCTTTATACTAATTACATTTTTTGTATTTGTGCAAACAGGGGTGATCAGCTTGATTTCAATGGGAACTACACAAAATGTTCATGAATACATTGGATCATTCATTTCCACCACAAGAAAGGAGGTGTCGATAAGTTCAAGGCGTTGCAACATATAAGGGCGAAATCATAAAAGCTACGTGTGAATTTGGTTGATTTTGGTGGAACTGCACAAAAAGAATAGCTGGTTTATTTAGCACGAGGTGCCATGTCAATGTCCGAACTGATGGCAAACCCCTCCCATTCCACAATCATAGGCATTTGATATTTTCGAATGGGACAACCTAGTCAAATTTTGCTCATTGATTTTAAGACATGCGTTTGATATTTTTGAATGGGACGCCCTTGCTGTCAGCAGCGTCAATCAATTTTTTCTTTATTCTTTAGTTGTGAAGTAAATATTGCTTCTGACATGTGAGTCACTGAGATGCATAATCATCGATTGTTTTGAATGATCTCTATGAATTGCCAGCCCTGTGTGTTTGATTGCAATGTACAGAAACACTGAAAAGCTGCTCAAACTCTTTGTACTCCTTCTGTTCCTTTTTACTTTGCACATTGTGCAAGTGCATACCTTTTTGTATAAGATTGGTCAAAGTAGAGATACTTTGACTGCACACAAAACTTGTATAGAAAGGACCGGAGGGAGTACATGTGAAACTGCTGCAAACGAGGTGATCACCCTGGGAATAATGCTAGTACGTATTGTTTTGCATGTTCATCCAATGCCAGTGATACAGGAATTCGAACTAATCGAAATAAATTCATTCATACACGGTCGGATTTCATTTAAACATGCCGGATTTCATTACATTTAAACATGCCGGATTTCATTACATTCAACTAAAAAGAGGTGCACTGGAGGTATAATTAATTAACCGAAGCTACCCACCGGTGTCCCGCTGAGCCGAACAGAAGCTTTAGTGACTTAACTGCAGGTGCAGTTGCGTAACTGACATGTGGCCTGTTGGGCCAATGTGTCAGTCAGCCAACTGCACCAGCAGTTAAGTAGAAGTAGCGTTCTTATCCAGCGCATCTCTCCGACTCCACGTCGCCGCCAAGAAGCTAACCGGCCGTCAATGGTCAACCTGCCTAGCTTGGCTTCAACCGGAGGGTAGCAGCGGTGGCCTTACTTGGACCCGAGCGGTGGCGACCTACCGTGTTCTACTCTTCCTCGTTTTCTATGTGGCACGGCCTCGTTGGCAGCGGGGCGGGGCCTCGGCGGAGCCGGCGATGTCCTCTGTCTTGTTGCCGGCGGGCGGCACCTCAGCAGAGCGGTGGAAATCCTCCCTCACGTTGCCGGAAGGGTGGGGCCTCGGCTGAGCCGGCAATGTCCTCTGCCTCGTTGTTGGCGGGGCGGGGCCTCGGCGGAGCCGGTGGTGTCCTCTGCCTCGTTGTTGGCGCCGCGGGGCCTCGGCGGAGCATGGCCTCGTTGACGCCAGCGGAGCGGTGACTCGTCGGAGCCGGCATTGTCCTCTGCCTCATCCTCGGTCTTGCCAAACAGTGCCTCGCCCGCTTCATCGCCCTCTTTGTAGGCGGCCACAGCCTCCGCCACCCGCATGCGGTACCGCCAGCGCTTGAGGCGGCCCTTGTGGGCGGAGCGGTATGAGTCGAGCAGCGCCTCCTGCTCCGCCCGCTCCACGGGGATCTGCTCCTCCGCCTGCAGGTGCTCCTGGAGGAGATTGTGGTTGTAGGCGGCGTCGGCCTGTGCCTCCCGGAACTGCTCCTCACGCATCTGCCTCACCGTGTCCATATATTGGGCACGGGCCTCGCTAATGGTCATGGTGCAATGCACCGGCGAGGATGGCACGGAGGAGGGGGTTGGCGCCGGATCGGCGGCTACCATGTTCTCCATTGGGACGTCGTCGTCCTCTGGCTGCCTGCTGGCTAGCTGGTCGGCAGCAATGGCTGCCATCTCCTTGTGGCCCGTCGTCCGCCCGTCCCGAAGAGCGCCGGAGTGCGAGGAAGCCATGGTGGGCAGTTGTGGTGTGGACAGGAGAAAGGGAACGGATGCGGATGACTGCGACTATGGCCGACGCAGCAGTTTATATAGCAATGGTGGGCGGCGGAGGGACGGGCGTGTGGCGCCGGAGTAGCCGCCTCGGCAACCGTATCATTAATGTGGCGGCAGATGGACGGACGGACGGCACTTGTGTCATTTGAAGGAGGAGCAATCGCCTGCACCGGGAAGCGGGGCGGGCGGCACTGACTGTTTCGGGCGGAAAGCGCGCGCGGGCGAGGAGATGACTTTACTTGGAGAGGATGACAATGGGGACCCACCAGGGCCATAGCCTAACATACGCAAGTGCCAAAATAAGTGACTCAAAACTTACTCAACTTTGTACTAACATTAGTACAAAGTTGAGTCATTTTTAAGTCACTTATTTTAGGACAGAGGAGTAGTATGTATGCACGTGCAATGCACGTCTTAAAAGAATGGAGTGATTTTGGAGTGTGACTCGGAAAAAATATAATGGAGTGATTTTGATAAATGGAATTCCACCCACAATTGTTTTTAATATTCATACAAAAAAGTGTATATTCACATATAAAACACTGGAGGTTCATTAAAAAACTGTATGTTACTTTATTATTTTTTCTTCCCATTCTCCTCCCAAACCTTCTTATTTGGGCTCAAGTCGTCATGCGCTCAAGCCATAAAATATAGCCCATGAGGCATCGCATATGGGCCTTTTTTTTCCTGGAAGGGCCACGTGAATATTCTAGAACACAGCAGAGGCAGCACCAGTCTACTGTTCATGGCGAATCCGGCTGATCTTAGCCCTTGGATTTTGGAGAGCAACGCTTATGATTGAAGCTCTGGATCCATCTCAAAACTGATACTCTATATACAATATATATATATATATAATAAGTAGTATAGATATAGATATAGATATAGATATATAAAACTATAATTTATTTTGCTTCCTCCTGGTTTCCTGACATCACGGTCCCACACCATTGTCAACCTATGTACTAGTCAATAAACGAGAGAATTGCACAAGAAGCGGCCGATAGCCGGGACCAAGCAGCTCGAGCAGTATTTGTGTTTTTGAGGTGTGAGCACAGCAGAGTTTTTTATGTTTAGCCCAGATATTAATTTTTCTTCTCTGAACAACAACGAAAACATCGTTGCAGGTATTAACTGGGCGGGCTGTGGCCCGTCTAACCCAGGCCAGATATCCAGCCTAGATATTAACTTTTTTCAACCTGAAAATGGCTAGCCCAGCTATACTTTTTTTAGGAATGCCCAGGCAAGGTCAAGTTGTTATTCTCCGCCCCGCTGGGCTGCAAATCTTTCCTAGGAGGGATGCGTTAGGCTTAGCAAGAAAATGGGATTTAAGAAATAATAAATGGGATGTAATTATAAAAACTGGGCAGTAACTATAAAAAAATGCACCAAACACGTAATTACTTTATAAAATATTATTTTTGGATATTAAAAATTTTAATTTCATTAATTGTTGCGAGCGCAATGTTTTGTTGGATTTTTACGTAATATAAATTTATATTGATATTGTATTTAATCTGACTAGAAATTTCGGGATAAAAATATTTCGGATCCCATCAAAATGTGGGAAATTTTATTAAATTCTGTTTTGAACGGTTGGTTGAAATGAGCTGTACTTTTAAAAAACTGTAAATGGGCAGTAGTAAATTCCATTAGAATTCAAAAATGGGCTGCACATTATTACAAATCTCAAATGGGATATAAGTTCTCTGCCACACACTTCTGGCCTTACTAAGTTGACGCGTCCCCTAAAAAAACATAGTTGACGCGTATGCAAGGCTTTGTCAACTTATAGTCAACACACGGTTCTAGCAGCAGTGGCCATTGGATGTCCATCCAACAGATGTCGTGCTTCTTCTTCAATCTCGGATATTCTAGTTTCACCCGCCCAAAAAATGATGCCTCCCCCTGACATCTGGGGTGCACCATTTCGGAAGCTGACCTGTGGGCCTACTAAGTTGACGTACCAAGGGCTTTGTCAACTTAGTCAATATAAACAATTCTAGCTGCAGTGACCGTACGATGTCCATCCAACGGTCGTTGTGCTTCTTGAACCTCTGGTGTTCTTGCTCCAGCCGCCCAAAGCAGCGCCGGTTGTGCCGCCTGCTCCTGCCTCCCATGGCCGGTTGTGCTGTCGCGGAGGGCTCACCGCCCCCTACTACTCCCACCGCTGACCAGGCCATCCCTCCACTCACCCACACCCCCTGTTATTCTGTGGCGACAGCAGCGCATCCGAACCAGTGAACCCGCGTACTCCTCTCTGCGTGTGCATCCACTGCCGCATCTTCCCCGGCTCCATGTCGTCCCCTTCCTAGGCCTCGCTGTTGTCCATCGCCGTGGTGCTCCCGGTGCGGCGTGGTCAACGTGGTCAAGGAACAACTTCCATCGGATGTGGACTGTACGTGGAGAAGCTGACAGCTGGGTACGCCACACCATCGGAACGGCCTCCTTATTACGCGCAAAATAATTTTCCTCCACCTGACAGCGGGGACCCACTGGACGGGCCACCGTATTTCACGAAAAAATGATTCGCCCCCTGACTGCTGGGACCCACCAGCTACATCTTCGCACGCAAGGAAGTGCGTCCGAAAAAAAACGATTCGGCCCCCTGACTTCTGGGACCCACCAGCTACATCTTCGCACACAAGGAAGTGCGTTAAAAAAACGATTCACCCCCTGTCTGCTGGGACCCACCAGCCACACCTTCGCACGCAAGGAAGTGCGTCCAGGCAAAAAAAACGATTCGCCCCCCTGACTGCTGGGACCCACCAGCTACATCTTTGCACGCAAGGAAGTGCGTGACAGTCGGGACCCACCTGGTCGAAGCATACTAGCATTGTCATTCTGGTCGTGAACGTGTACGTACATACTGGTGGATGTAGAGGCGCGCACGTGTCGTAGTAGAGGTGTGCACGTAGCATGTACACGTATGTATAGCGGCCAGGGTGCAAGAAAGAAAATATGACCACATATGTGTACACACGGGTGGGGTCTCGAACGCCTACTCGCGCATATATACGTACGGCCAGGGCTCGTGTACATGGCTGGGTCGGAATGGAGAAACAACGTCGTCGTCGTGTTCATGGGGTGCCAACCGGCTGGGTCGGAACGGAATGCGTGGTCGTGTTCATTGGGAGGGCTTGGACGGAACATGCGATGGAAATGAGGCCTGGCGTACCGTAGAACGGAGGAAACGGCCTTGTGTTCGACCGGCTATGTTCAAAACGGGATCCTGTTCATCGGGAGGGGTCTGGCGTACCGCAAAATGGAGGAAACGGACCTCCTACGGTCGAAACGGGGGTTTTGTTGATTGGGAGGCGTGTGGCGTACCGCAAAACGGACGAAACGGACTTGTGTTGGAGCGCTACGGTCGAAACAGGGGTCCTGTTCATTGGGAGGGGTGTGGCGTACCGCAAAACGGGACTCCACGGGATACTGTTCATCTCCACCGTCGACCTCCTCCACCTTCCACGGGCTACTGTTCATCTACCGTGGACCTCCTCCAGCCTCCACCTGCGACTGTTAATCCACGGGCTCCTGTTCATCCAGCCTCCACTGCGCGCTACTCCACCGGCTACTGTTCAACCACCCCTCTCCACGGGCTCCTGTTCAACCTCCCCTCCACGGGCTACTGTTCATCCACCCCTCCACCATCTACTGTTCATCCAGCCCTCCACGGGGTCGTCCTGTTCATCCAGCCCTCCACGGGGTCCTGTTCATCCAGCCCCAACCGGCTCGATCGATCA
>NC_041381.1:546023133-546026897 GCF_002162155.2 Triticum dicoccoides | reverse complement strand
CATCCAGAGAGGCAACATCAATCGGCTTCAGTTAGCAGCAGTAGCAAAGGAATCGATCGCTCGGGTTCAGTAACGCGTAACCTGTAGTGCAATCGCTCGGGTTCAGTTAGAGCCCAACGCCTCACTCGGGCTCAGTTAGAGCCAACACCTCGCACACACGCGCGTACGTGTACGAGAGAAACGCGCATCGCTCGGCCCCCGACCACCCATCATAATCGGGAACTCCCTGAATTTTTCCTCGCCCTCGCTTCTACCACGGTTTTTTCGGTCATGGATGACCCAAAGAATGTCATGCAGCCGCGTCTCCAGCCCGCCCAGGACGAAAAGCCCATTTTCTGTCATGATTTTTTGTCATAGAAGTAGGAGCCCACCACATCTATGATGATACCGGGTTTTGTCACAATTATCGTCATAGAAGTGTCATATGTATGACAAAAAAAATTCGTTCGTCCCAAAATGTCACGGATGTGTCTTTTTTTGTAGTGTTAGTCCAATGCACGTGCACTATTATTATTATACACACCGTTCGGTCGTACAAGTGAAAGGCAATAATGACGATATATGATGGACTGATTGAGATGAGAGAAGCTGGTATGAACTCGACCACTCTTGTTTTTGTAAATATGATGAGTTCATCGTTCATGATTCAGCCTATTATGAATAAACATGTTTGCAATAACAATTAGAGATTATAATTGCTTATGCCATGCTTAATTAGCTAGGAGTTTATAATGGTTTACCTTGTGTGCCAACATGCTATTAAAATGGTGTTGATGTGGTATGATAGGGTGGTATCCTCCTTTGAATGATTTGAGTGACTTGACTTGGCACATGTTCACGCATGTAGTTGAAAACAAAATCAACATAGCCTTCATGATATTTATGTTCATGGTGGATTATATCCTACTCATGCTTGCACTCGATGTTGATTAATTTTAAAGCATGTTGATGACTGTTGTCGCTCTCTCAGTTGGTCGCTTCCCAGTCTTTTGATAACCTTCATCTGTAATAAGCGGGAATACTGCTTGTGCATCCAAACTCCATAAACCCCAAAGTTATTCCATATGAGTCCACCATACCTTCCTATATGTGGTATTTACCTGCCGTTCCAAGTAAATTTGTATGTGCCAAACTCCAAACCTTCAAATGAAATTCTGTCTTGTATGCTCGAGCAGCTCATGTATCAACTAGGGTTGTCTGTATCTTCCATGCTAGGCGGGTTATTCTCAAGAGGAGTGGACTCCGCTCCTCATTCATGAGAAAATGGCTGGTAACAGGGATGTCCAGTCCCATGATCCGAAGATCAAAATCAAATCAAAATAAATGCAAACAAAACTCCCCCAGGATTGTTGTTAGTTGGAGGCACCCGTTGTTTTGGGCAAGCCATGGATTGATGATTGTTGGTGGATGGGGAGTATAAACTTTACCATTCTGTTTGGGAACCGCCTATAATGTGTGTAGCATGGAAGATATCGAGATCTCATAGTTGTTATGTTGACAGTGAAAGTATACCGCTCAAAATGTTATTTATCTCTCTATTTCAAAATCGAGCTCTGGCACCTCTACAAATCCCTGCTTCCCTCTGCGAAGGTCCTATCTATTTACTTTTATGTTGATCATCACCCTCTTATTAAAAAGCACCCGCTGGAGAGCACACTGTCATTTGCATGCATTACTATTAGCTTATATTGGGTATGCCTTGACTGGATCTCTTTTACCATGAATTACAATGTTTAGTCAGTCCTTGATCTTTAAAGGTGCTCTGCATTTACATTTTGCGGTCTTAGAAAGGGCTAGCGAGATACCATCTTGTTATATCATATTATGATTGTTTTGAGAAAGTGTTTTCATCCGAGATTTATTATTATTGCTCGCTAGTTGATTATGCCATTGATATGAGTAAACATGAGACCTAAGTGTTCTTGTGAATATGGTTAGTTCATAATCTTTGCTGAAAACTTGAATGCTGGCTTTACATATTTGCAACAACAAGAGCAAACAGAGTTTGTAAAAGTTTTTTCTTTATCACTTTCAGTTTGTCAACTAAATTGCTTAAGGACAAGCAAATGTTTAAGCTTCGGGGAGTTGATACGTCTCCGTCATATCTACTTTTCCAAACACTTTTGCCCTTGTTTTGGACTCTAACTTGCATGATTTGAATGGAACTAACCTGGACTGACGCTATTTTCAGCAGAACTGACATGGTGTTATTTTTGTGCAGAAATAAAAGTTCTCTGAATGACCTGAAAATCCACGAAGCAACTTTTCAGAATTAATAAAAGATATTGGTGAAAGAAATAGCGTCAGGGGGCCCACACCCTGTCCACGAGGGTGGGGGGCGCGCCCCCTCCCTCTGGATGCGCCCCCTGCCTCGTGGGCCCCTTGGACATCCACCGACCTCAACTCCAACTCCATATATTCTCTTTCGCGGAGAAAAAACTCAAGGAGAAAGTTTCATCACGTTTTACGATATGAAGCCGCCGCCAAGCCCTAATCTCTCTCGGGAGGGCTAATCTGGAGTCCGTTCGGGGTTACGGAGAGGGGGATTCGTCACCGTCGTCATCATCAACCATCCTCCATCACCAATTTCATGATGCTCACCGCCATGCGTGAGTAATTCCATCGTAGGCTTGCTGGACGGTGATGGGTTGGATGAGATTTACCATGTAATCAAGTTAGTTTTGTTAGGGTTTGATCCCTAGTATCCACTATGTTCTGAGATTGATGTTGCTATGACTTTGCTATGCTTAATGCTTGTCACTAGGGCCCGAGTGCCATGATTTTCAGATCTGAACCTATTATGTTTTCATGAATATATGTGAGTTCTTGATCCTATCTTTCAAGTCTATAGTCACCTATTATGTGTTATGATCCGACAACCCCGAAGTGACAATAATCGGGATACTTCTTGGTGATGACCGTAGTTTGAGGAGTTCATGTATTCACTATGTGTTAATGCTTTGGTCCGGTACTCTATTAAAAGGAGGCCTTAATATCCCTTAGTTTCCACTAGGACCCCGCTGCCACGGGAGGGTGGGACAAAAGATGTCATGCACGTTCTTTTCCACAAGCACCTATGACTATATTCGGAATACATGCCTACATTACATTGATGAACTGGAGCTAGTTCTGTGTCACCCTATGTTATAACTATTACATGAGGAATCGCATCCGACATAATCATCCATCACTGATCCAATGCCTCCGAGATTTTCACCTATTGTGCTTTGCTTATTTACTTTACTTTTGCTACTGTTACCATTACTATCATACTACTTTGCTACTAAATATTTTGCTGCAGATACTAAGTTATCCAGGTGTGGTTGAATTGACAACTCAACTACTAATCCTTAAGAATATTCTTTGGCTCCCCTTGTGTCAAATCAATAAATTTGGGTTGAATACTCTACCCAAGAAAACTGTTGTGATCCCATATACTTGTGGGTTATCAGTTACTTCCGGCTAATGATGAAGCCATGAATTTCTTCAATACTTTGACACTAGGCAACCCCTTGACCCCTCGGTAATCCTCGACCCCTCGACGACCTTCGACACTCGACCCTCAAACCCTCGAACCCTCGGCGATCCTTGACCCCTCGGCGATCCTCGACCCCTCGGCGATCCTCGAACCCTCGACCCTCGAACCCTCAAACCATCGGCGACCCTCGAACCCTCAACCCTTGGTGATCCTCGACCCCTCGGCGATCCTTGACCCTTGAACCCTCGAACCCTCGGCGGCCCTCGACCCCTTGACGACCCTTGAC
>NC_041381.1:545926371-546022669 GCF_002162155.2 Triticum dicoccoides | reverse complement strand
AGAAGAAGAAGAAGAAGAAGAAGAAGAAGAAGAAGAAGAAGAAGAAGAAGAAGAAGAAGAAGAAGAAGAAGAAGAAGAAGAAGAAGAAGAAGAAGAAATAGAGGAGACGAAGAAGAAAAAATAGAAGAAAAAAATAAGAAAAAAAAGAGGAGAAGAAGAAGGAATAGAGGAGAAGAAGAAAAATAGAAGTGTTTGCCTTTCTTTCGACATTGATGTTTGGTCGGAAGGAACGACGATGCCCCAGGTAAACATTCTTCCTGCATTTGTCCAGGTATATACTTTCGGTGTCATCTAAACAGTGCGTGCATGCGTGGTATCCCTTGTTTGTTTGTCCTGAAAGGTTACCGAGAGTAGGCCAATCATTGATGGTGACAAACAGCAATGCATGCAGGTCAAGTTCCTCCTGTTTGTGCTCATCCCACACACGTACACCTTTTCCAGTGCACAACTGTAGAAGTTCTTCAACTAATGTCCTTAGGTACACATCAATGTCGTTGCCGGGTTGCTTAGGGCTTTGTATGAGCATTGGCAACATAATGAACTTCTGCTTCATGCACAACCAAGGAGGAAGGTTATAGATACATAGAGTTACGGGCCAGGTGTTGTGATTGCTGCTCTGCTCCCCGAAAGGATTAATGCCATCTGCGCTTAAACCAAACCATATGTTCCTTGCGTCACCTTCAAACTCCTCCCAGTACTTTCTCTTGATTCTTCTCCACCGCGACCCATCAGCGGGTGCTCTCAACTTCCCGTCTTTCTTACGGTCATCTCTGTGCCATCGCATCGACTTGGCATGCTCTTTGTTTCTGAATAGGCGTTTCAACCATGGTATTATAGGAGCATACCTCATCACCTTGGCAGGAACCCTCTTCCAGGGGCGCTCACCGTCAACATCACCAGGGTCATCTCGTCTGATCTTATACCGCAATGCACCGCATATCGGGCATGCATTCAAATCCTCGTACACACCACGGTATAGGATGCAGTCATTAGGGCATGCATGTATCTTCTGCACCTCCAATCCTAGAGGGCAAACAACCTTATTTGCTGCATACGTACTGTCGGGCAATTCGTTATCCTTTGGAAGCTTCTACTTCAATATTTTCAGTAGCTTCTCAAATCGTTTGTCAGGCACAACATTCTCTACCTTCCACTGCGGCAATTCCAGTACGGTACTGAGCTTTGTGTTGCCATCTTCGGAATTGGGGTACAAACCTTTTTTGTGATCCTCTAACATGCGATCGAACTTCACCTTCTCCTTTTGACATTAACATTGACTCTTTGCATCAACATTGACCCGACGGAGATCATCATCGGGCACATCGTCTGGTTCCTCTTGATCTTCAACAGCTTCCCCTGTTGCAGCATCACCGTATTCGAGGGGCACATAGTTCTCATCGTCCTCTTCTTCTTCGATGTCTTCCATCATAACCCCTATTTCTCCGTGCTTGGTCCAAACATTATAGTGTGGCATGAAACCCTTATAAAGCAGGTGGGTGTGAATGATTTTCGAGTCAGAGTAAGACTTCGTATTCCCACATACAGGGCATGGACAACACATAAAACCATTTTGCTTGTTTGCCTCAGCCACTTCGAGAAAATCATGCACGCACTTAATGTACTCGGAGGTGTGTTTGTCACCATACATCCATTGTCGGTTCGGTTCATTTGCGTGCATTATATATAATTAAGTGTGTCAAAAACCATTACAGAACATCATGAATAGATAATTAGGTGACCAAATTAATAGAAGTTCATCATCTCACATTAAAACCAAAGTACATACATAGTTCTCATCTAACAACATATAGCTCTCCAGAGCATCTACTTAATTAAACCATACATTGAAACTATGTAAAACATTTCAATGCCAAAACAAATGCGATCATAATCGCAACCAAGGTAACAATTGATCCAACGACATAATGATACCAAGCCTCGGTATGAATAGCATATTTTCTAATCTTTCTAATCTTCAAGCGCATTGCATCCATCTTGTTCTTGTGATCATCGATGACATCCGCAACATGCAACTCCAATATCATCTTCTCCTCCTCAATTTTTTTTAGTTTTCCCTTCAAGAAATTGTTTTCTTCTTCAACTAAATTTAACCTCTCGACAATAGGGTCGGTTGGAATTTCTAATTCACATACCTCCTAGATAAATAAAATCTATGTCACGTTGGTCGGCATAATTGTCATAAACAATAAATGAACCAAATAGTTATAAAGATAATATATACCACATCCGAATCATAGACATGATTAGGGCCGACGGGGGCGGATACCAAAACCATCGCACTAAATAATAAGAAGCAATAATAAAAGTAAGAAAATTATACAAGTATCTATATAAACATACAAGTAAGAATTTTTTTTCCTTTTAGAAAGAAGATAAGAACAAGAGGCTCACCACGATGGTGTCGGCGACGAGATCGGCGCGGGCGATCAACGGCGGTGAAGACGAGGACGGGGCGTGACGGACCGCCAAACCTAGACAAATATTGAGGAAAATGGAGCTTGGAGGTCGAGCTTGGAGAGGAGAAAGCTTAAGTAATATGGCTCGGGCATTCCATCGAACACCTGGTGTGCATAGGAGGTGAGCTAGAGCACCACAAAGCTCCCCCCTCACCAGCTAGGAAAAATAGAGCACTGGTAGTGCTCTGCTCGCGGGCGAGGGGTATATATAGGCAACTCAATGGTCCCGGTTCGTGGCACGAACCGGGACTAAATGTCACCCTTTCGTACCGGTTCATGCCATGAACCGGGTCCACTAGATGTGGGCCAGAGCGAGGACCATTAGTCCCGGTTCGTGCCACCAACCGGGACCAAAGGTCCCAGACGAACCGGGACCAATGCCCCCACGAGGCCCGGCAGGCCCCTGTCCTCACAAACCGGGACCAATGGGCCCATGGGTACCGGTTCATGACCGAACCGGGACTAATGGGCTAAGCAGGCCCAAACGTATGCCATGTTTTCTACTAGTCGATGATCTTCATTATTAGAGCATTGTCCTTGTGAGGAAAGGATGATGGAGACTATGATTCCCCCACAAGTCGGGATGAGACTCGAGATGAAAAAAAAGAGGCCAAAAAAAGAAAAGAAAAGAGAGCCGAAAAAAGAAAAAAATGAAAAATAAGAGAAAAAGAGAGAAGGGGCAATGCTACTATCCTTTTACCACACTTGTTCTTCAAAGTAGCACCATGATCTTCATGATAGAGAGTCTCCTATGTTGTCACTTTCATATACTAGTGGAAATTTTTCATTATAGAACTTGGCTTGTATATTCCAATGATGGGCTTCCTCAAATTGCCCTAGTTCTTCATGAGCAAGCGAGTTGGATGCACAACCACTTAGTTTCTTGTTGAGCTTTCATAAACTTATAGCTCTAGCGCATCTATTGCATGGCAACCCCTACTCACTCACATTGATATCTATTGATGGGTGTCGGTCTCATAACCAGCAGATCTCGAGTAGGAGGGGCCAAGCTGTACGTCTGAGGACCAATGGTAACTATGGATGAAGGACACAATGTTTACCTAGGTTCAGGCCCTCTTAATGGAGGTAAAACCCTACTCCTTCTTGATTATATTCAATGGTATAGGAGTTGCAAGAGTTGATCTACCTCGAGATCGATTCGGCCAACCCTAGATTAGCTAGCCTAGCAATGTTGTGATCATACCTCTGATCTACCCTCCGGTTTATATAGACACCGGAGGGGCTTAGGGTTGTACAAAGTCGGTTCTACAGAAAGGAATAACATATCCGGACACCTATACTTGCCATCCATGCATACAGGAGTCCCCACTGGACATGAAAGGTGATCTTCTGTCTTGTATCTTGACATCCCATCAGTCCGTCCCACATCAATAGACCAGACGCCCGAGGACCCCCTAGTCCAGGACTCCCACAGTAGCCCCTGAACCAGTCTTCAATAATGATATATTCAGCGTTCAGATTGTCTTCGGCATTGCAAGGCGGGTTCCTTGAAGAATACACATTGGCTTTCCTTTGTAAAGAATTGTATCCTACTTTTCATAATGATCACAACCCTTAGCCGTGAAGGCAGGATATGTATATAAAAATGAGAATAGTGTCTTTTACTGACAACTTTTTCGGCGAAGTGTCAGACTTGACCCTTCGACATTTTGAACCATTTTCTCAGCCCACATTCTGTGTTTTGAGGCCACGGCTCATTGGCACGTCCTGTCAAAGCAAAGATCGTGCCCACTTAATACGGGATTGCACATCAATGGTATTTGGTAATCCAACCGACTGCGGCGCATATCTACATTGGGAACCGGCGATGTTTTAAGGCTACTGGGGAGGGCGTTTAGTATTCATGGCCTATATAAGTGGATAAAGATCCATCTTTTTTACCCCAGGCCTTCTTTCTTCCTCAGCCTTCCCATCTTCGAGCTCCTGTGCCCAAGCTTCAATCTTCCCCACCACTATGTCTGAATCCGGTTCTCAAGGCAAGTGGATGGCCTCCTCTATGAAGGAGAAGGACATCAAGGAGCTCTGGGAGGAGGGGTACCTAAGTGCGGATGTTGCGCATAGGAACCCTGCCAAGAAGCAGGTCATCCCCACTTCGGAGCCCGGTGAAAGGGTGGTATTTATGCCCCACTTCCTCCGCGGACTAGAGTTTCCACTTCACCCTTTTGTCCGTGGCCTCATGTTCTATTACGGGCTAGATTTCCATGATCTAGCCCCAAACTCCTTCCTCCACATCTCGGTGTTTATCGTCGTGTGCGAGGCACTCCTCCGCATTCCCCCCACTTTGACTTATGGCTCAAGGTCTTCAACGTGAAGCCGAAGGTGGTTGATCGACATCATGCAGATCACAGAGGTGCTATGGTGAGCAAACTCCCCAACGTCACCTGGCGCAAAGGGGCCTTCATGGAAACTGTCAAGATATGGCAGTAGGAGTGGTTCTACATCACTGAACCCTGCGGCCCAACTGGGAGCCACTACTGAGTTTATATCCGGACCCCCGATGCGTCTTGCGTCGTGGATCAACAAGGGTCTGGACTGGGGGTCGACCGACGAGGTGTTGATGTTGCAAAAGTGCACCAAAAACATTATAGAAAAGAACACCAGCCTCACTGACGTGATCCAGGTGATGCTATTCCGCCGGACCATTCCCTGCCAGCATCGGCCTCTCCATATGTGGGAGTTTAATCCGGAAGGGCCGTGGACCCTACAGCGATTCTTCGGCACAATGCATGAAGAGATCTAGAAGCTTCTTTTCAAAGCCCAGAAGTCGTGACCGGAGACGACCGACGTCACCAGCCTCGACTGTGCTCATCTGGCCACCATGGTAAGTTTTTTAGTTTCCGAACATAACTTAGTTCATAAATCAAAGGGGTATGCTGAGACTTCCATCTTTTAATTAGGGCTAGATGAAGAAGGTGGAGCGGATCAAGTGTTGGCTCCTCTGCCCAAAAACGCAGCTGATCCTCTGTTGACGAGGATGCTGGTCTCGGCGCCGTACCAAGCGCTGGAAAAGAAGCCCAAGAAGAAGGGCAAGGAGGCCAAAAGCGACCCCCGCTGTAAAGGTACTCCAAACGCTGTGTCCGGAGATATCGAAGCTCTCTCCTCCCACGGGGGAGATGAAGACAAAAAGGAGGAGGAGGAAGAGAGCGGTTCTACCCTTAAGGGGAGGAAGAAGAAAAGGGTGACCTCCATAGACCCAGAGGCAGAGGCGTCCAAGAGGGGGAAGATATCCCTCTCGGACGGCTCGGATTCGGATGCCGAAGCCATCCCCAAGTGGCGCCCCAGGCCGAAGCCCCTGGCCAACGTAAGTATCCAAGGATGCCTTACATATACAACATTTATGGTTGTAGTTTTTAATATATTATATTGTGTGCTCCATTCCGGCCTGCGATCTCCCCCAACTATCATCATCTCCGGGGAACTCGCTGGAGCCTGGGATGGTGGAAAGCGAGACGGCTCCGTGAACCTCTTCGCCAATCACTATGGATGACACCGAAGTTTCGTCTCGAAGAACCTCTCCGGGCCATGGAGAGGTGCGGGAGGCCGTCAAAACAGCGCCAGATGGTAATGCCCCGGCTGCCGAGAACATGGGGGAACCAACCCCCATGGAGACTGATGACGGGGCCATGACCAATCCGGCCCCCAACCGAACACTATTCCGGAGACCCACACGGCTCTAGAAGCAAGCAAGCAACCCCCTTTGAAGGAGGGGGGAGCGTCGACTCCACCAGCGACCTCCGTCAATTCGGAGGTGTTGGACACTTTGATGGAAGCACTTCGTCATGCTTCCGTCGTGGAGGAGCACCGTACCTTGATGGGTACGGTGGTTGAGAAGATTCAGTCTGCCAAAAGCAGGCTGAACGAAGCCTTCACCAGCCTATTAACAGGCTTTGAGGTATGCAATGTAATTTTCTAACCAATTTTAATAAAAGAATATACCTGTGTATAGATAGTATCCCCTGAGACTCTGTCCGGCTATGGCGAAGCCGGACAGGGGATCACATAGTGTTCGGAAGAGGTGACATATTACTCTATTGTACAACGGGCTTCCTTGCTGGTGGCGAGCGTCCAGGCCGCCGAAGTTTCCAAACTCACTCGGAAGCTGCGGCTGGCCGATGAAGAAGTAGTCTGCATCAACAAGCGGTTTGAGGAGACGCAAGGTGTGCGTGCATTGAGGAGTTTGATCAGATATCTCCAATTGTATATCCGAAAATTGTATATGTGTTAGTCATTTAAAACTGACTAAAAATGTTATAAATATACTCGCAATTGACACCAACGAGGTCGAGTCCCTCAAGAGCGCCCTCGCCGAAGCCAAGAAGGATGCGTAGGCGAGCAAGGCGGCCGCGGACAAAGTGGCCAAAAATTTAGAGGGGGAGCAAACCACCAGCCGACGACATGAGGTGCGGGTGGGCGAGGTCCAAAAAGAGCTCAAGGACGCCATCACTAGATGTGAGTCCTTGGAGCAGAAGAGTTCGGAGCAGGCCTCCAAGCTCACCAAAGCTCTTGAGAGCTTGAATGAAGCCCGGGTTGATGCCCAGGGCGCTCGCCAGGAGATCCAAGAGGCGAGGCGGATTGCGGCTGGTAAGGCCTTTATCATGTAGAGTAGATATACTAGTAAGAGGTATATTTTACTAACCCAAGTTCGGAGTTCTCCAAGCGCCTTTGTGGATCTGCCGAGGAGTATTGCAGATGCCACCGCATTCTTCCGAGCCGAAGAGGGGATCTCAACGGATAAGTTGTTCTTGTCGCAGTACCTTGCGCCCGAGCTTCCAGTGCCCCTGAGCGACCAGCTGAAACACCTGTCCGAGCTGCATAGGGTGGCTGGACTGGCCATGAAGGACGTAATAGTCCGTCTATGGCTGGCCGAGGCCATACCTAGTAGCCAATTCAGACTCGTGAAGAGGCTAGTGGAGGCACTTCCTCCAATTGATGCCCTTAAGCGGTCATCTTGTATTAAAGGTGCTCGGATGGCCTTCGCCCGCGTCAAGGTGTAGTGGACGAAGATGAAGGCCACCGAGATTGCCACCGTAGGGCCACCTGAGGGCAAGGAGCACCAGCGGTCGGCAAGGTACTTCGACGAGGTCCTCGAGGGAGCCCGTATTGTAGAAGGCTAGTGCTCCAAGGACATCATATTTGAGTAGTTGTGTCCAGTTTGTAAGAGTCATGCAATGAACTAATAATGTAAAAAATGGTTATGATTTTTATGATTAGTTTATTCACCTATTTTCGCCGTTTATATGTCTGAAAGTTTACCAGTCGTCGGTTTCAGCCCCCACGTAAATATTACAAGGGTGTTCGGAACGCATGAAAACACTTAATCCAACATCTTGGTCCGATGTAGGAGGAGTCTTGCGGAGTGAACTAGGAAATCAAACTATGCAGCTTTAGTACTTTCACTTGGCCATAAGAGTCCATTGGTGGCGCTAAGTACTAGCCCCTCGTTGCATGATCGGCTATCCGGAGTGCAACGCTTTTGCAGCGCGGCTGGTCAAAAACCCAGCCCCTCGTATAACACGGCATAAATTGCAAATGATTCATAGTATAACACTAAGTCACCGGATTGCTGACCTGCTGTCGCCTATCATGACAGTCAGTTTTCGGCTTTCTCTACTGAGGTACTTAACCAGATGAACCAGAAATACAATCGCAGTAGTTCTCCTTTACAACCTTAGTCGAACTTGCAGAACGTAAGGTGGTAAACACAGGAGCGGGGCAACCCAACTATATACCAAAGACATGATTCGGAGCCGATGCATATAATGCCATATCCGGGACACCGAAGAGTTCCCTATAGGTGTTCGGACTTAAGAATTTTGCGGGGACGAATACAGCCCCTGGTATGAAGACCGTGTCGAACCACGTATGTCAGTTGAACGTAAGGGGGAGCGCAGATGACAAGGAAAAAAACAAAACCCAACCAAGAAGGTGGCAATCATCTACGACCTTTATATCTTTATTGATACGTTGATGACATGCAATGTCGTTCAATATTAAGGTCATATTACATGCCCAAAGAAAGAAAGAAAAGAAAAGATTTTACATAAGGGAAAGTCTAACAAAAGGCCTAACAATTATAGTTCGGAAAAGAAACTCCAATGATGCCTGCCTCACGTCTGCGCCTTTTCTCCTTAGTAGTAAGTCCTTTGAGAGGAGTATTTGATGGTTGGGGCGCGCCAGCCTTAAAAGGATCTCCTGCCACAACCATCTTGCAGGTAGGGCTCTTGATGAACCTGTGTTAAAAGGAAAAAAGATATATGTGGTCCAATTATGGTCAAGCCATGCAATGGACTTCTTCTGCAGTGTGCCTCCGGCATCACCCAAGGTATTTTTAGTGCGTAATTATGTATGCACGTTACATAAGCCGCAACCTGGTGGGGTGATCGGCGAAGGCCGAACTGCTAATCAGTGTCCGGATCCGCTGATTTATCACTATTATGCGCAGACTAGACTCGTTTGGATGCATCGTTGGCTTTATTGGCCGGTGAACTGTTCGGCTTGATAAGGCCGCTATATACTTCGGCTGCAAGGGCCACGGTGTGCTCTTCAGTACGGAGTGAGCGTTCCATATTATCATTGACTATAATAATGCCACGAGGTCCAGGCATTTTGAGCTTCAAGTAAGTATAGTGCGGGATTGCATTGAAGCGGGCAAAAATAGTTCATCTGAGCAGTGCATGGTAGCCACTATGGAATGGGACGATGTCGAAGATTAAGTCTTCGTTGTGAAAGTTATCTGGGGAGCCAAATACTACCTCTAGTGTAATTGAGCCTGTACAACGGGCCTCCACTCCTGGTGTCACACCTTTAAAGGTAGTGTTACTAGGCATGATTCGTGATGGGTCGATCCCCATCTTACGGATAGTATGTTGATAGATCAAGTTCAGGTTGCTTCCTCTGTCCATAAGGACTCTAGTGAGGTGGTATCCGTCAATGATTGGATCAAGAACTAGGGCGGCTAAACCCCCGTAACGGATACTGGTTGGGTGGTCCCTGCGATCAAAGGTGATAGTACAGGCTGACCATGGGTTAAACTTGGGAGCGACATGCTCTATGGCATAGGTGTCCCATAGTGTGCGTTTGCGCTCCCTTTTGGCGATATGAGTGACATATATCATGTCCACTGTCTTCACCTAGGGGGAAACTGCTTCTGACCCCCGGTGTTCGGCTGACGGGGCTCATCATTGTCTTCGCTTGGAGGCCCTTTTCCCTTGTGTTCGGTATTTATCTTACCAACCTATTTGAAAACCCAACAGTTCCCGTTGGTGTATGGTCTACAGGCTTATCGGGTGTGCCATGAATCTGACAGGGCCTCTCGAGGATTTTATCTAAGCTCGATGGCCCGTCTTTGTTGCCTTTGAAAGGTTTCTTCCGCTGACCGGACTTAGGACCGCTGAATCCGGCATAGACTGTCGTATTGTCTGTGTCGTCATTGTTATTATTCCGATGTTTGTTTTTATTGCGGTGAGGTTTACCATTGATGTCCCGCAACTCGGAAGTACTGGGGTTGCCCGAGTTGTTGCTTCTACGAGCCAACCAGCTGTCTTTGCCCGCACAGAAGTGGGTCATGAGTGTCGTTAAGGCTTTCATGGTCTTCGGCTTTTCCTGCCGAAGGTGTCGGGCGAGCCATTTGTCACGGACGCTGTGCTTAAAGGCTGCTAAGCCTTCGGCATCCGGACAGTCTATGATCTGGTTCTTTTTAGTTAAGAACCGATTCCAAAGCTTGCGGGCTGATTCGCCTAGCTGCTAAATTATGTGACTCAAGTCATCAGCATCCGGTGATCGGACATAAGTGCCCTGAAAGTCAGCCCTAAAAGCATCTTCCAAGTCTTCCCAGGTTCCAATGGATTTTTCTGGGAGGCTGTTTAGCCAGTGCCGTGATATTCCTTTCAACTTTAGAGGAAAGTATTTAATGGCATGGAGATCATCTCCTTGAGCCATGTGGATGTGGAGAAGGAAATCTTCGATCCAAACGGTCGGATCCGTCAGTCCATCATATTGTTCGATGTTTACAGGTTTAAACGCTTTCAGAAATTGGTGTTTCATGACCTCATCTATAAAGCATAGGGGATGTCTGACCCCTCTATATCATGCAATGTTGCGGCGGAGATCGGCTGACATCTGAGTTCGGTTCTGATCCTAAACATAGTAACGGTCATCACGTCGGACTTCATAGCCATTGTCTCGCGCCGGGGCACGACCCCTTGGTCCATAGATTGATCTAGTCTGACCAGCTTTATTGGCTAGGTCACGTTGTAAGTCGTATGTGTATCCCGAAGCTTCTGCATCCCCACCTCTTTGGCAAGGAGGTGTGGGTTGGTGTTCGGCTTGATATGCCGTTTTATCCCGTCCACGTGGTGGTCGGTCTGGTTGATCTGCCTGATTATATTTTGACGGTATTGGCTCAAGGGCTTCGTCACCAAATTGAGGTAGCAGCTTTCGCTTAGGGTAACTTTTGACAGGTCGCTCTTGGCCGTATTTCTCAACGGCCAGGACCTTAGTCCACCTTTCATTAAGTGTATCTAGTTCGGCTTGAGCTGCTGCTGCTTTTTCTTCAGGCTCTGGCTGTAGCAATGAGCTGTCGCTTGAAGCGTTCTTGGTCGGGGGGTTCCTCTGGGACAAGAAAGTCTTCATCACCGAGGCTAACCTCCTCTTCGGTTTCTGGCATATAGCTGTTGTCTTCCAAATCTTCGTGATTTGTGTGTCCGGGACTATATTCACCCTCTTCCCTTTCATCCTATATGGACGTGGGCTCGACGGGGTATTCAGGATCTTCGGTATTGTCCGGAGTCTCATTATCTTCAGTGCCGGTATTGCTGTCCTTCAGCCGACGCGATCATTAGCGGCGCCGCTGACGTCGGCACTTTGGTGGTTTATCGACGGGTTTATCCTCATCTGAGCTCGGGTTATCCTCGTCGTTCTTCAGAGTGTCCACCATGTACACATCGTAGGTTGAGGTAGCCGTCCAACGCCCCGTGATGGGTGGGACTTGGCTTGGTTCGGTGTCAGCATCGTCGTCCATGCCATCGATGTCTTCGGACGCATAGTCCAACATGTTGGTTAAGTCCTCAACAATGGCTATTAAGTGGGTGGTGGGTGGGGCGTAAAATTCCCCCCTCTTAGCCCCCAGTCCAAGCTGGGTACAGTTCGGAGGTAAGGCCTCCGTGATGGCGAGAGACCGCATCAATCCCAATACTTCATCTAAGAGCGGAAGTGGGACCAGAAACTGCAGATCTGCTGGGCTAAGTTTGGCATGGGATGCCAGATCGGACCCGCTGAGTGCAGACCTTGGCAGTTCAGGATGGCTTCCTAGAGCCAAGTCTAAGATTGCATCTGGGTCTTTGGTCGGGAGTTCCGTAAGGGGAAGGAGTCTGGCGGGGCTCAAGCTCTCGTCTTCGGATGATGAGACCTGCCCGGATCTAAGGCCGAGGTGGGTGTTGGTGTTGACCGCTGGGCGGGATCTGACAGGGGATTCGAAGGGTCTTCTTGGCGGGGACACAGAGTAGCGGTCGAGGCCGCAAAACCGTCGAAGACTAGGTCTCCTTGGATATCAGCAACATAGTTCAGGTTTCCAAACCTGATCTGGTGGCCGGGGGCATAACTATCGACCTGCTCGAGGCAGCCGATCGAGTTCGCACGAAGCACGAAGCCTCTGAACACAAAAGCATGTCTAGGGAGAAAGGTCTCCTTGGACGCAGCGTCATCATTGACGAAGAGATGAGCCATCGATCCTTCTGTCGACGATACATCGGAGCTCTCAATGAAAGCACCAATGTCGGTGTCAAAACCGGCAGATCTCGGGTAGGGGGCCCAAGCTGTACGTCTGAGGACCAATGGTAACTATGGACGAAGGTCATAGTGTTTACCCAGGTTCGGGCCCTCTTAATGGAGGTAAAACCCTACTCCTACTTGATTATATTCGACGGTATTGGGGTTGCAAGAGTTGATCTACCTCGAGATCGATTCGGCTAACCCTAGATTAGCTAGCCTAGCAATGTTGTGATCCTGCCTCTGATCTACCCTCCGGTTTATATAGAAATCGGAGTAGCTTAGGGTTGTATAAAGTCGGTTTTACAGATAGGAATAACATATCCGGACACCTATACTTGTCATCCACACATACGGGAGTCCCCACTGGACACGAAAGGTGGTCTTTTGTCTTGTATCTTGACATCCCATCAGTCGGGCCCACATGAATAGACCAGACGCCCGAGGACCCCCTAGTCCAGGACTCCCACAATGGGCATCTCCATATCCCATTGATACGCCTAGTTGATGTGAGACTATCTCCTTCTTTTTATCTTTTCCACAACCACCATATTCTACTCCACCTATACTGCTATGTCCATGGCTCACGCTCATGTATTGCGTGAAAGTTGAAAAGGTTTGAGAACATAAAAAGTACGAAACAGTTGCTTGGCTTGTCATTGGGGTTGTGCATGATTTGAATATTTTGTGTGATGAAGATGGAGCATAGCCAGACTATATGATTTTGTAGGGATAGCTTGCTTTGGCCATGTTATTTTGAGAAGACATGATTGCTTTATTAGTATGCTTGAAGTATTATTGTTTCTATGTCAATATTAAACTTTCGTTTTGAATCTTATGGATCTGAACATTCATGCCACAATAGAGAAAATTAAATGGATAAATATGTTAGGTAGCATTCCACATCAAAAATTCTGTTTTTATCATTAACCTACTCAAGGACAGTAGGAATTAAGCTTGGGGATGCTTGATACGTCTCCAACGTATCTATAATTTTTTATTGTTCCATGCTATTTTATTATCCATCTTGGATGTTTTATATGCATTTAGATGCTATTTTATATAATTTTTGGGACTAACCTATAACCTAGCGCCTAGTGCCAGTTTCTATTTTTCATTGTTTTTGAGTCTTACTGAAAAGGAATACCTAGCGGAGTCCAAATGACCTGAAAATTTATGATGATTTTTTATGGACCAGAAGAAGCCATCGAAGCAAAATATTTGGGCCAGAAGAGTCCCGAATCAACCACAAGATAGGAGGGCGCACCCTACCCCCAGGGAGGGTGCTCCTGCTTGTCGCTGACTCGTGGACCCCCTGACTTGTTCTCGACGCCAAAAATTTCTATAAATATAGAAACCCCCAGAATTAAACCTAGATTAGGAGTTCCGCCGCCGCAAGCCTATGTAGCCACCAAAAACCAATCAGGACCCTGTTTCTGCACCCTAACGGAGGGGGAATCATCACCGATGGCCATCTTCATCATCCCGGCTGAGGGAGTCCCGGATTAGGGGGTGTCCGGATAGCTAGACTATATACTTTGGCTGGACTCCTGGACTATGAAGATACAAGATTGAAGACTTCGTCCCGTGTCCGGATGGGACTTTCCTAGGTGTGGAAGGCAAGCTTGGCGATACGGATATGCGGATCTCCTCCCATTGTAACCGACTCTGTGTAACCCTAGCCCTCCCCAGTGTCTATATAAATCGGAGGGTTTTAGTCCGTAGGACGAACAACAATCATACCATAGGCTAGCTTCTAGGGTTTAGCCTCTCTGATCTCGTGGTAGATCTACTCTTCTACTACACATATCATCAATATTAATCAAGCAGGAGTAGGGTTTTACCTCCATCGAGAGGGCCCGAACCTGGGTAAAAACATCGTGTCCCTTGTCTCCTGTTACCATCCGCCTAGACGCACAGTTCGGGACCCCCTACCCGAGATCCGCCGGTTTTGACACCGACATTGGTGCTTTCATTGAGAGTTCCGTTGTGCCGTCGCCATCAGGAAGGATGCCTCATCCCGTATTTAAAGACGGCACTGTTTCTAAAGGAGTTGTGGCTATCGGCCAAACTCTCCGGCTAGGCGGTTTTCTTATGACCGCCTGTTCGGCCGTCGCGCCGACGATGACTTCTCGAGTCATCGAAAGCAATCTCCACGTCATCTCGGAACTCGCCGAGCAGCTAGATCTGATGTGCTCTCTTACTTAAACGAGCTCTTGGATCGCATCGCCGCCCTGGGAGTCGCTACAGACTACGATCAGATTGGGCTTAAACCTGATCTGAGGGAGATTAACTCTCCCCAGGTCACCCACCACGTTGCAGTGGTGGAGGAACAATGCAGCAAGCCTTCATCTATCTTAAGGACTAGTTATGTCCAGATTCCCGATCCCTCCAAGCCGGATACCCACGGAAGGGAGGGCGTCACTGACGCCATGAACCTAAAGTCAGGCAGCGGGCTAGATTCATTGGATGACATCCAAGAACCCAAGCTTCCGAGTTCGGAAACTCCTTGGCCCCTGAGTCTCAGATTGAGTGAGGTTCCGGATTTAATTCCACCCGCCCACCCAAATATAAGGGATCTATCCCAAATTCAGAAAGAGCCCGCTGAAACAGTAAACCATTACTGGGCCAGATTCCTCCTGGTTATGAACAGGATAGAGGACTGCCGCGAGGAGGATGCAATTTCATTCTTCTGCAATAATTGCACAGACAAGGGAATCCTCAACGCCATAAGTCACCGTGAAATCACATGCTTCGCCGACTTGGCATCCATAGTACGAAAGTACTGTGCGATGGAAAGCGCATGGAAAACCGAAATAAAATTTTGGGACAATCCGGCCCTGAATACAACCCCAGTCTGAAATAAAATGGTGCATCATCACTAGGCACCTGGGTTAAACACCAAAAAGCAAAAACCCTCTATAGGGCATGGAACCATACTGGAGGGATGGCTCAATGGACCCTGTAAAATTCATAGTACAGAGGGCGCCACACCAACTCATAGCCTTAATACTACTATATAGTGCATGAGTTTTGAATTGTAACAACATTATCAATCCTAGCCGTTGGTCTCATAAATCTAATGGTTGAGACTGAACGGATTGGCAGTGAATAGTAGCCCACACTTGCATCTGCTGGTTTCTGGAACAATCACGTCACACCTCCTCTCTTCACTTGCATCTTCTGGGTTCTGGAACAATCAAGTCACACCTCCTCTCTTCTCGCCATGTTGCATGTGCCAGTGGCAAAGAGCCGAGATAGGGGCGGAGACAAGTGAACATTTTTAGCAGGTTCTATACTGTACAACGGCTAATGACCGTAGCTAATTGCATCATTAGTCCGTACGAAAATATATTCATGGAACCAACTACACTGAATATAGAGAAGACCAATGCCGAGTGACCCATACATGTAGGTGTGGCTAACTATTGTTTTCCCCTTAAAACAATTGATCGATTGATTGATGTGCGTGCGTGTTCGACTAGACTACTTAGGGCGTTTTTTTGCTCCAGCCCAATGAAATGTTAAAAACCACCACAATACCAATTTTCATTAGCAGAAAACCACCACTTTATAATTCATGACATAAATCACCGTACCAATGGTAGTGGCAAAAAACACTAATGATAAATGCTAATTGCTTTAATTCTCTTCCAGTTGTCTTCAAGACATATTTTTGAAATATAGTGAAGACAATTTTCTTTGACATTACATGATTCGAAAGAAAAATGTTGTCAAGTTCACATTATCAACTTGTTCAACACTTCTGGTTTTATAGCTCAAATTAAGTTAATGGAAATGTAACATTCTTTTATAGTTCTAGAAATATATTTTGATAATTCGTGAGACCTAACATATCTGATGTTCCGTAACTTTTGTGAACATTGACTTTTCGCCTCCCTCATATCTAAATCCTGGCTCCGCCCTTGGCCGAGTATGAGAGATGTATTGTCTGGGAGGATAAACAAAAGCTAATAATTATTGGGTTCCACCACGTAAATCTTCATTTTTTCCTATGGAAATTTTTGGGTGTCACTAGGCCATAGGCGTTGTATCATGCCAATTACCAATTTTTTATTACTTCATTTGTGCATGCATACACCAACAATATTTATTTTTGCTCTAAACTCATTGCAAAGTACCATATGTTTTTATTTCTTTTACTAGAATCACAGGAACAATACTGTTAAGACGTGCATTGCACGTGTGTACATACTAGTAGCCTTAGAGCATGTTGGATACTTCGGCAGGTGGCAAGAAGTGGCGAGGAGCTTCTAACTCCAGAATTCACAGAGCACCAGCCCAGGGATGCCAGTACGGTATTAACAGTCTTCGAGACTTTCGCATCAAATAATATGCAGAAACGAACACTCCACAGCCTTGCTGAAGTCTACCAAGTAGCAACAATAACCCATGGAGTGACACGGCTATTACCTTTAATGACAGTGATGAACCTAAATTCCGAACAGCCCGGGCACCAGCCGCATTGGTCCTCAGTCCAATAGTGGACGGCTTTTGACTTACCAAGGTACTCATGGACGGTGGCAGCGGATTGGACCTCATTTATGAGGAAACCCTTCGAAAAATGGAAATAGACTGGAGCCGCATTAAGCGAAGCAACACAACCTTTAGAGGAATAATTCCCAGTCGGGAAGCGTGTTGTACAGGAAAAATCACACTGGATGTGGTGTTCGGCACGCCGGATAATTACAGGTCTGAGGAGGTCACGTTTCAAGTGGCCCCATTCAGCAGCAGATACCACGCTCTATTAGGGCGAGAGGCATTCACAATTTTTCAAGCTATACCATATTACGGGTACATGAAGCTCAAAATGCCTGGACCCAACGGAATCATCACTCTTGCTAGTGACCCGGACATAGCACTCCACGCCGAAAACAAGACAGCCGCACTGGCCCTTGAGGCACTATCCGAAGCCCTAGTGGCCGAAGAACTGACTGCGCTGCGCTCCACGGTGAACAGGGACGACGTGATACTCGATAAAAGATCCAAGTCCACCTCCTTTAAACCGGTGGACTAAATAGTCAAATTCCAAGTCCATCCAAAGGACCCTACAAAAACGGCCTCCATCGGGGCGCAATTAAACCCTGATGCAGACGCTGCACTATGAGAATTCCTACGCGAAAATTGGGACATTTTTGCCTGGCACCCTTCAGACATGCCAGGAATCCCACGCAGGCTGGCCGAGCACAGCCTAAACATCCTAAAAGGATTCAAGCCTGTCAAGCAGGCTCTTCGGCGTTTCTCCGAACCTAAGAGACAAGCCATGGGAGAGGAGCTAGCCAAACTACTGGAGGCAGGATTCATCAGAGATATAAAACATCAGAGATATAAAACATCCGGACTGGCTAACACCCGGACAAATCCTGGCGCCTATGCGTCGATTTCAAAGACCTAAACAAGGCTTGCCCAAAGGATCCCTTCCCCCTCCCCCGCATCGATCAAATTATCGACGCCACCACAGGACACGATTCATTGTGTTTCCTCGACGCATACTTCGGCTACCATCAAATTAAGATGGCAGAGCCAGACCAAGCCGCAACGACATTCATCACCCCATACGGCCCATTCTGCTTCAACACAATGCCCTTCGGGCTCAAAAATGCCGGTGCAACATATCAGCGCATGATTCAGACATGTCTGGCAAACCAGATCGGCAAAACAGTGGAGGCATATGTAGATGACGTGGTCGTCAAAACCAAGCATGTCGAAACTCTAGTAGATGACTTGAGGCTCACATTCGATAACCTCCGGACATATGACATCAAGCTTAACCCGGAAAAATGTGTTTTCGGCGTACCAGTCGGAAAGCTCTTGGGCTTCAGTGTATCCGATAGAGGAATTGAAGCAAACCCAGCCAAGATCCGAGCTCTGTCACAATTGGACATTCCAAAGGACCTCAAACAAATACAAAAATTGACTGGATGCGTGTCGGCTCTATGTCTCTTCATCTCCCGCTTGGGAGAAAAGGCATTACCCCTTTACCACCTCCTCCGGCGCACCGAACACTTCGAGTGGACGAATGCCGCCACGGCCGGACTCAAAGAAATAAAAGCCATATTGGCAACAAACCCGGTCCTGGCCGCACCTAACATTGGCAAACCAATGCTATTATACATTGCGGCAAGTCATCAAGTTGTAAGTGCAGTGCTCGTCGTAGAACGAGAAACGGACGGACATAAATTCCCCCTCCAAAAACTAGTTTATTACGTGTCCACTGTCCTCACTCCATGCAAGTCACGGTACCCGCATTATCAAAAGATAGCGTACGCGGTGTTTATGGCATCCCGGAAGCTGCGACACTACTTTCAAGAGTGTTCAATAACAGTAGCCTCAGAAGTACCTCTTAACGACATTATAAACAACCGCGACGCGACGGGCCGGATTGCCAAATGGGCCATTGAGCTCCTCCCGTTCAACATAACCTACAACCCACGGCGAGCTATCAAGTTGCAAGTTTTGGCCGACTTCGTCGCCGAATGGACTGAAGCCGAACTCCCTAAAGAGTACGGCACATATTCCAATTGGGTCATTCACTTCGACGGCTCCAAAATGTTAGCGGGTCTGGGGGCTGGCATTGTTCTGATGTCCCCAATAGGAGATACAACTCAATATGTACTCTAGATAATGTATACGGACTCTAACAATGCAGCCAAATACGAGGCCCTTCTACATGGTCTTCGGATGGCAGTCTCCATGGGCATCCAACGCCTAGAGGTGCGTGGGGATTTGAACCACGCGATATCCCAAATAAATGGAGACTTTGATGCCAAGGATCCGAAAATGGCAGCTTATCACAACGCCATCCTAAAAATGTCAGCTCGGTTCGAGGGGCTCGAATTTCACCATATAGCCCGGGAAAACAATCAGGCAGTAGACATCTTGGCATGCATCGGCGCAAAGCGCGATGCAGTCCCCCCCCCCCCTCAACATTTTCTTGGAGAGGCTATTCAAGCCATCCGTATCATGGGAAGGGGAGTCCGGAAATAAAAGCCCGGACCTAGACGCACCGCCCGACACCGAACATTCTGACACAATGGGAGGCTATGCCAACGAAGTAACACCCTCAGCCCACGTAATAATGGCAGTCATTGCCCCGTGGACAGAACCATTCCTAGCCTACCTAACTAGGCAGGAACTTCCTGAGGACCAAAATGAGGCACGCTGCATAGTGTGGCGATCTAAATCCTATAAAGTCCATGAAGGAGAGCTTTATAAGAAAAGCACCACCGGAGTCCTTCAAAGGTGTATCTCCAAAGAGGAAGGGCGGAATCTTCTGGCTGAAATTCATGCCGGACTCGGTGGGCACCACGCCGCAGCCTGGGCCCTTGTAAGCAAGGCCTTCCGTACAGGACTTTATTGGCTGACGGCCCGGGCAGATGCTCAGGATTTAGTCCAACGATGCGTCGGTTGCCAACTCTTTGCTAACCAAAGCCATATGCCACCCACCGCCCTCCAAACTATACCCATCACCTGGCCCATCGCAGTCTGGGGGCTTGACATGGTTGGACCCCTTAAAGGAGGAACCCACAAGCAAAAATACCTATTGGTCATGGTGGACAAATTCACCAAATGGATAGAGGCCAAGCCTGTTAAGACGGCCGAATCCGGACCGGTGATAGACTTCATATCAGGGGTCGTACACCGTTACGGCGTCCCCCACAGCATCATCACTGATAACAGCACGAACTTTACGGCCGACGAGGTCAAACTCTGGTGCAAAAACATGGGCATCAAGCTCGACTACGCTTCAGTCAATCACCCACAAACTAACGGTCAAGTCGAGCGAGCAAATGGTCTAATCATGAGAGGCATCAAACCCAGATTAGTGCGGTCCCACAAGGAATCTAACACGCACTGGGTAGAGGAGCTCGACTCCGTACTCTGGGGGCTGCGGACCACGCCGAATCACACTACCGGATTCACACCATTCTTTATGGTATACGGTGCAGAGGCAGTTCTGCCCTGCGACATAATTCATGACTCACCTCGCGTGCGCATGTATGAAGAAAGAGAAGCCGAACTCGATCGGTAGGATAGTTTGGACGCCTTGGAGGAGGAGCGCGACGTGGCAAAGTCCCGTTCTGCATTCTATCAACAGCAGGCTCGAAGATATCAAAGCAGAGAAGTACGGGCCAAAACTTACAATGTTGGCGAGTTAGTTCTACGCCTGCCGGACAAGAAAAAGGACAAATTCAAGCCCAAATGGGAAGGTCCCTTCATCATTGACCAAGTCCTGACTGGTGGGGCATACCGTCTGCGAGATGCATCGGATAACCGACTCGAGCCGAACCCATGGAACGCAGCCCGTCTCCGAAGATTCTACGCCTAGCGTCGGACTCTGGGTTCGTCTCCTCCCTCTGTCTATTTTTTACATATTATCTGTCTTATATTTCTCTCCTTCTCCCTCCTTTTCTCTTACATCCTTTAAGGGCTCGTTCGCGCCTTATTCGCAAACAATTGACGCGCTATCCGCGCTCATTATACCTAGGGGCTTCTTTAACAGAAGCTTGTTTATACGGGCCTCATGCCCAACACATGTGTCACACTTCCGCATGTACCTTTTATTCACCATTATATGCATCGATATGACTTAAGTTTTGGTCAAGCTGGGTTGCCTGGCTCCTGTGCTTACCCTACGTTCCCGATTGTTCGGCTAGGCGGTAAAGGGAGCACCTCTGTGATTGTTACTGCCGGGTCAGCCGGATGTGTACCTCAGACTGAGTGAAGCCGAAAGCTAGCGTTCTTAAGGGAATATTCGGTCAGTGAACTAAAGATGATTTCCCACTTTTTTATTTATCCGCCCCCAGATGCTTTTCTACTTTTTTCGCAGTCCGGACATGCACTTTAGGGCATGTCTCCCAGGGAAAGGAACCCCTAATGGAACTATTTTCCCTAGAAGATATTTCTTACTAACCATGCAATATAACATAACTAGTTGGGCACTTGTCTGTTCAAGCACTAATGACCCCTACGCCTGGTCTCCACACATGCCCCGGTTCTTACATAACCATGAGGGTATTCGGACACACTCCGGACTCTCAGGTCCCGAGATTGAAGCAAAAAGGTCCGCCATGACAAACGATCTACAATATGGCTAGAAGGCATTTTCATGTCATCTCAAATTACATAGTCAATTTGACTGGGTATATTCCTCTTCAATACCATCCAGCAAGCTGTCTAGTTTACAGTCCTGTTGGGAATATTTGGCGGCCAACTCTACCTGGTCGTACACTAAACTCACAGGTATCTCCTTCCCATCGGGCCCCACAGGTCCGACCTCGGCCATGTGGTTTGGGTCAGCCTTCGTGCACCGCGTCTTCACCATGGCCCAGGCCTCCCTGGCGCCTTGACGGCAGGCCGATATCTTCCATAACTGGAAGCGCCGCCGCACTCCCTTCAGCTTCTCTGCAAGCTCTCCAAGGCCTTCGGGCATGGAGACGGATGGCCACAAGGCCTGGGTGATGCCTTGCATTACCTGCCGAACTCGTTCGTGCAGTTGTGAGAGCTCGGGAAGAAGGTCTCCCGTAGAACCGGGCATTTCCACTGCAGGCCGACCTGTCAGCATACTTACAGACATAACTCTGTCAATCGACTTCCTGTCCTAACCCTTTTTCAAAGTTCGTTCAAGCACTTACTAAAAATGCCGCGTCGAAGCCGCCGATTCTCCTTCAGGGAGTCCGACAATTGAGCATGAACATCCTTTAGTTCCTCGCCCAGCTGGGTGTTTGCATCTTGGAGATTATTCTTCTCTTGCCTCACCCACGTAAGCATGCTCTCGCCGGTCTTTAAACGGCACAAGAGTTGTTGCTTGTCCGGATCCACTCCGGCGCCATCTGCAATATTATCGTCATATTTGCACACATGCGGCACTTCACAAACATACTTATCTTTCGAAGCATATATTTCCAGAGGGGGTCTCCTTGGCCTCCCCTGTCGTGGCTAGTGCGGCCTCAAGTTGGGCTTTGCACTCTTCCAGCTCCTGGGACAGGTATTCTTTTCTGTAAGATCCTGCATAACAAATGATCCTTAAATCAGTTATTCTAACTGTTTCAAGTCTCGGGGGCTACTGACATATATAACCATCAAATTTTCTCACCCGTATGTCTTTTACATACTGCTCTATGGCTCTGGCTAGACCATTTTGAGCGGCACGGAGGTACGCATCTCCCGTATTGAAGGCATCTAACGCCTCTTGGGAGAAACAAGCATCACGAAGAACTGTCCGGCGACGCCTGTGGTTCATGGCACTCTCCACCTCGGAATTGGTGGCAGACAGCCCGTCCGCATCCTCTGTCGAAGGAGCATCCGGTGCGCGCCTCGTGCTAACCTCCGCTTCCGGACCCGGCCTTGGATCCTGGCTGGTGGAGGCGCGATTGGCAACCTCTCCAGATATAGTCCGGCGAGCACTCTTTTTCCTGAAGAGAGCACGAGCATTAGTATGCCTCGAGGGAATAAAACCTGGGAATAAAATGGCACGCCATACTGTTGCGCCGGCGTCTCAATCCGGACCGCACTTCTTTTCAGCCTGCTGGGCCTTGATGCCCCTTGTTGGCTAGCCACTGCAGTCTTGGCCCTCCGCCTCAAGGACTTCCCCTGCAAAAACACCATCGGTATACGGTGACCAAAAATAAGCACGGATGGATCATTTTAAAAATGTTGGGACTTCGGTCTTGGTTACTTGAGAGGCTGGAAGTAGTCCGGGATAATCGGCCGTAATGGCCGCCAAGGCGTTGTCCTTGCTCAATTGATGAAACACCCCATCGATCAGCTCCACATATAAGTCCGGGTCCTCTTGGGAGTCCGGGTCGATGGACCGTTCCGGGTCCTCGGGTTGTGGAGGGGGGCTATTTATCTCCTTTACAGCCTGGCGTAGCTCCTGCGTTGAAATTGCTAGACTGAATACTTAACTATGGGAATATGAAACGGATGGGCGAGCAAAAGTGTCCGCTTACCCAGCTTGGAGTATTGTACATAGAAAATCGGCCCCGTGGGTTGACGCGGAGGAATTCCTCCTCTTCTCCATGGTACAAAGCGGACAAGGTCTTTATTAGAGCGGCAGCCGAATCCGGCCCCTTGAGGCCGCACCGGGTGGCGTCGTCCTCCCCGTTGAAATCCCACATGGGGTGGCCTCTATACTGAAGCGGCTGCACCCCCCGCATAATGCATGTGCCCATGACCTCAATCATGGTCAGTCCGGAATGAGCTAACAACCTTATCTGGTTCATTAGGTAAAGGACGTCCTTGTCATTTTCCCTTTGAGGGCTTCGTGGACGCCAACTTAGGCGCTTCTTCAAAGGAGCATTATCGAACTCAGGGAGGCCGATCCGAACAGGGTCCGGCAGGGGGACATCTTCTATATAAAACCATTCTAAAGGCCAGTCTTCGGACGCCTTCTTTTGGGTTCCGGATAGATATCCAGTCCCGGCGATGCGCCATAGTTCGGCTCCGCCTACTTGATATATCGACCCCTCCTGAGAATGGGGCACAAGGCAGAACAGCTTCTTCCACAGCGCGAAATGAGCCTCAATGCCCAAAAACAGCTCGCAAAGGGCTACGAAGCCCGCAATATGCAATATGGAGGCAGGTGTAAGGTTGTGCAACTAGAGGCCGTAGAACTCCAGGAGCCCCCGGAGAAACGGATGAATTGGAAATCCGAGCCCTCTTATCAAATAAGGGACAAGGCATACACGCTCTCCTTTGGAGGGATTGGGGACGCTCTCCGCTTGCTCTCCGCCATTATAGGTGGCAAGCCCGGCTCGAACCGGGACCATGTAGGCTGGGGGAGAAACCCCTTGGCTTGGAGCGCGACTAGCTCGCTGTGCGGGACGGAGCATCTCTCCCAATCTCCAGGCTGAGAACTGGGGGGCGAGAGGAGGAGCTGTGTCGGCCGGCCATGATGGAACGGATCTTTGTCGAATGCGCTCTGGTGAATGCTCGTGAAGGGAAGATGGTGTGATTCGGATCTAAATCCCCGTCTCTTTTATAGGCAGCTCATTTGTGCAGCTAGGGGGGTAAACGAAAAAACACCCTAGCTTTTCACATTCGTTTGACACGTGGAAGATGGCCATTATTGGGCACAGAAGCCAAGGAGCGCAACATTCACCAGAAGCCGGACACTATTCAACAGGTATATGGAGTTTGGAGAAGAACCCGCCTTGCAACGCCAAAGACAAATTTGCGCGCCGGACTCATCGTCATTGAAGCCTGGTTCGGGGGCTACTGAGGGAGTCCCGGATTAGGGGGTGTCCGGATAGCCGGACTATATACTTTGGTCGGACTCCTGGACTATGAAGATACAAGATTGAAGACTTCGTCCCGTGTCCGAATGGGACTTTCCTTGGCAGGAAGGCAAGCTTGGCGATACGGATATGTAGATCTCCTCCCATTGTAACTGACTCTGTGTAACCCTAGCCCTCCCCGGTGTCTATATAAACCGGAGGGTTTTAGTCCGTAGGACGAACAACAATCATACCGTAGGGTAGCTTCTAGGGTTTAGCCTCTCTGATCTCGTGGTAGATCTACTCTTCTACTACCCATATCATCAATATTAATCAAGCAGGAGTAGGGTTTTACCTCCATCGAGAGGGCCCGAACCTGGGTGAAAACATCGTGTCCCTTGTCTCCTGTTACCATCCGCCTAGACACACAGTTCGGGACCCCCTACCCAAGATCCGCCGGTTTTGACACCGACACCGGCGCTCTCCATGACGGGAGGGAGTAGTTCACCCTCGGGGCTGAGGGTATGTACTAATAGTTATGTGTTTGATCTCTCTCTCTCTCTCTCTCTCTCTCTCTCTCTCTCTCCCGTGTTCTTGATTTGGCACGATCTTTATGTATCATGAGCTTTGCTACTATAGTTGGATCTTATGATGTTTCTCCCCCTCTACCTTCTTGTAATGGATTGAGTTTTCCCTTCGAAGTTTTCTTATCGGATTGAGTCCTTAAGGATTTGAGAACACTTGATGTATGTCTTGCATGTGCTTATCTATGGTGGCAATGGGATATGCACGTGATCCACTTGATGTATGTTTTGTTGATCAACTTGCGGGTTCTGTGACCTTGTGAACTTATGCATAGGGGTTGGCACATGTTTTTGTCTTGACTCTCTGGTAGAAACTTTCGGGCACTCTTTGAAGTTCTTTGTGTTGGTTTGAATAGATGAATCTGAGATTGTGTGATGCATATCGTATGATCAAACCCGTGGATACTTGTGGTGATATTGGAGTATCTAGCTAGGTGACATTAGAGTTTTGGTTGATGTGTGTCTTAAGGTGTTATTCTAGTACGAACTCTAGGGTTTTTTGTGACACTTATAGGAATAGCCCAATAGATCGATCAGAAAGAATAACTTTGAGGTGGTTTTGTACCCTACAATAATCTCTTCGTTTGTTCTCCGCTATTAGTGACGTTGGAGTGACTCTTGTTCCATGTTGAGGGATTGCCATATGATCTAATTATGTTATCATTGTTGAGAGAACGTGCACTAGTGAAAGTATGAACCCTAGGCATTGTTTCCAAGAATTGCAATACCGTTTTAGCTCACTTTTATTGTTTGCTACCTTGCTGTTTTTATATTTTCAAATTACTAAAACCTATACCTACCACCCATATTACACTTTAATCACCATCTCTTCGCCGAACTAGTGCACCTATACAATTTACCATTGTATTGGGTGTGTTGGGGAGACAAGAGACTCTTTGTTATTTGGTTGCAGGGTTGTTTCAGAGAGACCATCTTCATCCTACACCTCCCACGGATTGATAAATCTTAGTTCATCCACTTGAGGGAAATTTGCTACTGTCCTACAAAACTCTACGCTTGGAGGCCCAACACGAGTATACAAGAAGAAGGTTGCGTCGTAGACATCAAGGCTTACCAGGGACACGGTGTTTTGTCTATGTATCCACACATGTATCAAGTTTCCTGTTAATACAATTCTAGCATGAATAATAAGCATTTACCATGAAATAAGGAAATATTAAATAACAACTTTATTATTGCTTCTAGGGCATATTTCCTTCAGTCTCCCACTTGCACTAGAGTCAATATTCTAGTTCACATCATCATGTGATTTAACACCAATAGTTCACATCATCATGTGATTAACACTCAAATGGTTTACTAGAGTCGATAATCTAGTTCACATCGCCATGTGATTAACACCCAAAGAATACTAAGGTGCGATCATGTTTGGCTTGTGAGAGAAGTTTAGTCAATGGGTCTGCCACATACAGATTTGTATGTATTTTGCAAATTTCTATGTCTACAATGCTCTGCATGGAGCTACTCTAGCTAATTGATCCCACGTTCAATACGTATCTAGATTGAGACATAGAGTCATCTAGATCAGTGTCAAAGCTTGCGTCGACGTAACTCTTTACGACGAACTCTTTATCACCTCCATAACCAAGAAACATTTCCTTAGTCCTCTTTAAGGCAACTAAGGATAATTTTGAATGATGTCCAGTGATCTACTCCTGGATCACTATTGTACCCCCTTGCCAAACTCATGGCAAGGTACACAACAGGTTTGGTACACAGCATGGCATACTTTATAGAACCTATGGCTGAGGCATAGAGAATGACTTCCATTCTCTCTTTATCTTATGTCGTGGTCGGGTTTTAGGTCTTTACTCAACTTCACACCTTAAAATCCAGGAAAGAACTCCTTCTTTGACTGATACAATTTTGAAATCCTTCAAAATCTTGTCGAGGTATGTACTCATTGAAAGTCTTATCAAGCGTTCTTGATAACCCACAAGTATAGGGGATCGCAACAGCTTTCGAGGGTAGAATATTCAACCCAAATTTATTGATTTGACACAATGGTAGCCAAAGAATATTCTCAAGTATTAACAGCTGAGTTCTCAATTCGACCACACCTGAAAGACTTAATATCTGCAGCAAAGTATTTAGTAGCAAAGTAGTATGGAAGTAACAGTAACGGTAGCAAAAGTAACAGTAGCAGTTTTTAGCAATCATACTAGTGGCAACAGAAAAGTAACTAAGCAAAGATCTATATGAAACGAGCTCGTAGGCAATGGATCAATGATGGATAATTATGTCGGATGGCATTCATCATGCAATAGTTATAACCTAGGGTGACACAGAACTAGCTCCAATTCATCAATATAATGTAGGCATGTATTCCGAATATAGTCATACATGCTTATGGAAAAGAACTTGCATGCCATCTTTTGTCCTACCCTCCTGTGGCAGCGGGGTCCTATTGGAAACTAAGGGATATTAAGGCCTCCTTTTAATAGAGAACTGGACCAAAGCATTAGCACTTATTGAATACATGAACTCCTCAAACTACGGTCATCACCGGGAAGTGTCCCGATTATTTTCACTCCGGGGTTGCTGGATCATAACATGTAGTAGGTGACTATAACTTGCAAGATAGGATCAAGAAAACAAATATATTCATTAAAACATAAAGGGTTTAGATCTGAAATCATGGCACTCGGGCCCTAGTGACAAGCATTAAGCATAGCAAAGTCATAACAACATCAATCTTAGAACATAATGAATACTAGGGATCAAACCCTAACAAAACTAACTCGATTACATGGTAAATCTCTTCCAACCCATCACCGTACAGCAAGCCTACGATGGGATTACTCACGCACGGCGGTGAGCATCATGAAATTGATGATGGAGTATGGTTGATGATGACAATGGCAACAGTTCGCCTCTCCGGAGCCCCGAACAGACTCCAGATCTACCCTCCCGAGGAAGAATAGGGCTTGACAGCTACTCCTTATCGTAAAATGCGATGAATCCTTCTCTCTGATTTTTTTCTCCCCGAACATGAATATATGGAGTTGGAGTTGAGGTCGGCGGAGGTCCAGGGGGCCCACAAGACAGGGGGCGCTCCTAGGGGGTAGGGCGCGCCCCCACCCTTGTGGATAGGTGTAGGTCCCCTTTGATTGATTCTTTCGCCAATATTTTTTATTTATTTGAAAAAAGTTATCTCCATGAAGTTTCAGGTCATTCCGAGAACTTTTATTTCTGCACAAAAATAACACCATGGCAGTTCTGCTGAAAACAACATCAGTCTGGGTTAGTTCCATTCAAATCATGAAAATTAGAGTCCAAAACAAGGGCAGAACAATTTGGAAAAGTAGGTATGTTGGAGACGTAGCAAGCGTCTTGATCTATCTCTATAGATCTTGATGCCCAATATGTAAGCAGCTTCACTGAGGTCTTTCATTGAAAAAATCTTATTCAAGTATCCTGTTATGCTATCCAGAAATTCTACATCATTTCCAATCAACAATATGTCATCCACATATAATATTAGAAATGCTATAGAGCTCCCACTCACTTTATTGTAAATATAGGTTTCACCGAAAGTCTGTATAAAACCATATGCTTTGATCACCACATCAAAGCATATATTCCAACTCTGAGATGCTTGCACAAGTACATAGATGGATCGCTGGAGCTTGCACACTTTGTTAGCACCTTTAGGATCGACAAAACCTTCTGGTTGCATCATATACAATTCTTCTTTAAGATATCCATTGAAGGAATGCAGTTTTGACATCCATTTGCTAGATTTCATAAAAATGTGGCAATTGCTAGAATGATTCCGACGGACTTAAGCATCGCTACGGTTGAGAAAGTCTCATTGTAGTCAACCCCTTGAACTTGTCAAAAACCTTTTGCGACAAGTCGAGCTTTGTAGACAGTAACATTACCATCAGCGGCAGTCTTCTTCTTGAAGATCCATTTATTCTCTATGGCTCGCTGATCATGGGGCAAATCCACCAAAGTCCACACTTTGTTCTCATACATGGATCCTATCTCAGATTTCATGGCCTCAAGCCATTTATCGGAATCTGGGCTTATCATAGGTTCTTCATAGTTCATAGGTTCGCCATGGTCTATTAACATGACTTCCGGAACAGGATTACAGTACCACTCTGGTGTGGGTCGTGTTCTGGTTGACCTACGAGGTTCGGTAGTAACTTGATCTGAAGTTTCATGATCATCATGATTAGCTTCCTCTCTAGTTGGTGTAGGCATCACATGAATGGATTTCTTTGATGAGATACTTTCCAAATTGAGAGAAGGTACAATTACATCATTAAGTTCTACATTCCTCCATTCACTTCTTTCGAGAGAAACTCCTTCTCTAGAAAGGTTCCATTCTTGGCAACAAAGACCTTGCCTTTGGATTTGTGGTAGAAGGTGTACCCAATTGTTTCCTTAGGGTATCCTATGAAGACACACTTCTCTAATTTGGGTTTGAGCTTATCAGGCTGAAGCCTTTTGACATAAGTGTCGCAACCCCAAACTTTAAGAAATGACAGCTTAGGTTTATTGCCAAACCACAGTTCATGCGGTGTCGTCTCAACGGATTTAGACGGTGCCTTATTTAACGTGAATGCAGCTGTCTCTAATGCATAACCCCAAAATGATAGTGGTAAATTGGTAAGAGACATCATAGACCGCACCATATCTAATAAAGTACGGTTATGACGTTCGGACACACCATTACGCTGTGGTGTTCCTGGTGGCGTGAGTTGTGAAACTATTCCACATTGTTTTAAATGAAGACCAAACTAGTAACTCAAATATTCGCCTCCGCGATCAGATCATAGAAACTTTATTTTCTTGTTACGATGATTCTCCACTTCTCTCTGAAATTCTTTGAACTTTTCAAATGTTTCAGACTTGTGTTTCATTAAGTAGATATACCCATATATGCTCAAATCATCTGTGAAGGTTACAAAATAACGATACTTGCTGCGTGCCTCAACACTCATCGGACCGCATACATCGGTCTGTATTATTTTCAATAAGTCATTGGCTCGCTCCATTATTCCAGAGAATGGAGTTTTAGTCATCTTGCCCATGAGGCATGGTTTGCAAGTATCAAATGATTCATAATCAAGTGATTCCAAGAGCCCTTCTTCATGTGCTTGACACCAATATGACCTAAACGGCAGTGCCACAAATATGTTGTGCTATCATTATTGATGACCCACAAGTATGTGGGGTCCTTTCAATAAGTAAGAGTGTCAAACCCAACGAGGAGCAGAAGGAAATGACAAGTGGTTTTCAGCAAGGTAATGTATGCAAGTGCTAAAATTGTAAGTAGTAGGGTAGTTTGATAGAAAGATAATTTGTAACGAGAAAGTAACGGTAGTAGTAACAAAAGTGCAGCAAGGTAGCCCAATCCTTTTAAGGCAAAGGACAGGCCAAAACGGTCTCTTACGATAAGCAAAGTGTTCTTGAGGGTACACGGGAATTTCATGTAGTCACGTTTATCATGTTGGCTCGATTCATGTTCACTACTTTGATAATTTGGTATGTGGGTGGACCCGTGCTTAGGTGCTGTTATTACATGAACAAACCTCCTACTTATGATTAACCCCCTCGCAAGCATCCGCAACTATGAGAAAAGTATTAAGAATAAATTCTAACCATAGCATTAAACTTTTGGATCCAATCGGTCCCTTACGGAATAGCGCATAAAGTAGGGCTTAAGCTTATGTCACTCTCACAACCCATCATCTAATAACTACTCCACAATGCATTCCCTTAGGCCCAAATATGGTGAAGTGTCATGTAGTCGATGTTCACATGACACCACTAAGGGAATCACGACATACATATCATCAAAATATCGAACACATATCGAGTTCACATGATTACTTGCAATATGATTTCTCCCGTGACCTCAAGAACAAAAGTAACTACTCACAAATGATAATCATGCTCAAGATCAGAGGGGTATTAAATAGCATAATGGATCTGAACATATAATCTTCCACCAAATAAACCGTAATCAACTACAAGATGTAATCAACACTACTAGTCACCCACAAGCACCAATCTATAGTTCCGGTACAAAAATTGAACACAAGAGATAAACTAGGGTTTGAGACGAGATTGTGTTGTTGAAGATGTTGGTGAAGATAGCCCTCCCCAAGATGGGAGAGTTGTTGGTGATGATGATGACGATGATTTCCCCCTCCGGGAGGGAAGTTGCCTCGGCAGAAAGTCTCCGTCGGGGGGCAAAAGTGCTTCTACCCAGGTTCCGCCTCGAGATGGCGGTGCTTCATCCCAAAAATCCTCTCCTTATTTTTTCTAGGTCAAAATGACTTATGTACAAGAAGAGTGGCACCGGAGGTAGGCCTGGGTGAGCACAACCCACCAGGGCGCGCCTGGGGGCCCAGGTGTGCCCTGGTGTCTTGTGCTCACCAGGGTGGCCCCCTCTGGTACTTATTTGCTCCAGTATTTCTTATTTATTCCATCAATAATCCTCGTAAAGTTTCAGCTCATTCGAAGTTGTGTAGAATAGGTAGCCTGACGTAGCTTTTTCAGGTCCAAATTTCCAGCTGCCAGAATTCTCCCCTCTTGTGTATACCTTGCATATTATGAGAGAAAAGGCATTAGAATTACTCCAAAAAGCATTATTATGCAACAAAACAACATAAATAACAGTAGGTAAACATGATGCAAAATGGACGTATCAATTATCAACTTTGCATCTTTTGGCGTCAATATTATGAATATGTGTATCACTACAATCGAGATTTAATAAACCATTTACGTTGGGTGTATGACCATAGAAGGTTTTATTCATGTAAACAGAATAACAATTATTCCCTAACTTAAATGAATAATCATTTTGCAATAAACATGATCTAGTCATATTCATGCTCAACGCAGACACCAAATAACATTTATCTAGGTTGAACACTAATCCCGAAGGTAGAGGGAGTGTTCGATGGTGATCATATCAACCTTGGAATCATTTCCAACACACATCGTCACCTTGCTTTTAACTAGTCCATGTTCATTTTGCAACTTCTGTTCCGAGTTACTAATCTTAGCAACTGAACCGGTATCAAATACCCAAGGGTTACTATGAATACTAGTAAAGTACACATCAATAACATGTATATCAAATATATCTTTGTTCACTTTGTCATCATTCTTATTCGCCAAGTATTTGGGACAATTCCACTTCCAGTGACCATTTCCTTTGCAGTAGAAGCACTTAGTTTTGGTCTTCTTTACGGGAGTGGCAACTTTCTTGTCATTCTTCTTAAACTTCCCTTTCTTTTCTTTGCCCTTTTTCTTCAAACTAGTGGTCTTGTTAACCATCAACACTTGATGCTCTTTCTTGATTTCTACCTTCGCCGATTTCAGCATCGCGAAGAGCTTGGGAATCTTTTTCGTTATCCCTTGCACATTATAGTTCATCATAAAGTTCTAGTAGCTTGGTGATAGTGACTAGAGAACTCTGTCAATCACTATCTTATCTGGAAAATTAACTCCCACTTGATTCAAGCGATTGTAGTGCCCAGTGATAACCCAAAAGTATATGGGATCGCAACAGTTTTTGAGGGTAGAGTATTCAACCCAAATTTATAGATTTGACACAAGGGGAGCCAAAGAATATTTGCAAGTATTAGCAGTTGAGTTGTCAATTCAACCACACCTGGCGATTAATTATCTGCAGCAAAGTGATCAGTAGTAAAGTAGTATGATAGTTTTGATAGTAGTAGCAACAGAAGTTGCAGTAGTTTTGTAGCAAGTGCAATAGTAACAATAGCAGTAGTAGCTTAGCAGAAACAATATGTAGGAAAATTGTAGGCATTGGATTGGCGATTCGTTGGATGATATTCATCCTCAGATAGTCATAACCTAGGGTGATACCGCACTAGCTCCAGTTCATAAATATAATGTAGGCATGTATTCCGTAAATAGTCATACGTGCTTATTGAAAGAACTTGCATGACATCTTTTGTCCTACTCTCCCGTGGCAGCGGGGTCCTATTGGAAACTAAGGGATATTAAGGCCTCCTTTTAATAGAGAACCGGAATAAAGCATTAGCACACGGTGAATATATGAACTCCTCAAACTACGGTCATCACTGGGAGTGGTCCTGACTATTGTCACTCCGGGGTTGCCGGATCATAACATGCAGTAGGTGACTATAAATTGCAAGATCGGATCTAGATCATAGATATAATGGTGATAACATAAACGGTTTAGATTTGAAATCATGTCACCTGGGCCAAAAGTGACAAGCATTAAGCATGGCAAAGTCATAGCAACATTAATCTCAAAACATAATGGGTACTTGGGATCAAGCCCTAACAAAAGTAACTCGGTTACATGATGAATCTCATCCAACTCCTCACCGACCAGCGAGCCTACGAAGGAATTACTCGCTCCCGGTGGGGAGCATCATGGAATTGGCGATGGAGAAGGGTTGGTGATGACGAAGATCCCCCTCTCCGGAGCCCCAAATGGACTCCAGATCTGGCCTCCCGATGGCGAATAGGAGACAACGGCGGCTCCGTCTCGTGAAACGCGATAATTCTTTCTCCCTGATTTTTTCTGGAAAAATAGGATTTTATAGCGTCGGTTTCAGGGTCTACGGGGCCACCAGGTGGGGACAACCCACCTGGGCGTGCTTGGAGGGGATGGCTGTTGTGGCTACGGTATGGTGCGTCGACTGCAAATTAAAATTTCCTACGCATAGAACAACCAAGAACATGCTACGGGAGATGGATCACAGTTCGTTACCACTAGACGCGCAATGTCGTGCAGCGGAAGAAGAGTTGGGGCAGCGCGTCCGCGTGGATCGTCTCCTCCTCGTCCGATCTCCCTCGAACAGTCGGTCGTCTGATCCCACGTACAAGTTCGCCGGAGCGGCGCAAGTGCACCGCCTCTAACGGTATCCGCGCGTGTAGGAGGAACACCGTGCGGCGGGCTGCTAGGTCTGATCACACAGTCGGCGGCGAGTGGAGGTGGCTATTTGCAACACATGCAAACCCTAGTCGCAGCGCCGAAGCAATCAACCAAATAAGTATGCTGCACCTCCACCTTATATAGGCGTCTATCGCGGGCTCAACACTTGGGCCTCGCACGGACCCTAAAGCCCAAACTCTACTCGGTCACGTTCCTAGTCCAGTTCGGATCACATCCGACCAGTGTCCTACAAACCGACCTCGTAGGTTCCTTCCCTTAAGCGCGCAACCCCTTAGGTTCAAGTCAACTTGGTCACAGTTCGGATCACCTCCGACCTGTACAGTTGGTAGCGGCCTCTAGCAAGGCGTTCCAACCACCAAGCAGACTATGAAGCTGGTTAGGCGAACCTGTACAACGTGTCACACTTCTGTTCCCTTTGTCACACGATATATGTTGTCGGGCTCAAGGCGAGATTGTCATCCTTGTGCTAGCCCGACCTCTTTCTCGTTCCAGTGATACCGACCACTATCCGGATTATCTCATAATCCTAGTCACATGGACATGCTTATCCTGGTCGGATCACACAAGGGGCCCAGAGTATATCTCTCCTAATCGGAGGGGCAAATCCCATCTTGCTCAACCATGTCTCGCAGCATGGGACTGGACAAACCCGAAACCTACCTTTGTAACTAGCCAGTCACGGAGTAGTGTTTGGTCGGCCCAAAGCAAGTCTGTCACCATCCCGAGTACATGCGTCATCTCAGGTCTTAGGACATAGAACGTATGTTGTACTAGAGACTCACAGATGACATATCGCTGCGTCTCATAGTTGGGTTTGTCCGACTCGCACCTTATCTCGGCTCGGATCCGACTACGTTGAATCCGACCAGACCTTTCCAAGTCCATATTATCTGGTTAGCATCCAATGCTCCATGGCTAGTGAGACCAAGCCATCGATCGTGTCATATGCTAGTTTAGTTGGCTGCGCGTCCACACAGCCCTTTTGACTAGGGACCTTTTAGGACAGTCATCATACAATGCATAGTCCCACAAACAAGTCACGTACTTGCTGATACACATCATTGATAATGTCCAAGCACTATCTTTATTCATAAACACATAGGAAATATCATCATACATGATTGCCTCTAGGGCATATCTCCAACAGTCTCCCACTTGCACTAGAGTCAATCAAATAGGCATCGAATGCCCATAGCTCTAACGTGCCCCTCATGCTTGGGCTGTGGAAGCGGCTTAGTCAACGAATCTGCAACATTTGCATCCATGTGAATCTTGCATAACTCTACATCACCATTCTTTACGATCTTTCGTATCAGGTGATATTTCTGATCTATATGTCTGACCTTGTGGTGATTCCTCGGCTCCTTGGCTTGTGCGATGGCACCAGAATTATCACAATAAAGGTCCAACGGTTTCACCGAGGCTGGTAAAATACCAAGATCATCTAGAAAATGCTGGATCCAAACACCTTCCTTTGCAGCTTCACAAGCCGCAATGTATTCGGCTTCTGTGGTAGAATCGGCCACTGTATCCTGCTTGGAACTCATCCAGTGCACTGCTCCTCCGTTCAGGATGTACACGAATCCGGACTGTGATCAACAATCATCTCTGTCGGTTTGGAAACTAGCATCGGCGTAACCCCTTACGACGAGCTCTTCCTCACCTCCATAAACTAGGAACATCTCTTTAGTCCTTTTCAGGTACTTCAAAATATTCTTTACCGCTGCCCAGTGACTCTCACCTGGGTTTGCCTGGTATCTACTTGTTAGGCTTATTGCAAAAGCAACATCGGGCCTTGTACATATCATGGCATACATGATGGATCCGATTACCGAGGCATACGGAATCCTACTCATCCTGCTTCGCTCATCAGATGTCGAAGGACTCTGAGTCTCGCTTAGCCTTATACCATGTGAGAGCGGCAAGAACCCTTTCTTCGCCTCACTCATGTTGAACCGCTTCAACACTTTATCTATGTACGTGCGCTGGCTTAAGCCAAGCAGCCTACTCGATCTATCTCTATAGATCTTAATGCCTAAAATATACACTGCCTCACCAAGGTCTTTCATCGAAAAATTGCTATTCAATGATTCCTTGACCGAGTTTAGCATCGAAACATTGTTCCCGATCAACAATATGTCATCCACATACAAGATAAAAAACACTATCAAGCTCCCACTTAACTTCTTGTATAAACAAGAGTCCTCTTCGCTTTTGATGAAACCGAGACCAGTGAAGACCTCATCAAAACGAATGTTCCAACTCCGAGATGCTTGCTTCAACCCATAAATGGATCTCTTGAGCTTGCATACCTTACTAGTACTAGTCGGATCGACAAAACCCTCGGGCCGTATCATATACACGTCCTCGGTTAAATTTCCGTGAAGGAAAGCTGTTTTGACATCCATCTGCCATATCTCGTAATCAAAATATGCAGCTATAGCTAGTATGATCCTCACCGATTTCAGCATCGCTACCGGCGAGTAAGTCTCGTCGTAGTCAATTCCTTGAACTTGTCCATAACCTTTAGCGACAAGCCGAGCTTTGTGGATCTGAATATTTCCATCCACATCGGTTTTCTTCTTAAAGACCCATTTGCAACCAATGGTTGTTACGCCAGGCGGCGGATCAACCAAGTCCCAGACTTGATTCTCATCCATGGACTTTAACTCGGATCTCATGGCCTCTAGCCATACCTCGGAATCTGGGCTCACCATCGCTTCCGCATATGTGGCCGGCTCGTCACTTTCTAGCAACAATACATCACGCACTCTATGCAATCTTTCTGACCTTCGTGGTTCCGGTGCCGCTTCCACTACGGGTTCCCTGACTGACTCCGGTATGATCTCATCACTAGCCGAGCCGTCCCAGAGTGGTCCTCGAATTTCTTTGAGTCGGACCGTCCTCCCACTGGCCTCCCGATTGAGAAACTCTTTCTCAAGGAAAACCCCGTTCTGAGCAACAAACACTTTGTTCTCTTCCTGGTTGTAGAAGCTATATCCCAAGGTTTCCCTCGGATATCCCATGAATATGCATTTATCCGATTTAGGTGTAAGCTTGTCTGACATAAGTCGCTTGACAAATGCTTCACAGCCCCAAATCTTTAGAAAAGACAAACTGGGACTCTTCCCGGTCCACATCTCATGTGGTGTCTTGTCTACGGATTTTGATGGTACCCTATTAATTATGAAAGCTGCAGTTTCTAGAGTGTATCCCCAAAATGACAAGGGTAAATCCGATTTGCTCATCATAGACCGGACCATGTCCAACAAGGCCCTATTCCTCCGTTCTGACACGCCGTTTCTCTGTGGTGTACCCGGAGGTGTGAGCTGAGGTACTATACTTCGACTTTTCAGATGATCATCAAACTCCTGGCTCATGTACTCACCTCCACGATCAGATCGCAAAAGCTTTCTAGTCTTGTCGAGTTGATTCTCAACCTCGTTCTGAAACTCTTTGAACTTTTCAAAAGTTTCCGACTTGTGCCTCATGAAATAGATATATCCATATCTACTCAAGTCATCGGTAAAAGTCAAGAAGTACTGATAGCCACCTCTGGCAGTTGTGCTCATTGGACCACACACATCACTGTGTATAAGCTCCAGCACCTCGGACGCCCTCTCGCAACTCTTTGCGAAAGGAGACTTAGTCATCTTGCCGAGCAAGCATGATTCACATGTCTCGAACGATCCGAAGTCGAACGAAGTTAGGAGCCCATCATCATGGAGCTTCTTCATGCGTTTCAGACTAATGTGTCCAAGCCGGCAATGCCAGAAGTATGTCAGATTTATCTCATTAGGCTTATGCCTCTTGACATTCACGTTATAGACCGGTTCCTGTTCTAGATTCAATATAAATAGCCCATCAACAAAGGGTGCATAGCCGTGGAACATAGCATTCAAAAATATTGAACAACCATTATCCTTTAAATTGAATTCATAACCTTGGCTCATCAAACATGAGGCAGAAATAATGTTCCGACTAAGTGCAGGAATGTAATAACAATTATTCAATTCCATAATGAATCCGGAAGGAAGATGGAGCTGCATCGTGCCGACCTCCAACGCAGCAACTCTTGCTTTGTTGCCGACCCTGATGTCAATCTCCCCTTGTGCCACACGCCTAGTTCTTACCAGCCCCTGCATCGAGTTGCAAATATGAACAACCGATCCGGTATCAAATACCCAAGAGCTACTAGGTATGTCAGCAAGGTAAATGTCTATAACATATGCAACAAGTGTACCTTTGCCTGAAGCAGCATTCCCGGCCTTCTTGCCATGCTCTGCAAGCCACTTGCTACAGTTCCTCTTCTAGTGACCGGTCTCCTTGCAGTGAAAGCAAACGGTCTTTGAGTCCGGTCCAGACTTCGGCGCAGCGGCGGAGGTTACCATCTTCGTGCCCTTTGCCTTAGCCTTTTTCTTGGACCAACTCTTCTTGAACTTAGCCGATTTCTGCACCATCAACACTTGATGTGTGCCTTTCTTAATATCCTGCTCTGCCACTTTGAGCATCCCATGCAATTCAGTGAGCTTCTTATCCATGCCATGCATATGATAGTTCGAGATGAACGTCCCACAGCTGGGCGGAAGAGAACCCAGAACAGCATCAGTAGCCAGCTCATCCAAGAGCGGGAAGCCCAAACAATCCAAAGCTTGCACATATCCGATCATCTTGATCACATGTGGGCTCAGTGGATCACCTTCCTTCAGCTTGCAATCCATCAAGGATCTCCAGACATTGAACCTTTCGGTCCTAGCCTGTGTCTGAAACATGCTCTTGAGACTCTCGATCATATTGTAAGCCTCAACATTTTCGAAATGCTGTTGCAAATCGGGCTCCATACAAGCCAGCATCAGACAGCTAATCTCCGTTGATTCATCAACGAGTTTCTGGTAGGCATTCTTAGTTGTGGCATTAGCATTATTGGTAGGTTCCTCTGGAAGTGGATCCTCTATAACATGTTCCTTTTTATCATGCTTGAGAACAATTCTCAGATTTCTATACCATGTGGTAAAGTTTGTTCCATTCAGTTTATCCTTTTCCAGAATTGATTTCAATGCAAAGTTGGGTTGAGCAGGTGGTGCCATTGATCTACAACAGAAAATATGCAATCACTAAGCAATGTGTTTATGTAGAGTAATTCGCCTAAACAGAAATACTCCCTCTGAAGTCAGCATCCCTCCGCAAACTCTCAGTGATTCAGGATCCAACTAGCGCATGCGACTAGTGAGCTTTAGCATCACTGCTAGCCAACATACCTATCCGGTAAGCAACTCTTTGCTAATCGTATCTCTATACGACTCCTGTCGGTCGGGAAGGTATCTTATACCCCGGCTCCCAACCTTCTTTGCCACAAGGCCCAAAACCGTTTTGATAGCCTTGTCAAGTTAACCTGATGCAGTGCATGTCCGTGTCCGACACGAACCCTTCAGTTCAAGGACACCCAGCAGCACCCCAATTTTATGAGCCCACTACTAGACGTACTTGACGTGCGAAGGTGCAACATCGGGAATGGTAATTTACTTGATATTCATGAGGGATCTTTCTACCATTCTAACATGCATAGAAACAAAGAAGCATAACAATCACAAATAAACACATATTGTGAAATAGTATGGCTCCTTCATGGATGTTCTTCCAAGTCGGCTCCGACTCCGATGACCCTCTAGGAACTCCATCTTGTTTGTCACGCCGGGACGCCAAGCCACCAACCTGATCTCTATTATCCAACTACTACAACTAGTAATGAATTTACATAGAGTCACAAGTCGACATGCAGGTCGTTATACAATATAATGACAGCACTTTGGCTCCTGTCAGCTGACAAACATGACACGCAGGCCATGTATAGATTACACACATGCATCACATACACATGAGCCATACTATTCACATCAAACCTGCAAAACAAAGTTATGCATAGAATCGCATTCTATCGGTTTGTGTGTCGGGTACGAAATACACGGCGCTACGCACACGACGGTCCCGCTAGCCGGTTAGCGCCCGACGTTTTCCGAAATCACAGATCGCATCTGAACTCCGTTCACGCCGAATTTTCTGATCTGACCGATCATATCGATCATCGCGAAACCGATTCGGATTTACGTTTCACTGTTGACCCAGATGGCGGATGACCGACCGGTAGGGGTAGATCGTGTCACGACCTCATCGACCCTGATTGACAGAAAACATAGCCTCAATGATCCCCATGTGCAGTTGATCACAGCAACCGTGCACATAGCCGATCTTATCAACGACAACAGATCTCATCTGCCGCCTCCACATATCTAATATGCATACAATCTGAATCCAAATCCTATAGCAGAGGCTCTGATACCACTGTTGGGGTCTACGGTAGGGTGCGTCGACTGCAAATGAAAATTTCCTACGCGTAGAACAACCAAGAACATGCTACAGGAGATGGATCATAGTTCGTTACCACTAGACGCACAGTACCGTGCAACGGAAGAAGAGTTTGGGCAGCGCGTCCGCGTGGATCGTCTCCTCCTTGTCCGATCTCCCTCGAACAGTCGATTGTCCGATCCCATGTACAAGTTCACCGGAGCGGCGCAAATGCACCGCCTCTAACGGTATCCGCGCGTGTAGGAGGAACACCGTGCGGCGGACTGCTAGGTCCGATCACACAGTCGACGGCGAGTGGAGGTGGCTATTCGCAACACATGCAAACCCTAGTCGCAGCGCCGAAGCGATCAACCAAATAAGTGCGCTGCACCTCCACCTTATATAGGCGTCTATCGCGGGCTCAACACTTGGGCCTCGCACGGACCCTAAAGCCCAAAGTCTACTTGGTCACGTTCCTAGTCCAATTTGGATCACATCCGACCAGTGTCCTACAAACCAACCTCGTAGGTTCCTTCCCTTAAGCGCGCGACCCCTTAGGTTCAAGTCACTTGGTCACAGTTTGGACCACCTCCGACCTGTACAGTTGGTAGCGGCCTCTAGCAAGGCGTGCCAACCACCAAGCAGACTATGAAGCTGGTTAGGTGAACCTGTACAACATGTCACACTTCTGTCCCCTTTGCCACACGATATATGTTGTCGGGCTCAAGGCAAGATTATCATCCTTGTGCTAGCCCGACCTCTTTCTCGTTCTAGTGATACCGACCACTATCCAGATTATCTCATAATCCTAGTCGCATGGTCATGCTTATCCTGGTCGGATCACACGAGGGACCCAGAGTATATCTATCCTAATCGGAGGGGCAAATCCCATCTTGCTCGACCATGTCTCGCAGCATGGGACTGTACAAACCCGAAACCTACCTTTGTAACTAGCCAGTCACGGAGTAGTGTTTGGTCGGCCCAAAGCAAGTCTGTCACCATCCCGAGTACATGCGTCAGCTCAGGTCTTAGGACATAGAACGTATGTTGTACTAGAGACTCATAGATGACATATCGCTGCGTCTCATAGTTGGGTCTGTCCGACTCGTACCTTATCTCGGATCGAATCCGACTACGTCGAATCTGACCAAACCTTTCCGAGTCCATATTATCCGGTTAGCATCTAATGCTCCATGGCTAGTGAGACCAAGCCATCGACCGTGTCATATGCTAGTCTAGTCGGCTGCACGTCCACACAGCCCTTTTGACTAGGGACCTTTTAGGACAGTCATCATACAATGCATAGTCCCACAAACAAGTCACGTACTTGCTGATACACATCATTGATAATGTCCAAGGACTATCTTTATTCATAAACACATAAGAAATATCATCATAAATGATTGCCTCTAGGGCATATCTCCAACAGTGGCAGGCCCTGGTGGGTTGTGCCCACCCAGGTGCCCTCCTATGGTGGTTCTTGGCTCCAGAAATTATCTTTTATTGTATAAAAAATCCTTGCAAAGTTTCATTCCATTCCAATAACTTTTATTTCTGCACAAAAACAACACCATGGTAGTTTTGCTGAAAACTACATCAGTCCGGGTTAGTTTCATTCAAATCATGCAAATTAGAGTCCAAAACAAGAGGAAAAGTGTTAGGAAAAGTAGATCCAATGGAGACGTATCAACTCCCCCAAGCTTAAACCTTTGCTTGTCCGCAAGCAATTCAGTTGATAAATTGAAAGTGAAAAAAAACTTTTACAAACTCTTTTGCTCTTGTTTCCATAAATAAGCTTAAACATCACCCAGGTTTTCAGCAAAGATTATAACTAACCATGTCGACAATAACTCTTAAAAATTATATTAACTCATAGCAATGACATAATCAACTAGCGAGCAGTAATAAGACATCTCAAATAGAAACACATTGTCAAAAATACCATGATACAATATGACAATAGTGTTATCTCGCTAACCCTTTCTGAGACCGCAAAACATAAATGCAGAGCACCTCCAAAGTTCAAGCAGCGGCTAAACATTGTAATTCATGGTAGGAAATATCTAGTCATGATGCACCCAACATTAGCTACACTCAATGCATAGGATGACAACAGTGCTCTCACTTTCTGGCGCTTATTTGAGAAGGTGATGACATAACATAAAAGTAAATCGATAGTTCCTTCGTAGAGTGAAGCAATGATTTGCAGAGGTGCCAGAGCTCAAGTTTTCAAAACAGAGGTAAATGAAATTTTGAGACATGCACCCTTCTTGTTTACTTCGTGACCATCAGTTATCAATATCTTCCATGCTAAACACATTAGTAGCGGTTCCCAAGCGATAAAGTAAGGGTTATTGCTCCATAGGAGTTTTGGTTGATATTTATAAGTTCTTTTTGCAATTGGGACTGGGAATCCCTATTACCGCCCCTTTCTCGTGTGATGGTGAGTGAATAAACACTCATTCTGAGAATAACCCGCTTAGGATGGAAGATACTGACTACCTCCTGTCACTCTATGAACAATCCAGGCACACAAAAAGGATATTTATTTGAAGTTTTTAGAGGTGGCATATGCAAATTTACTTAGGACGGTAGGGTAATACCGCATATAGGTAGGTATGGTGAACGCATCTGGAATAACTTGGGTTTCAGGTTTTTGATGCACAAGCAGAATTCCCACTTAGTACAGGCGAAGGCTAGCAAATAGGTTGAGAAGCAGCCAGCTAGAGAGCAACAACGGTCATGAACATGCATTATGCATAAGTAACATTGGATACTAGCATGAGTAGGATATGAACACCATGAACATAAATATCATCGAGGCTATGTTGGTTTTGATTCAACTACATGCATGAACATGTGCCAAGTCAAGCCACTCAAACATTCAAAGGAGGATACCATATCATCATACTACATCACAATCATTTTAACGCAATGTTGACATCCAAGATAAATCATTATCCACTCCTAGCTATTTATGCATGACATGAGAAACTATAATCTCTAAATGTCATTGCAAACATGTTTGATCATAATAGGCCGAATCATGGATACTAGGTTAAACATATTTACAAAAACAGAACAAGTCAAGTTCATACCCGTTTCTCTCTGCCACGGCTAGTTCATCGCATATCGTCATTATTGCCTTTCACTTGCACAACCGAACGATTTGAAAATAACAATAGTGCAAGAGTGCCGTGGACTAAGCTAGAATCTTCAAACATTTTATTCAAAATAAGAATACAAGGTAATATGGGCTCTTAGTTAGATCAACAATAATGCAAATTAGAGCCAGTCAACATTTTAATCATGGCCTTCTCCTCGGTATGTCTCAATAAAAAGAAAAGAAATTCAGAGAAACCCACTGAAATATTTTTGGATTTTGTTTTTTCGTAAATAAGCAAATAAAAAGGGAAAAGCAAAATCGAGAAAAACTATTTACACGGGAAAGCTCCCAACAAGTAAAAGAAGAACAAAGAAATCTTTTTGGGTTTTCTTTTTAGTGCTACAGCAATTTAAACTAGGAAGAAAAATCAAAAAGAAGCAAGAAATATGTTTTTGGATTTTCTCAAAGTTTTTCAAACACTCAAGAAAAAAATGAAAAAATAAATTTAACATGGATAATACAATGAAAAAGTGTGAACACCGACAATTGGAATGAAATGTGTGAACATGAATGTAATGTTGGTGGAAATACGTACTCCCCCAAGCTTAGGCTTTTGGCTTAACTTGGTAATCAGTCAGTAGCCTACGTAATGGTTGGAGTGGTAGCTCACAGAGGCTCTCGGTGTGGATGCCTCAGCCTGTCGTGCGGCCACAACTGCTGCGTTATGGGCTCGGGCCTCGCTCTCAAGAATAAAATGCCTTCCCCTATTGTGAACATTAAAGAGAGCAGGTGCAGGCAAATATGTGTCCACCACGGAGTCTTTATTAAACAACAATTTATAAGTGAAATTATGGGGTTCACCTCTAAGGATCTTACGACATTTCATAGCATCAAAGTCTAGGTACTACGTGGGTAAAATAGGATCATAGGGCAAAGGTGAAACACCCAGCTCTCTTGCTAAGCGCGTGGCACATTAAATAATGTGAAGTAATGGATGGCGGGGAAATCAATGCTCTTTATTCTACCTTGCTCACTCCCCTAGTCTCACCATAGCAAAGACTAGTCAAGAATATCTCAAACTCAGACCTTGATGGTTCATCGAGCGAACCCCAGAATGGGATTTTGCAGTGGTGAGCGAATCTCTCTAAAGATAACGTAAATGTATTTTCATACAACTTAAATGACACCCTAGACTCATGGGGATGAAATTTAAATCCTTTGACGAATGATTCAGTGAGAGTGAGGTGTTGGTTGCACTTATATGAAATGTAGGGACCGATATCGACATTGTGAACATATTGCTCAAATTCCTCCTTAATGCCCACACTCACCATATAATCGTTGCATGGCTATAAGCATGTTTTGGTGGCAACATCTCATATGGAACTTTCACTCGGTTGAACATAAGACCGACGAGCGGAGCTGCTACTAGAAGATGCCTCCGAGGATCTCCTCCTCAATGAATTCCTTCCAAAGAACATAATATCCGCGTACAATTTTCTGAAAAATGTTGGGTCACAAAAATGTGTTAACAAACTTCACAAGAATGGTAGCAACTACTCATAGAGATGTATAGCGGTCATAGCAAGTATTCAAACTACTTACAACTCTTAAGAATTCAACATGCAAGCTTATCTACAACAACACCAAGAGTAGCTAATTATTCAAAATATAAACCACTAAAGCAAAAACCAATTGGACTAACAGAGGAGTCACATACCAAGATACAATCCCCCGAAACAGTTTCGGAAACGGAGCCTCAAGCAAAGAGATCGAAATCCGCTGGGTTGAGAGCAAGAAAACGAAAGAGAGAGCAATGGAGATTTTTTTGGGGGTAGGTGATGATGTGGGATAAAGAGATAAGTGATGGGGCTCACGCGGGGATCACAACCCACCAGGGCGCGCCTGGGGGTCCTGGCGTGCCCAGGTGGGTTGTACCCACCTGGTGCACCTCCCTCTGATAATATTTGCACCAAAAATTCTTAAATATTCGGAAAAAATCTTATTAAATTTTCAGAGCATTCTGAGAACTTTTATTTTTGGATCATCATCTTTTTATTGCACGGAAAATTCTGAAAACAGATAAAACATGGCATTTTATTTTATTTAACTAATAAAAACATAAAACAAAAGGTAGGGACAGAAGTTAGTGCTCACTAAATTCATCAACTTCACACCTCTCAAAAATGATCCATTAATAAGATTGATCAAGTCTTATTAACAACCACTTTCGATTAGCATGAAACCGAAGAACTTTTGTGAATCACTAAGTTTCCTCCACGGGGATATGAATGTCCCCAACAATAAGCATTTCATATTTCTTTTTAACAGTAGGTAGAGGTAGTTGAAAACTTCCAATAGTGATTGTCGGAGATTTTTCAATAACATTAATACCATTCACTTAGAATTTTTTCTTCAGAAAGTGCACCGTATGCTCATTACCATTGATATGAAAAGTTGCCTTGCTTTTATTGCAATCAATAAAATCCCCTACAGTACTCAAGAAGGGTCTACCAAGGATAATCGACATGTTGTTGTCCTCGGGCATCTCAAGTATAACAAAGTCAGTCAAAATAGTAACATTAGCAACAACAACAGGCACATCCTCACAAATACCGATAGGTATGGCAGTTGATTTGTCAGCCATTTGCGAAGATATTTCAATAGGTGTGAGTTTATTCAAATCAAGTCTTCTATATAAAGAGAAAGTCATAACACTAACACCAGCTCCCAAATCACATAAAGCAGTTTTCACATAATTTCTTTTAATGGAGCAAGGTATAGTTGGTATTCCCGGATCTCCAAGTGTTTTAAGTACTCCATCTTTAAAAGTATAATTAGCAAGCATGGTGGAGGTTTCAGCTTTCATTTTTTTCTCTTATTGGTGATGATGTATTTCATGTATTTTGCATAAGGACACATTTTTAAGATACCAGTCAAGCGAGTACGCAAAAATACTGGCCTCAACATTTCAGCAAAGCGTTCAAATTCTTCATCATCTTTCTTTTTAGTTGACTTAGGTGGAAAGGGCATAGGTTTTTGAACCCATGGCTCTCTTTCCTTTCCATCTTTTCTAGCAACAAAGTCTCTTTTATCATATCTTTTATTCTTGGGTTGTGGGTTATCAAGATCAACTGTTGGTTCTATCTCCACATCATTGGATGGTTCTTTATTATTTGTTTGAGTATCTTCATGAACCTCATCATTATCTTTTTCATTATCAGAAGATGAATGTTCACTACCAGATTGAGTTTCAGCATCAGAGATAGAAACTTCATTATCATTATCAGGAGGTTTTTCTACTTGAGGTACACTAGAGGCATGCAAAGTCATATCATTTTTCTTCTTCTTTTTCTTTTTAGAAGGACTAGGTGTGTCAGTGTTAACTCTTTGAGAGCCTTATTCAATTCTTTTTGGGTGTCCCTCGGGATAAAGTGATCCCTGAGTCATTTTACCTCCTCTAGTTGCTACTCTAATAGAAAATGCACTTATATTATTATTCATTCATCAAGTAACTCTCTTTGAGATTTAGCAACTTGTTCTAATTGAGTTTGAACCATAGAGGCATGCTTTCCTACACCTCTGACATCATTTGAGATTCTAAATAGCAAGTCACTTAAGCGAGCAATCATATCATAGTTGTATTTCAATTGTTTCACAATATTTGCCTTGAAGTGATCTTGCTTTCTAATGTAATTATCAAACTCATAAAGGTATCGGCTAGGGTGCATATTGTGAGGATTATCATTATCATTGAATTTCATTAGATAATTTACCTCTACCACATTAGGTGGTGGTGGTGTATCAAGCCCATGTATTTCTTCAATAGGAGGTAAATTTTTGACATCCTCGGCTTTAATACCTTTTTCCTTCATAGATTTCTTTGCCTCTTGCATATCCTCAGGACTGAGATATAAAATACCCCTCTTCTTCGGAGTGGGTTTAGGCGGTGTTTCAGGAGGAGTCCAATCATCATAATTTTTCAATATGTTATTCAATAATTCTTCAGCTTGCTCAATAGTTCGTTCCCTGAAGACACAAATAGCACAACTATCTAGGAAATCCCTAGAAGCATCGGTTAGTCCATTATAGAAGATATCAAGTATTTCATTTTTCTTAAGAGAATGATCAGGCAAAGCATTAAGCAATTGGATAAGCCTCCCCCAAGCTTATGGGAGACTCTCTTATTCAATTTGCACAAAGTTAAATATTTTCTGCAAGGCAGATTGTTTCTTATGAGCAGGAAAATATTTTCAGAGAAGTAATAAATCATATCCTGGGGACTACACACACAACCAGGAGCGAGAGTATTGTACCAAGCTTTAGCATCACCCTTTAATGAGAATGGAAATAACTTGAGAATATAATAATAGCGAATCTTCTCATCATGAGCAAAAAGGGTGGCTATGTCATGCAACTTAGTAAGATGTGCCACAACAGTTTTAGTTTCATAACCATGGAAAGGATCATATTCAACCAAAGTAATTAACTCTGCGTCGACAGAGAATTCATAATCCTTATCATCAATAAAGATAGGTGAAGTAGCAAACCTAGGATCACATTTCATTCTAGCATTCAAAGATCTTTCTTTATACTTGCATAATAATTTTTCTAAATCATCTCTATCCTTACAAGCAAGAATATCTCTAGTTGCCTCCTCACCTATAACCTAACCTTCCGGTACCTTTGGCAATTCATATCTAGGAGGGCTAGTTCTATAGGTGTTTCAAGATTTTCAGTTTCAAGCTCATCATCAGTTCAACAATATCATGTTGTCTTACTCTAGCAATTTGGTCATCAAGAAATTCACCTAGTGGCACATTATCATCAAGCAAGGTACTAGCATCATCATGAGTAGCATTCATAGTAGAAGTAGCATCATCAATAACTTGCGACATATCAGAATTAATAGCATGTGGTGGTGTTGCAAGTTTGTTTATAACAGAAGGTGAATCAAGTCCAGATCTAGATGGCAGTTCCTTACCTCCCCTCATCTTAGAGGGAAAAATCTTAGTCTTAGCATCCTTCAGATTCTTCATAGTGATAATTTGATACTAATCCCAAGTGACTCAACAAATATAGCTATGCTCCCTAGCAGCGGTGCCAGAAAAAGGTCTTGATAACCCACAAGTATATGGGATCGCAACGGTTTTCGAGGGTAGAGTATTCAACCCAAATTTATAGATTCGACACAAGGGGAGCCAAAGAATATTTGCAAGTATTAGCAGTTGAGTTGTTAATTCAACCACACCTAGAGATTAATTATCTGCAGCAAAGTGATCAATAGCAAAGTAGTATGATAGTTTTGATAGTAGTAGCAACAACAATAGTAATAGTAGTAGTAGTTTTGTAGCAAGTGCAATAGTAACAATATCAGTAGTAAATTAGCAGAAACAATATGTAGGAAAATCGTAGGCATTGGACCGGCGATTCCTTGGACGATATTCATCATGAGACAGTCATAACCTAGGGCGATACGGCAATAGCTCGAGTTCATAAATATAATGTAGGTATGTATTCCATAAATAGTCATACGTGCTTATGGAAAGAACCTGCATGACATCTTTTGTCCTACCCTCCCGTGGCAGCGGGGTGCTATTGGAAACTAAGAGATATTAAGGCCTCCTTTTAATACAGAACCAAAACAAAGCATTAGCACACGGTGAATACATGAACTCCTCAAACTACGGTCATCACCGGGAGTGGTCCCGACTATTATCACTCCGGGGTTGCCGGATCATAACACGTAGTAGGTGACTATAACTTGCAAGATCGGATCTAGAACATAGATATAATGGTGATAACATAAACGGTTCATATCTGAAATCATGGCACCCAGGCCCAAAGTGACAAGAATTAAGCATGTCAAAGTCATAACAACATCAATCTCAGAACATAATGGATACTAGGGATCAAGCCCTAACAAAACTAACTCAATTACATGATGCTCTCATCCAACTCCTCACCGACCAACGAGCCTACGAAGGAATTACTCACTCCTGGTCGGGAGCATCATGGAATTGGTGATGGAGAAGGGTTAGTGATGACAAAGATCGAAGATCCCCCTCTCCGGAGCCCCGAACGGACTCCAGATCTTGCCTCCCGATGAAGAACAGGAGACGGGGCGGCTCCGTCTTGTGAAACATGATAATTCTTTCTCCTTGCTTTTTTCTGTAAAAATATGATACTATAGCGTCGGTTTCAGGGTCTTCGGGGCCACCGGGTGGGGACAACCCACCTGGGCGTGCCTGGAGGGGGTGGCGCGCCCTGGTGGGTTGTGCCCACCCAGGTGCCCCCTTCGGTGGTTCTTGGCTCTAGAAATTATCTTTTATTGTATAAAAAATCCTCGCAAAGTTTCGTTCCATTCCGAGAACTTTTATTTCTGCACAAAAACAACACCATGGTAGTTCTACTGAAAACAACGTCAGTCCGGGTTAGTTTCATTCAAATCATGCAAATTAGAGTCCAAAACAAGAGGAAAAGTGTTAGTAAAAGTAGATACGACGGAGACATATCACCCAAACATTCTGAGCACATGCTCACTAGCTGAGCTATTCTCCTCCATCTTGTAGGCAAAGTACTTGCCTGAGGTCTCATACCGCTCGACACGGGCATGAGTCTGAAATACCAATTTCAGCTCTTGGAACATCTCATATGCTCTGTGGCGTTCAAAACGCCTTTGAAGCCCCAATTCTAAGTCGTAAAGCATGGCGCACTGAACTATCAAGTAGTCATCATATCGAGCTTGCCAAACATTAATAACGTTTGCATCTGCTCCTGCAATAGGTCTGTCACCTAGTGGTGCATTAAGGACATAATTCTTCTGTGCAGCAATGAGGATGATCCTCAGATCACGGATCCAGTCCGCATCATTGCTACTATCATCTTTCAACTTAGTTTTCTCTAGGAACATATCAAAAATAGGGGCTATAACGCGAGCTATTGATCTACAACATAATTTGCAAATACTATCTGGACTAAGTTCATGATAAATTAAGTTCAATTAATCAAATTACTTAAGAACTCCCACTTAGATGGACATCCCTCAAGTCATCTAAATGATACATGATCCAAATCAACTAAACCATGTCCGATCATCACATGAGATGGAGTAGTCATCAATGGTGAACATCTCTATGTTGATCATATCTACTATATGATTGACGTTCGGCCTTTTGGTCTCCAGTGTTCCGAGGCCATGTCTGTACATGCTAGGCTCGTCAAGTTTAACCCTAGTATTCCACATGTGCAAAATTGTCTTGCATTAGTTGTATGTGAACGTAGAGCCTATCACACATGATCATCACGTGGTGTCTCAGCACGAAGAACTGTCGCAACAGTGCATACTCAGGGTGAACACTTATACCTTGAAATTTAGTTAAGAGATCATCTTATAATGCTACCGTCGTACTAAGCAAAATAAGATGTATAAAGATAAACATCACATGCAATCAAAATGTGTGACATGATATGGCAATCATCATCTTGTGCTTTTGATCTCCATCTCTAAAGCATCGTCATGATCTCCATTGTCACCGGCTCGACACCTTGATCTCCATCATTGCGTCGTGGTCGTCTCGCCAACTATTGCTTCTACAACTATCGCTGCCGCTTAGTGATAAAGTAAAGCAATTACATGGCGTTTGGATTTCATACAATAAAGAGACAACCATAAGGCTCCTGCCGGTTGCCGATAACTTTTACAAAACATGATCATCTCATACAATAACGTATATCACATCATGTCTTGACCATATCACATCACAGCATGTCCTGCAAAAACAAGTTAGACGTCATCTACTTTGTTGTTGCAAGTTTTACGTGGCTACTACGGGCTTCTAGCAAGAACCATTCTTACCTACGGCACAAAAACCACAACGGTGATTTATGAAGTTTGTTGTTTTAACCTTCAACAAGGACTGGCCGCAGTCAAATTCAATTCAACTAAAGTAGGAGAAACAGACACCCGCCAGCCACCTTTATGCAAAACTAGTTGAATGTTTGTCGGTGGAACCGGACTCATGAACGTGGTCATGTAAGGTTGGTCTGGGCCGCTTCATCCAGTAATATCGCCGAATCAAAATAAGACATTGGTGGTAAGCAGTATGATGATCACCGCCCACAACTTTTTGTGTTCTACTCGTGCATATCATCTACGCATAGACCTAGCTCGGATGCCACTGTTGGGGAACGTAGCATGCAATTTCAAAAAAATTCCTACGCTCACGCAAGATCTATCTAGGAGATGCATAGCAACGAGAGGGGAAGAGTGTGTCTACGTGCCCTCGTAGACCAAAAGCGGAAGCGTTTGACAACGTGGTTGATGCATTCAAACTTCTTCTAGCTCCGACCGATCAAGTACTGAACGTATGGCACCTCCGAGTTCTACACACGTTCAGCTCAATGACATTCCTCGCCCTCTTGATCCAGCAAGGCGTTGAGGAAGTAGATGAGTTCCGTCAGCATCACGGCGTGGTGACGACGATGGTGAAGTGATCCACACACACACACACGCACACACACGCACACGCACACACAGATAAATAGGTTGGAGGGGAGGAGAGGCAGCCAAGGGGGCGCCCCAAGTAGGAGGAATCCTACTTGGGGTCCTCTCCCAATTCGGCCAACCCCCCTCTCCTATTCCTATTCAGAGTAGGAAGGGAAGAGGGGGAAGGGGGAATCCTATTCCCTTTTTCCTTTCCTCCTTCCCCTTTCCTTCTCCAATTTGGCTAGCCCATATGGGGGGAGGGCGCACCAGCCCCTTTGTGGCTGGTGTGTTTCCCCTCTTGGCCCATAAGGCCCATATCTTTTGTCGGGGGTGCCCGGAACCCCTTCCGGTGACCCGATAGGTACCCGGTGCTTCCCGAAACACTTCCGGTGTCCGAATACCAACGTCCTATATATCTATCTTTACCTCTCGACCATTTCAAGACTCCTTGTCAGGTCCGTGATCTCATCCGGGACTCCGAACAACATTCGTCACCAAATCACATAACTCATATAATACTATCCCGTCAACGAACGTTAAGCGTGCAGACCCTACGGGTTCGAGAACTATGTAGGCATGACCGAGACACCTCTCCGGTCAATAACCAATAGCGAAACATGTATGCTCATATTGGCTCCCACATATTCTACAAAGATCTTTATCGGTCGAACCGTTATGACAACATACGTTATTCCTTTTGCCATTGATATGTTACTTGCCCGAGATTCGATCGTCTGTATCTTCATACGTAGTTCAATCTCGTTACCGGCAAGTCTCTTTACTCGTTCCCTAATACATCATCCTGCAACTAACTCATTAGTCACTTTGCTTGCAAGGCTTCTTATGATGTGTATTACCGAGAGGGACCAGAGATACATCTCTAATACTCGGAGTGACAAATCCTAATCTCGATCTATGCCAACACAACAAACACCTTCGGAGATACCTGTAGAGCATCTTTATAATCACCCAGTTACATTGTGACGTTTGATAGCACACAAGGCATTCCTCCGATATCTGTAATCTCATAGTCGAAGGAATATGTATTTGACATGAAGAAAGCAATAGCAACAAAACTGAACGATCAATATGCTATGCTAACTGATGGATCTTGTCCATCACATCATTCTACTAATGATGTGATCTCGTTCATCAAACGACAACACATGTCTATGGTTAGGAAACTTAACCATCTTTGATTAACGAGCTAATCTAGTAAAGGCTTACTAGGGACACGGTGTTTTGTCATGTATCCACACATGTATCAAGTTTCCGGTTAATACAATTCTAGGGCATATTTCCTTCACTCGTAGATGACATTCTCCATGAACTGGTTGTAGAAGGGGCCCTCGACCATTGACGCTGGTGTTGGCATTTCGCCGAACAGGACGCGGGGCGACGACATGGTGGCCGTAGACGGCGGCCGTGCTTACTTTCTTTGCATCTCGACGGATGGGCGGCCACCACTGCTGGACCCCGACGTGACGTTGAGGTCGATGACGGCCGAGGGGCGCGGGGTGGACGGCGCGAGCACGCCAACATCCAATGACCTCGAGAAACGGGCCTGGCCTTCGTACCTTGGCGAAGGAAAACCGGGCGACAATGTTGTGGTCCACGATGTCGATGAGGGGCACTGCGGAGGCTGGGCGATCGATGAGCCTGTGCTCGCCAGGCCGACGGGCGCTACCGACAAGCTCGTTGGACGACACAACCCAAGCATCAGGAGGGTGTGTGCTTTGTTGACGATGGTATCCTTCTCGTCGACGTCGGCCTTGTGCCGCGCTGCCTCCAATGCAGCGTGCTCGGCGGCGAACATGGCCGCATCGTTATTGCCCTTTAGCGCCGCCCGCCAGTTCCTCCTCTTGGCCGATGCCACGTCTAGCTTTACGAGCTCCGACGGCGTGAGTTTCGACCGCGGCTTCTTCAGACCCTTAGCCGCCTTCTTCTTTACCACCTTTCGGGGCGGGTCGACGGCCTGGCCGCCGAAATTCGGCGGGGTATCAGCCATGGCGGGAGGATGGTGGGCGGAGGGGAGGTCATGATGTGGGAGGGTTTTGGGGGGAAATAGCGCGAAATAGGGCGTCAGACGGGTGCTTTGTGCAACCGACGAGCGGGCAAGGGGAGGCCAAGCGCGCACGTCCCCGCCCGTCCGCTCGCTATCCGTTTCACCTCAAAAGCGGCCCAAACTTGGGCCGGGGATGGGTTAAAAGCGGACAAAAATTCGTTTGCGCCCGTGCGCTGGGCCGTCTGGTTTTGTCCGTTTTATCCTAAACGAACGCATCCAGACAGGATGGGATCGCGTGCTAGAGCTGGAGTTGGCCTTACGCCCGCGTCCTCCCTGGCAAGGGGGGAGGCCAGACCTGGAGAAGGCCCCCAGATCTTTTCTTCTTTCTCTTATTTTTGTTGCTATGCTACTCCTAGATATTATCAAGTGAAGGCTGCGTGCAGTTTGTGTGCTGATGGACGTCTCAACCGAAACACTAGTCAGGGGTTGTGTTGCCACTGGGATTTGGACCTCGTCAGGGAATATTATCAAGCGTTTTCTTTAGCCCCCAAGTAACCTCCGCATGCACTGAAGAGGGTATGATAGACAAAATCCGATTCCTTCCATTGTATTCTCAAGCAGTTGCACACAAAACAGACGCCACTCGAGCAGAAAGATTCAACGGAGGAACCAAAGCTGCACAGGGCAGGGCACGCCGCAGGGCGCAGGCCACATTGCCTCTGACGACCGCGTGGGCGAATCAGACGGCACTGCAGCCTCATCAGTGAGTTTGGTGGCGCTGCCTGCCTGCCTGCGTGCCCTCGCCGGTGCCGTCCACGGCGATCCACTGCCGAGGCAAGATCCGGATTCCAAGCGGGCGCAGCAGAAAGCCTGCGGACGGGGACGACCTGCCTGGGCGGCAGGTGGGACGGTTGGTGGCCGTGTCATGTCACCCCAGCAAGATAAGGAATGATCATACATTCTACGATCTGTCGATCCTGCACTCAAACGGGGGGTGTGCAGCACTGCAATGCTACCAGATACGGAGAGCCGGCCGGCTGCGATCTAAACAGCACACATCTGTAGTCTCTACTACCAGAATATCAGCAGTCCTTCAGTCCTACTGAATACGGAGTACATTGCCAAGTAGTACAGCACTGGATCATATATTGTGGGTTGTTGGCAAGTAATGGAAACCCAACCCAGTGGTGGATATGATCACTGGGACTGTTGAACATGACAGAACGCTCAACTCCATCATGAGGGCATCCTCCCTGAATATAGGCGCGTCAATAGCAAGTCACAGATAAATGATTCTGGAAATGACATTGTCCAGTCCAGTCTTGCTCCAAAACAGAAATGACATTGCACAACAGATGAATGAACCTGGGGATGCAGACGGTCATCAAATTAAGTCATGCCTAGGCCTACTGTCCTGTATAATTAGAACTAGTTGCGGGATTTTCGAGGACAGCCAAGACAGATCGACAGAGCATCCGTAACCAGCTCGAAAAAGGGCAATGAATCACACCAATATCAATCGTAAATCCATGACCACATCCCCCAATATACGATGCTGAACATAGATACCAGTGTTTTGAGTCATGAGTAGATTGTACTATATCATAAAAGGAAATGCTTTTCTTCTTTATTGCGACTTAACATATCAGAAACATCAACCAAGAGCAGAGATAGTAGTGTTGAGTCATGAGATGAAGATTATCACAAAAGGAAACAAAATGCCTTTCTTCTTTATTGTGACTTACTAACATACCTCTTTGCCCAGTAGCAAGAACAACCACAGATCAGCTGCAAAAGAGTAAAGCGACAACAGAGTTCGTTACCTGGCATTCATCCAGTAAACCGACAACAGAGTCCATTATTTGACATTCATTCAATTAAGCGACAAGAGTCCGTTACTTGGCATTCATCCAATAAAATGATAACAGAGTTTGTTACTTGGCATTCATCCAGTAAAGCGACAACAGAGTTCGGTACTTGGCATTCATTCACTCCATTGGACTAAATATCAGCTCAGTTTTACATGTTCACTTCAGCCATCTACAACCAAGACTCAAATGACAGTGCATTATTTATGACACTAAAAGTTGATCCCATATAGTACACATCTGCTTTTCGATCAAGGAAAATTCATCTGATGACAATCTCAGGTTTCCTTGGTATGCATGTCTAAAGTAATAGCATAAATTAAACATGGGAGGAACTAAACAAACAAACAACTAAACAGTACCCTATTAAACAAGCGGAAGAGGAAGACTTTTGATCAGACTCAGCACAGTGTGCCCAAAGAGATAAAATGGGCTCATTGAGAAGAGCGAACCGTAAAAACTGGAGCAACGCTGAAGCCTCTGCAATACTCGGTTCGGCCTTCTTAGCTTTAGTTCAGCCGCCTTCTCTTGTTCCGGTGTGTTTCGCCACCATCCACATCCAACGAACCTAAGGCATCGCTTCTTCCCCTCCTCCTCAGGGTTCTTGAGGAACCTGCATTGCTTGGTTCTCCTACGCTTTCAGTAAAAGCAGCATCCTCCTGAATCACAGCCATTGTGCTCGAATTAGAAGTTTGATCTGCAGACGGTGCTGCAGCAGCATGGATTCCATCAACTGGCGGCTCATGATTTGGCAGATTTGACGAAGTTGATGCTCGGAGGCTTGGCCTGGATATTCTTCTAAGATCGCTCACTGCAGTTGCCAACCTTTCCGTATTTGCAAGGCCAACAAGGGTAAGGCGTTGCAACAAATCAATTCCTTCCGAGGAAAGTGGACTTGAACCACGCCTTGGAGGATCTGGCGCGCTGCTTCCTGGCAGCCCGCTGTCCGGAGTAGAAGAAGAAACAAATGTAGGATTTTCTGCTTCCCTTTGCAGCCTCCTTGCTCTCATCCTAGTAGTAATTCGGCCTAGACGGCCAGTCTGATGAGCATGATCTATCATCTCCTGGACAGATGATTCTGGAGGCCCTTCAAACCTACTCGCGCTAGTCATAATCTGCTGATCAAGAATGCGTCTCCAAGAAGATAATATCCCATGTGCCTCGCCAAGCCTACGAGAAATTGGGCGCAAATGATGGAACTGTTGTCGAAAACTCTCGAGACGGTTCCCATGTGGCCTGGCGGGAATGTTAGGACTGGACACGTTGGCATCGTCTGCGACTTTCTTCTCCACATCGGAAGTTGAATTCCCTCTCCCATAGATAGGAGTAATGTTCCCTTCAGTCACCTCACCTTTGCAGACAGGGCATTCCTTGTGGGTGGAATGAATATGCAGCCACTGGTACAAACAAGGCCAGCAGAAGAGGTGGCCGCAAGAAGTGACCACCGGCTCATCGGCCATCTCAAAGCAGATGTTGCACTCAAACATGGCAGTGTTCTTGCCACGGTCCGCCGGCTCATCCTCGGCGCCCACCATGGCACCATTGTCAATCACCTTATTCTCCTCGACGGCATCCTGCACGGGCTGCTGTTGCGGCGGTTCCAGTGCAGGCTCGTTGTCCGGGCTAGGGGCCTCGGAGCTGAGAGGAGGGAGGTCTGACCGGAAGCGCCTGGGACGGAGGCAGCGCAGCTGGCGGCCATTCATGGAGATGGCGCGGCGGTAGCGCTCGGAACGCTCCGGGCGGAAGGTAGAGGAGGCCGTGGAGGAGGACGGGCGGTCGACCCAGCCGAGCAGCTCGCTGGGCCGCGGCGGTGGTGGGGGTGGTGGGGGCGGGTGCGAGAAGCCGAACTCTTGGGCGAGCTCGGTTATGGGAACCTCCTCGGCCTGGAGGTAGGGCGCGCGCAGCACGGAGGCGGAGATGTGGTAGGGCTCGGGCGGCGGGCGCATCAGGTCGGCGCGGGTGGGGGAGTATGGCGGGTGGAGCGGGTCCGGGTCCCGGTCCGGCGGCGGGGCGTCCGCGGAGGCGGCGGAGGAGGAAGGCGAGGAGGAGAGCATGGAATTGCCGAGGGCGAGGTCGGAGCCGAGATCGGGGCGGCGCGGGCGCGGGGCGCGGGGGAGGCCGAGGTAGAGGTTCAGATCCATCCTTCTGCGGCTCCGGGCGGCATCATCGGCGTCCATCCACGTCTTCCCCGCCTAACTGCGCCCTCCCACGCCGTCTCCGTCGTCGCGGTCACCCCGGCGCGGCGCAAACGCAACCACCCACCTCACCACCATCGCGCGTCGCCGCGCGGGGCGAACGCGAAACACATGGGCGGGTGGGCGGGCGGGCGGACACGGAGGGCAGGAGACGGCGGCCGGCGAAAAGATTGGGTGGAGGTAGGTGGTGGTTGCGGCGGCGTCGGCGGCGGCGGCGAGGGGTGGGGAATTGTGGGAGGAGGGGAAGGGATGGGGGTGGGGGAGGAGAAATGTAGGAACGGGGAGAGGCACGAGGTGCGCGAGGTTTTGTTGGTGCCGGAAAAACAGAGCGCCACGTCAGCGCGCACCCGCCCCTCCCCACCGCCAGAAAGGGGGGGAGGTTGTCCCGGCGAGGCGAATCTACCCGCCCGCGTGCGTGTGTCTTAGCTGCGCTTTGCGGCCGTGTAATAAAAGATCGTCCCCGTCGTGGGCGGGCGGTGTGTGGCCACCGGGCCGTCGGACAGGCCGTTTCTTTTTCTCTTGGACCTCACTCAATTAGAACTGCTGTCCATTTAGTTTCAAAAGAAAAGAAACAAGAACTGCTGTCCATTTAGTTTCAAAAGAAAAGAAACAAGAACTGCTGTCCATTTAGTTTCAAAAGAAAAGAAACAAGAACTGCTGTCCATTTGAGCCCTCGTTGTTGAAGCTCGGATTCACACAGAGATGGGTGGACATAGTTATGGGAACGGTAGCACAGTAATAAATCGTCAGGCTAGAGTAAAAAAAAAACGGAGCTCCCGCGATCTGGCGGCGACGGAGAGACAGAGTGGGTGAGATGGCGGCGGCGATTCAGGCGGCGTTACCGGCGGAGGGGGGCGCCCATGCGGGGGTGAGCACCCATGAGGGGCCCTTTAGCGCTCAGGAGAGGAGCGAGATCGAGGCGAAGAAGCGGCTATGGAGAGGGAAGTCGAGTGAAAGGGAGGCGTTGATCCAGGCGACTCCTCCGACGGAGAAAGAGGCCCGTACGGGGGTGGGCACAATCCAAGGGCTCTTCACCGATCAGGAGTGGATCACCATCAAGGCCAAGTCACGGGAAATCTTCCAGCGATCCGTGGATCGGAAGCGGTGTTGGGAGAAGATGAAGAAACATGCGAAGGGGCTATTTAGCGGGATATCAGGTGAGTTTATATCCGATCTGGCTGAGGAGGGTTCGGCCAAGGCCAAGTCTGGCAAGGATTCTTTCCCGTTGAAGGATTTTAGGAAAGTGTATGGAAAGGATAGTTTCTCTCTCGTGGGTGGGGATTCTTTTTTGCCCCCAGCTGATTTGGAAAGAAATTCCTATGTTACAGGGATTAGAGAGAGTGTTTCCTGGACTGTTATTAAGGGAGGAGAGATGAATCGGGATACTGACGGATTCTGCAGAATTAGGGGTATGGGAGGAATTCACGTGATCTTCTTTTGGAAAATGCCTACTCCCTCCGTCTAGATGTATAAGTCACATTAGGAAGAGCACCGCGACCTAGGTGGACTGAGATTGGACGAGAAGGAGCACGGCAATCAGGGAATCTTCCAATCACAACACTGGTTTACAACAGAAATAAAATCAGCATTGAAACGTGAGTGCATGCAAAACAGCCATCAATCTCTTGACTAATCAAAGTCCAGCAGCGATGCATGCACTGGCTGGCACCTCCTCTTCCCCCCTGCACTTATTCTACGTGGGCAGTAGTACGAGGCTGGGAGGGGAACAAGAAAGAAATTTAATGCAATGCGTCTAGGACTTTTGGGAATATCTGTTTTTCGTAAGATGACTTACACACCTAGACGGAGGGAGTACTAAAGGTCGTGTACGCTTTGATAATCGCTTCAATTTCGTCATGCTTGATATGCTTGCCCGGGACAGAGGGTGCTATATTAAATCTAGAGCATTTAAGGCTAGAAGTTTTGGAAAAGTGACAAATCAAGATCATTTATGATTGGTAAAGTGTATCAGGGGATGTTTGGTTCAGGGACTTTTTAGTCTCAGAGACTAGAAAAAGTCCCTAAAAAGTCCCTAGGAACCAAACGGGGGGGACTTTCTCTACAGGGACTAGAAAAAGACTCTAATAGAGAGTCTTTTTTGATTAGTCCCTGGGACTAGAAAAAGTCTTAGGACTTCTGAACCAAACACCCCCTCAATTCCGTCGTGGAGGGTGCTAAATTAGAGGAGAATAGGCAGTATATCTGTACCAATGCGATGAGCAAACCTCCCTCACATAATAGCTCACAACAGGGGACGGAGAATTTTGCTCATCCTCTCTCGGGTTGAGATACTAGTGTGAGAGCCATGGCAAGTCAGGGAAAGGAGGAGAAGGAGATGGGTAAGGGCAAGGGCGAAATGATGAACGCGGCGGCGGGGGGTTGTGAGCCGGTGATCCTCGGCGGGAGTGGAACCCCTCTTCTGGCCCCTACGCCGGACCACAACGAGGGGGTGGTGGAGAGACGCCCTCGAGGGGGGTGCCCTCCCCACTGATCATCAACATGGAGGCGATGGGGAGGGCTATTTGTGGATCACTGGTGGTGGGGTGTCTCTTATCGCCCTTCCAAGTGAATCCGTAGACCCTCGTCGATGAACTTCGTGCTACTTCGGCATGGAAGTTGCAAGGTGTGGTCACCGTTTAAGAGGTGGCCAGCATGGACTGGAGGTTCGTCCTCAACTTTTCCGTCGAGGCAGATAGAAAGTTTGTCCTGAAGGCCCAGCTGTCGGTGTCAAAACCGGCGGATCTCGGGTAGGGGGTCCCGAACAGTGCGTCTAGGCGGATGGTAACAGGAGACAGGGGACACGATGTTTTTACCCAGGTTCGAGCCCTCTCGATGGAGGTAAAACCCTACTCCTGCTTGATTAATATTGATGATATGGGTAGTACAAGAGTTGATCTACCACGAGATCAGAGAGGCTAAACCCTAGAAGCTAGCCTATGGTATGATTGTTTTTCGTCCTACGGACTAAAACTCTCCGGTTTATATAGACACTGGAGAGGGCTAGGGTTACACAGAGTCGGTTACAATGGGAGGAGATCTACATATCCGTATCGCCAAGCTTGCCTTCCACGCCAAGGAAAGTCCCATCCGGACACGGGACGAAGTCTTCAACCTTGTATCATAGTCCGGGAGTCCGGCCAAAGGTCATAGTCCGGTCATCCGGACACCCCCTAATCCAGGACTCCCTCAGTAGCCCCTGAACCAGGCTTCAATGACAACGAGTCCGGCGCGCAAATTGTCTTCAGCATTGCAAGGCGGGTTCCTCCTCCGAATACTTCATAGAAGATGTTGAACACAAGGATAGTGTCCGGCTCTGCAAAATAAGTTCCACATACCACCGTAGAGAGAATAATATTTGTACAAATCTAATCTGCTAACGTATTCCGCAGCGTGACATCATGCCATGGCCAAGCCTTTATTCAAATCGTTTTACGTCCCACCTTAGCGCGTTTAGCGAGGCGGTTTCCTTGACACATCTTGTCAAAGCAGAGATCGTGTCCCCTTATTCCGGGATTCTCATCAATACGGGCGTGGGTAACCCAACCGCGCCATTAATCACGGCACTTGGGAGATAAGCAAGTTTTACTAGGCTGGTGGGGGTACATAGTTTCGTCCGCCCATATAAGGGGATAAGGATCCACTCTTTCCATTTACGCCTTCTTCCTCCTTTGCTTATCCATCTCCGCGCACTCGAGCTCCAGCGCCCAAGTCCGCACTTCCCAGCTCAACCTTCTCCAACCATGTCCGGAGCGGGAGGCAGGTGGATGGCCTCCTCCATCACGGAGAGGCACATCAAAAAGTTGAGGAAGGCCGGATACTTGTCAAACGACATCGCGCACCGGCTCCCAGATGAGGGGCAGCTCATCCCCACCCCCAGGCCCCATGAGAGGGTGGTGTTCCTCCCCCATTTCCTCCGCGGACTAGGCTTCCCACTCCACCCATTTGTTCGGGGGCTCATGTTCTACTATGGCCTGGATTTCCACGATTTGACCCCAAACTTCATCCTCAACATCTCGGCATTTATCGTCGTGTGCGAGGTCTTCCTCCGCATCAAGCCCCATTTCGGCTTACGGCTGAAGATCTTCAATGTCAAGCCGAAGGTAGTGGGCGACCAGCAGGCGGAGTGCGGAGGCGCCATGGTGGGCAAGATGGCCAACGTCACATGGCTCGAGGGTTCCTTTGTGGAAACCATCAAAGGGTGGCAATCGGGATGGTTCTACATCACCGAGCCGCGCGACCCTGAATGGGCAGCGGCCCTCGAATTTCGATCTGGCATCCCCACGCGGCTCACCTCATGGAAAGAGACGGGCCTATCATGGGGTAATTCGGCAGAGCTGACCGGACTCCAAACCTGCGTCAAAGACCTGATTGACAGGAAGGTTAAACTTGTCACCGTAGTCCAGGTCATGCTCTTCCACCGGATCCTCCCATGTCAACGACGGGCTTTTAATTTGTGGGAATTCGACCCGGCCCAGCACCAAACTTTGTCCAGGCTCTTCGACACAATGCATGAAGATGCCTGGAAGGTGCTTTTCAAGAGCTCCGAGGTTCACCCTCCCATTACCGAGGATCGCGAATTCTGCGCGAAGCGCCAAGCCAGCGCGGTAAGCTTAGTTTACCCATATTACAGGGTACTTGTTTTTCATAGTTTGACTCTATGCGGGATCTAAGCTCCCATTCCTTTAACATGACTGGCAGAAGAAGTCCGGACAGATCGACTGTCTGGCTCCTTTGCCCGAAGGCCCAGCAGATGCCCGCTTGGCGAAGCTGCTGGTCCCGGCACCTCACGTGGTGTCGGAGAAGAAGGCCACGGGAACTCGAAGGAGCTCCCGGCGCCTGGTGGTGTTGGACTCATCGCCCGACGACCCCGAAACGCCCTCCTCCTCCGAAGACGAGGAGGGGGAAGAAGAAGCCTCTCCCCCTCCAACGGGGCACTACTAGGAAAAGGGCTATAGATGGGATGGACACTAATGGCGCACTGTATATGTGGTGCGCCATTACTAAATACTAATGGCGCATCATGTGTTGGTGCGCCATTAGTGTGCAAATACTAATGGCGCACCACATACCACGGTGCGCCATTAGTAAAAAAAATTTAAATTTTTTTCGAAACTACTAATGGCGCACCGTGGGAGTGGTGCGCCATTACTAGTTGACATAGTAATGGCGCACCACACCCACCGTGCGCCATTAGTAGTTTTGAAAAAAAATGTTAGTAATGGCGCACCTGTGGACAGTGCGCCATTACTAGTTTTAACTAGTAATGGCGCACTATCCACTGGTGCGCCATTACTAAGTTTTTTTCAAAAAAAAATTTAAAAAAAAATCATTTTTTTTCAAAACTAGTAATGGCGCACCGTGGGTGTGGTGCGCCATTACTAGTTTAACTACTAATGGCGGACCACCCCACGGTGCGCCATTACTAGTTTGCCCAGCTTCCACCGAATGCACCCCCCCCCCTTGGACCGCCTTTTCAGTTTTTTTAAAAAAATAAAAAAATTGATAAAAATGTCAAAAAAATAAAAGAAAAAAAAGTTTCCCATGTGATATGTGGTCTAGTTGTTGGGAAAATTTACAAATATAAATTTCGACTTTATTTGCAAAATCTCTCTGGAAATTTGTAAAATGGGCATAACTTTTGCATACGAACTCGGTTTAAAAAGTTTTATATATGAAAAATCATCTACTCGAAAAGTTACATCCGAATTTAATCGGGGGAACCCCGTTAAACATTTTCAAAATCCCCAAAAACCTAACAGAAAAAAAGTTATGGGGCTTTCAAGATCTAGAGGCAAAAAAATTCAAAAAAAATTGATTTTGATTTTTTTGAATTGTTTTTCAAAAAATGATACGTAATATGACCGGGAAGTTTGAAATATTTTTCAAAATTTCATCATAGTCATGAACATGAACAAAGTCCTAGACATCAACAAGGTATAATAGGATTGATATGCTAGATATATAAACAAGTGCCTGTGAAGTGAGCTGTTGTTGGGGTTGGATAGAACTCTGAAGTTAAGCATGCTTGGGCTGGAGTAGTGTGAGGATGGGTGACCTTTTGGAAAGTTTGACCACGGAGTGCGATTTGACCTGAGTTTAAGCATATTGACCCGAGATTAAGCCATAGCGACCTGAGATTAAGAAAAAAACGAAAAAAATAAAAAAATAAAAAAAATTGTAAAAAAATAAAAAAAATTCTGAAAAAAAATTGAAAAAATGTTACTAATGGCACACTTCTATGTGGTGCGCCATTAGTATACCAGATACTAATGGCGCACCGTGGGCTATACTAATGGCGCACTGCGTGGTGCACCATTAGTAAAAAATACTAGTGGCGTGATAGTAATGGCGCACCGGTAGTGCGCCATTAGTAGGCAAAACCGGTGCGCCATTAGTAGGCATTTTCCTAGTAGTGGGGGGAGGAAAGAAAAGGAAGGCCGGAGGGTCCAAGAAGGGGAAGACCCTTCTTCCGGACTACGCCACCAACGCCGAAGACGGCGGAGAGGAATGGCCATCCAGGGCCAAGCCCCTGGCAACATCGTACGTATCCGGATACCAGAATAACTCTTGGCGTTCCTTTAGTGTACAGTATCTTCTAACGCCGAACATAATCATGCAGTCCGCCCCAGGCCCAGCTTGACGCTTCGTCGAGCGGATCCCTGGATTCGTCGGATGTGAATAGTCTTTCACTTCTGACTGCTACCTCCCCTCGCCCCATGGACGATGCCGAGGTGGAGTCCCAGAAGGGGCCAGGCCAGGAGGAGGTAGCCCCGGAGGCGCCGCAAGGCGACCTTCCGGACTCCAGGTGCAAAGGGGATAAAGCCCTAGAGGGATCTAAGTCCGGCCATGGGCTGGACGCCGCACCGGAACCTTCAGTGGTCCCGGAGTCCGGCAGGCGGCCCCTTCGTAAGAAGGGTAAGCCTACGACGCCGGTGACCTCCGTCCAACCGGAGGCACCGGATAATTTGCTGGAGGTGCTTAACGGCGCCTCCATCAACGAGGAGCACCGCACTATTATGAGTGCGGTGATCCAGAAGGTTCGGTCCGCCAAGAGCGGTCTGACAGAAGCCTGTGACAGCCTTCTAACAGGCTTTGAGGTATGTATTTAAGACATGTGAAAATATTACCGCATAGACAGTAGCCCCTGATGCTCAGTTCGTGTTCGGAAAGAAAAGCCAAACTGAGGATCTAAAAAGATATACGCAGGAGTATAACATAACTATGTCAATATGGGAATGCAGGCTGCGCTGCTGACCTCTGCCGCACTGACTGCGGAGGTCGATGCATTGAAGCAGAGCCTCGAGCGGTCCGAGAACGAGCTCGGCCTTGCCAAGAAGCAGCTCGAGGACAAGGAAGGTAAGTAGTACCTTATTTAAGTATATAAAAATACCTGGTTGCAAATAATGATAGGACCAACATGAATGTTACAGGGGCCACAACCGAGGTGGCGACCCTGAAGGAAGCGCTATCCAAGGCCAAAGACAATGGGGCCATGGAGCGCACCGAGCGAGGAAAGCAGGAGGCGCGGGCGGAGGAAGTGCGGCAAGAGCTCCATGCTCTTGTGAAGAAACACGAGAGATTGGAGCTTGACTCAAAGACTCGAGAGTCCGAGCTTGCCTCGGCCCTTGAGAGCGCCAAATCCGCCAAGGCCGAAGCCCAAAAAGCCCTCCAGGAAATTGAGGCGATGAAGAAGATAGCGGCGGGTAAGGCATTCTTTATGCAAAGGAAGCACGTGAAAGTGAATTACTTGTTACTTACCCGAGTTCGGAGCTCTCCAGGAGCATTCGCAGATCTGCCCCACAGTGTGTTCGACGCCGCCGCATTCTACCGAGCCGAAGAAGGGAGCTCGACGGAGAAAGTGTTCTGGTCCTAGTATGCTGAGTCTGGACACCCGGTGCCCTTGAGCGACCAGCTGAAGCAGCTGGTCGAGCTCCATAAGGTAGCCGAACAGGCCATGAAGGGTCTTATAGGCCGGCTGTGGCCTGGGGAGGTCCTGCCTGGGAGCTACTTTGGACTGGTGAGGCGGCTGGTGGATGCCTGTCCACGGCTTGAAGTCATCAAGCGCTCCGTATGCATCGAAGGCGCCCGTAGGGCCCTTGCCCGCGCTAAAGTGCACTGGGGCAAGCTGGATGCTGAGAAGCTGGTGACAGATGGGCCACCGGAGGGGAAGGAGCATCGTAGGCCCGAAATGTATTATGAGGGCGTCCTGAAGGGTGCCCGCCTTGTGGCGAATGAATGTACCAGGGATGTAATTTTTGAGTAAACTCGCTCGTGTTTATCCTGTGCACTGAAAACTTGTTCATATGCGCTAAGCAACGCTTGTTGAATTTAAAATATTACCTTCTCTGCGACCGTTTATTGAATTTGAGAGATGCAAGTCGTCGGCTTCCACCCCCATGCCACGAGTGCTGGGGTGTTCGGGATAAACCTGAGCGCTCTTGTTCCCATTCTGGCGTCCTTCGAGGGAGGCGCTCAGCACAACGAACAAGGCAATCAGACTATAATGCTTTATCACTCTCACTTAGCCATAGAATTCTATAATTTTAAATTTCGGCGAAGCCCCTAGTATTCGGAATACCGAGTTCGGGGCACTATCCGCGCCTAGGCCAGACAAAGCCAGCTCCTCGCTCTAAGCGGCATAAGTCTTTAGGGACTCGAAAACCTCTTGAACAGCGACCGGCTCTTGCCCTATCATGACGGTCAGTTTTAGCTTTCTCCACTGAGGTGCTCAACCCAGCTCAACTGGGGCACAATCGCAATAGTTCTCCCAGTGCTACCTTAGCCGATATAACGGAATGGAAGGTACCAAAACATGGGAGCCGGGCAAACCCAACTATTGACCCAAGACATGATTCGGAGCCGATGCATATAATGCTATAAGTTCGGGGTGCCGCACTCGTGAGAGTGTTCGGTCTTCTCACACCATATTCTGGGGTACTTAAGCCCCTGGTGTATTGGCCGTACCAAAGTGTACGGTTGCATAATGTTATAACTGAACATACTTAAGAAAATGAATGCAAGAATAGACAAGAGCTATGTATTGTTTATTAAAGGGCTGCTGTGAAAGTAGAACGATACAAATAGTGTGATAAGCAAGAGATGGGATTATTTGGCATGTCCCCCTCCAGGGGCAAGCTGCGGGACTTTATGTAAGACAGGTATTTAGCTCGTTAAAGAGACCACCTGGACATTCGACGCAGCTTGCTGCCTCCCTGGCTGTTGTATCGTGTGTTCGGCGATTGTACTGCCGGACAGGCCTTCCGGGGAATGGAGTCCTGAAAGTAAGAAAAAAGAAATGACAAAATCGGGAGCCCCTAGTGCGGTTGAGCCGCATTTTGGGCGTGCCGTGGTTGTGCCCCTCCCCTTATGCCCATGGTATTTCCAGAGCGTAATTATGTACGCGTAGCACTAGTTTCGCAATTTCGCGAGGGCTGGGATTGGGGCCGCACTACTACGCTTGCACGGAACGTGCCAGGCGGTCTTGTTGTAGGTTACTTCGGGCGCGCTTGACGGTGTCCGGATGTGTAATAGTCGGATTGGAGAATTACCTTGAGAGGCTACTTTGTACTTCCGCCGCGAGGGCCGCCGTATGCTCCTCTGTTCGGAGAGAGCGTTCGGTGTTTCCATTGACCGAATGACTCCTTGAGGGCCTGGCATCTTAAGCTTGAGGTATGCGTAGTGCGGCACCGCATTGAACTTTGCAAATGCGGTTCATCCGAGCAGGGCATGATAGCCACTGCGGAACGGGACTATGTCGAAGATTAACTCCTCGCTTCGGAAATTATCCGAGGATCCGAAGGCCACTTCTAGTGTAACTGAGCCTGTACAGTTGGCCTCTACACCTGGTATGACGCCCTTAAAGGTTGTCTTTCTGGGTTTAATCCTTGAGGGAACTATGCCCATTTTTCGCATTGTATCCTGATAAAGCAGGTTCAGGCTACTGCTGCCGTCCATAAGGACTCTAGTGAGGTGAAATCCGTCAATGATTGGGTCTAGAACCAATGCGGCGAATCCGTCGTGGCAGATGCTAGTGGGGTGGTCCCTTCGATCGAAGGTGATCGGGCAGGAGGACCATGGGTTGAACTTTGGGGCGACTGGCTCCAACGCATATACGTCCCTGAGTGCATGCTTCCGTTCCCTTTTAGGGATATGGGTTGCGTATATCATGTTCACCATCCGCACTTGTGGGGGAAAGCCCTTCTGTCCCCTATTGTTCGGCGGCCGGGGCTCCTCCTCGTCATCGCTATGCAGCCCCTTGTCTCTGTTTTCGGCGCTTAATTTGCCTGCCTTCTTGAACACCCAACAGTCCCTGTTGGTGTGATTGGCTGGTTTTTCGGGGGTGCCGTCTATCTGGCACAAGCGATCGAGTATTCGGTCCAAATTGGACGGGCCCGGAGTACTTCTTTTGAATGGCTTTTTCCGCTGACCGGGTTTAGAGCCTCGGAATCCGGCGTTAACTGCCGTATCCTCCGCATTATCGCCGTTAATGCGGCGCTTGTGTTTGTTGCGACGCGGCCTGCCATTGTTGTCCTTGGTATCCGAATTACCAGGGCTCTTGGTCATGTTATTACTACGAGCTAGCCAGCTGTCTTCTCTCGTGCAAAAGCGGGTCATGAGTGTTGTGAGGGCTGCAATGGATTTCGGCTTTTCCTGTCCTAGGTGCCGGGCAAGCCATTCGTCACAGATGTTATGTTTGAAGGCTGCGAGGGCCTCTGCGTTCGGACAGTCAACTATTTGATTTTTCTTGGTTAAGAACCGTGTCCACAATTGTCTGGCCGATTCCTCTGGCTGCTGAATGATGTGGCTTAGGTCATCGGCGTCTGGTGGTCGCACATAGGTGCCCTGGAAGTTGTCAAGGAATGCGGCTTCCAGGTCCTCCCAGCAACCAATTGACTCTGCTGGCAAGCTGTTAAGCCAATGCCGAGCTGGTCCTTTAAGCTTGAGTGGGAGGTATTTGATAGCGTGTAGATCATCACCACGGGCCATGTGGATATGAAGGAGATAATCCTCGATCCATACCGTAGGATCTGTTGTGCCATCATATGATTCGATGTTTATGGGTTTAAAACCCTCGGGGATTTGATGATCCATTACTTCATCTATGAAGCATAGTGGGTGTGCGGCGCCTCTGTACTGGGCTATATCACGACATAGCTCAAATGAGCTTTGTCTGCTGTGTTCGGCCTGGTCGTATTTGCCATGTCCGGCTTGACGGTTATCGCCACGTGCCGTGGGGCGCCCACGCGATCCGTAGATCGATCTCGTTTGCCTTGCCTTGTCCTCCAATATGTCTCGCAGGTCCGGCGCGTTTCCCTGTGCCTTGGTATAGCGGCGCCGGGGTGCGGCTTGAATCGATGGTCGAGAGGCCTCTCTGTCGCGACCACAAGGTGGCCGGTCGGCCGCGTCGTGCGCTGGTGATGTAGGTTTAGGTGCTTCCTCCTATAATCGGGGTAGCAGCCTGCGCTTTGGGTAGCTGTTGGAGGGGCGTTCGAGTTCATACTCTTCGGCCGCAAGGACTTCAGTCCATCGGTCGGCTAGCAAGTCTTGGTCAGCTCTAAGCTGCTGCTGTTTTTTCTTGAGGGTGCTTTCCGTGGCCATAAGCCTGCATTTGAAACGCTCTTGTTCGACGGGATCCTCAGGCACGACAAATTCGTCGTCTTCGAGGCTTGCCTCATCTTCGGAGGGAGGCATGTAATTATCATCCTTGACCTCCCTGTCTGCCGCTCTCTCATGAGGGCTGGCTTCTCCATCCTCCTGTGCTGAATCCTGCTAGAGGGAGTTGTCTTCGGCACTGTCCGGGGTGTTATTATCTCCCGTGCCGGAATCACCGTTTTTGCTTTGGCGGGATTTAGAGCGGCGCCGCTGACGCCGGCGCTTAGGCTGCTTCTTGGAGGGGTCGTCCTCCGTTGTTTCATCGCCATTCCCTTCTTTTGGGGTGTCCACCATGTATATGTCGTATGATGAGGTGGCTTTCCAGTGCCCTAGAGGCGCTGGGTCTTGGTCGTCTCCTGCATCGTCGTCCATACCGTCGATGTCTTCAGAGTCGAAATCGAGCATGTCGGTTAAATCATCGATAGTGGCTATTAAGTGGGCGGTGGGTGGGCTTTGAATTTCTTTGTCGTCCGCATCCCATCCTTGCTGACCATAGTCCAGCCAGGGCTCTCCTAATAAAGAGAGAGACTTTAGTGAATTCAGAATGTCACCGAAGGGCGAATACTGAAAGATGTCCGCAGCGGCGAACTCCATGATCGGCGCCCAATCGGATTCGATCGGTAGGGGCACAGAAGGTTCAGAGTCCGGTACCTTGGAGTCGCGAGCTTCGCAAAGGACAAGACGGGTGTTCGGCTCAATCACCATAGAGGTTGCAGCCCCCGAGGCGGTGTCTAGCCATCCGTCCTTGATTGGCGCAGTCGGCTCCGAACTAAGGGTTAGAGCGGACACCGGGCGGCCTCCTGGGCTAGATCATGCCCATCATGACAGTGCGGCGCGCTCGGCTGTGGCTCGAATCTGTCGAAGATCAAGTCTCCGCGGATGTCAGCCGTGTAGTTTAAACTTCCAAATCTGACCTGATGGCCAGGGGCATAGCTTTTGATCTGCTCCAGATGGCCAAGTGAATTGGCTCGCAGTGTAAAGCCGCCGAATACGAAGATCCGTCCGGGGAGAAAAGTCTCACCCTGGACCGCGTCGTGGTTGATGATCGAAGAAGCCATCGGGCCTAAAGGTGACGACACAGAGGAACTCTCAATGAAAGCACCAATGTTGGTGTCAAAACCGGCGGATCTCGGGTATGGGGTCCCGAACTGTGCGTCTAGGCGGATGGTAACAGGAGACAAGGGACACGATGTTTTTACCTAGGTTCGGGCCCTCTCGATGGAGGTAAAACCCTACTCCTGCTTGATTAATATTGATGATATGGGTAGTACAAGAGTAGATCTACCACGAGATCAGAGAGGCTAAACCCTAGAAGCTAGCCTATGGTATGATTGTTGTTCGTCCTACGGACTAAAACCCTCCGGTTTATATAGACACCGGAGAGGGCTAGGGTTACACAGAGTCGGTTACAATGGGAGGAGATCTACATATCCGTATCACCAAGCTTGCTTTCCACGCCAAGGAAAGTCCCATCTGGACACGGGACGAAGTCTTCAACCTTCTATCTTCATAGTCCGAGAGTCTGGCCAAAGGTCATAGTCCGGTCATCCGGACACCCCTAATCCAGGACTCCCTCACCAGCCATGGCACTACAAGCGTGACGGCATTATCTTCGCCGAGTTCGACGGCAAGGGTGACCTAACGGAGATTGACCTTGGAGCCATGGCTATATGGGCACAAGTTCGTGACCTCCCTTTCGAGATAAAAATTGAGAGTGTGGGCAAGTCCCTGGGGGACCAACTTAGCGAGGTGATTGCCGTATCCCACCGAAATCATATGATTGTGGAGAAGTTTTTTCATATTCAAGTGAAAATTCCGTCACATGAACCACTCAAGCATAGGGTAGAATTCACCCCTTTAGGCAGCAAAGAGAGTCTTCAATATGATGTACGCAACGAAAAATTGCCGTTGTACTGTGAGTGTTGTGGACTTGTTGGTCACACATCAAAGAGGTTCTGTAGAATTCCGAAGGATATTAGAGTAGCATCTTTTCCAAAAAATCTTAGTGCAGATGCTTACTGGAAAGGCCAAATGGCTAGCAAAAGAGCTATTATGTTTAATTGCCCCAACAGCAACATTGCGCCCAGGGCCGCAGAGGAAATGGTGGGCAAGGTGACCAAGGGCGTGAGTACCTCACGGTGATGGAAAAGGGAGCAGTGGTGGTCACGACGACGGCCACCCCCGTGACGGGGGGATTAGGCCAGGAAGGCTCCCAGCTCGGCCAGGTGGGCCGGGCTCCTATGGCAGCCCTATCGGCCTCTTGCGGGGTTGTTTCTGGTCAGGAGGACCAGAATACAACCCAGGTTACTCCTTCTAGTCTCGGCCAGGAAGGCCTGAGGCTGGCGGCGTTCGCAGGCACACAACGGGGTGTCTTGCTGCTCGGCCAGGAGGGTCGGGGCCCTCTGGCACCCCTGCACGCTAGCCCTGGGGCTGCTACTAATCAGGAGGATTGGGTAGGAGTTCCGAGCGTCTAGGCTAGCTCTGGCCAGGAGGGCCAGGGGCAGGCGATGATGGAGACTACCGGTCCGGTTGTCTCTCCTAGCCAAGAGGGTCAGAGAGTGCAACTTTGCCGAGCAGACCAAGGGGGTCAGGGTGTCCCGTTCAGGGGTGAGGCAAGCTAAGTCACTAATTATGCTCAACCTGACCAACTCTTATGAGTAAAATGCACTGGCAGTCACTGAACTTGCAAAAGCGCTCAGTTTGGTCAGTATACTTAGAAATACGGCCAATACGGTCACTCAATACGACAAGACGTGTTTGTACGGTCACTGTTGCACGTATGCCACCCGTCGCCGCTCGGTTTGACCAGTCAGTGCCGTCCACGTCGGCATGGTGAGGGTTATTTCTTCAAATTAGCCCTGCGCAAGCAATTATCCATCGGCCACCCTGAAATAACTGAGGCTCTGGTGGAATCCCTAATTCCCCACTCTGGCGTAGTCGCCGCCGCCCTCTCTCCCTGCTACTTGCCGCCGCCCTCTTCCATGCTGCTTGCCGGTGGCGTCTCCCTGCCGATTGCCGCCGCCCTCTCCCTACCGCTTGGCGCCTCCCTCTCCTCTCCCTCCGCCATGTCGACAAGCTCGGTCAGGTCTTCGCTGGGCGGCCGTTCGGTGGTGGTGCCGCTCATCAGATGCCCTTGTTGCCGCACTCATGTTAAGTTCTATCTCTCCAACACGGAGAAGCACGAGGGCTGGGTCTTCTACAGATGTCGTGTTGGTGTAAGTGGAGTGCATCCCTGTTCTTGATTTTGGTTGAATTTTGGGATCTTGGAATGGTGATTTTTGGCGTTTGTTCTTTTCTTTTGATCTTCAGGACCATTTCTGGCATTGGGAGTTGGAATACATTGCCTATTTGCTGGATAATCAGTTCCTCGTGGACAATGAAGCCGTAGATGCATTAGGAGCTGCAGAAGATAGGAGGGAAGAGCTGGTGCAAGCAAGGAATCTAAGATATGTAGGTGGAGGTGCAGTTGATCTTCCAGGCTTTGAAGTTGGAAATCATGGAAGAGTTCCAGGGCAAATGAGCAATCAGCAAGCAGAGGCACTCATAGGGTTAGGCAATGAAATATTGGTGATGATGAAGGCATTGTTGGCAGCACTCATTGTAGTTGCAGTGCTTATAGTTGTTTCTCTGCTGAAGAAGTGATGGAGTAGATGCAATATGTAGTTCATGCAGTATGTGGTAGTGTAGTTAGTGTCAAGTGGCAATCTTTTGCATTGTATCTTATGCTTTTGCAATATGTAATGCAAGTGACAATCTTGTACTGCAAATGTTAGTTAATGGATCATCTTTGATGTCTTATGGTGATGCTGTCAATTTGGGCACATTTGACCACTGTCATATTTGGCTTGTGTGTGTGCATTGCAAGGATAGTTGCTGATGCTTGTGTGTGTGCTGTCAAATTAGGCACATTTTACCATTGTCATATTTGCCTTGTGTGTGTGCATTGCAAAGCTAGTTGATGATGCTTGTGTGTGCTGACAAATTAGGCAATGAAATATTGTGTTCATTTTGCTAGCCAAATAACTATGGAACTGCTCCAAGTTGAAGAGGACAAATGTGACCATATGAGCAATGTTATAACCAGGGCATTAAGCATAGTCATAAGTAGGGCAAAGAAGTAACTTGTAGAACTGGTTACAAAATGAGCAACAATTGATCCATACTCATGTGTATACATCATTATGGATCAATTGCAACATTCCTACAGTACCAACTGGTTACAAAATAAGAAGCTTGCATAGTACAATGATGTTCTGGCTCTCCACTGTGTCATCACCTGAAGATATCAAACATGGATGTTCTGCTGGCCTTCCTTGGCTGACCATCTTCTTGGTGTTCTGAATCACCCTGTCTATGACCCATTGCAATAGATATCAGCCTAAGTTCTTCTTTTCTTTGTGCTGCAGCAGCCTCTTTCTCTGCTTTTTTATTTGCTCTTCTTTTTGCTGCAGCAGCCTCTTTCTCTGCTAGCTTCTTGGCAGCTTCTTGTTCTTTTTGAGCCTTCTTCTTGGCTTCCTTATTTGCTTTGTTCTTAGCAGCTATAGTTTTCTTAACCTCCAGAAGAATCTGCCTTGTCTCTGCTTGAGCTTGCTTCTTTATTGCTGCTTCTTCTTTCTTCTTCTCTCTGTTCTGAGCAGCTTCCCGTCTCTTCCTCTCTGCCTCTGCTGTTTTCTTCTCCTCTTGCAGATGTCTCTTCCTGGCAGCTTCTTCAGCCTTCTTTTCTTATTCTGCTCTCCTTGCTGCAACTATAGCATTTTTCTTGTTTTCTAAGTCTTTGTCTCTCTGCTTTTTTAATGCAAGTAACTTCTTGGCCATCTCTCCTTGCTGAATGGTGCTTGTGTTCCCTTGATTTTGATTGACCAACAACTGAGCAGCAGTAAGGAATGTAGACTCTGGTACAAGTCCTTGTGCAATCACTCTTGGCACAGGCCTCTGCATGTATGACAAAACTTACCATGAGATCATGTACTACACAATAATATATGAGATCATGTATGACAAAACTTACCCTTTCTATCATTTGATCAACCATAAGATCTTCTATGATAGGATTTTCTGCAGGGTTGTGTTCCTGCTCAAAAATGAAGCAATAATTAAGTGATCCAACATAGATGCCAAACTGAAACATCTAGTGCATTATTTAGTGCAAAAACATACCTGTGTAATGACAGAATTTTCATCTTGCACATGTTGCTCAGGTGGTGATGGTGCTTCATGATTTGCTTGTGATGCTGTTGCTTCCTGCTTATTTGGAGGAGGTACTCCTTCCTTGAGGTACTTGCATCCTTTAATGTTGTGATCTGCCTCTCCACAGTACTTGCAGTGCATGATGACACCATGCCTAGACATTTTCTTGCCACCATTACTGCAGATTACTTCACCTGGTGCTTTTCTTCTGCTTTTGCATGACCTGCCTACTTGCTTGGTGTACAATGGTGGCAGCAGTGGTGGCCCATTCATCTTCTCCCATTCTGTCATGTCTCTACATGGATAGATTATGTTCCTGTATGCCATTTTGAACATGCTCATAGAATAGCATTGGTTAACCAATGAAAGAGGGTCAACCCTTTCATGCCTAGCACATGCTATGGCATGTACACAAGGTGTGCCACCCTTCTGCCACCTCTTACAGCTGCATTCATTGGTGTGCCAGTCCACAATGTAGTTCACACCCCTGTCCCCTACCTGGAACACCCCATCTCCAGCTCCATCCACATAGCACAGGTTTGCCCAATCAGTTAGCTTCTCCACCTTTTTCTTGATCTTTGGACAAATATTTCCTTTCATCTTCTCTGCCTCAAGCTGTTTGCTGTAGTGCCTTTGCATCAGTTGGCCTTTGATCCTTTCTAGCATAGAAAGTATAGGTAGCTCTCTAGCATCTAAGATGTACCTACAAATGCAAAACAAAACTGAGTTAAGTGTGAAACATGGAAGTAAGCAGTGCACATAGTATAGCAAGTTAATTGGCTTCTCACTTGTTGAAAACTTCACAGTTATTGTTGAGCAATATATCACACTTGGGAAGATCACTTTGAAATGCTCTAACCCATGTGTATGGTTCCAAATCATGCAACCACTTGTAAGCATCCGAGCTGATGTCCTTCATCTCAGCCATGTACTGCTCATACTTCACAGAAGTGGTACTTCTTGCTATCTTCCAAAGTTGATTCTTAAGAACATCCCCTTTGAATTGTTGCTGAAAGTTCTGCCACATGTGTCTGACACAGAACCTGTGTTCAGACTCTGGAAATAACTCATCCACAGCATTGATAAGGCCCTACAATAACAGAACATAAACATAAGCATGGACTACTACTTATGGACTAGTACTTATACTACAATTGATGTTGTTTACCTTTTGTTTGTCTGACATAATGGTCCATGGAGCAGTATTAAAGATGGCAAGATCATTCTTTAGTCTTTCAAGGAACCAACACCAATTAGGCTTGTCTTCCACTTCAACTACAACTAGTGCAATAGGAAAAATACAATCATTTGGGTATATCCCAACAGCAGTGAGTAGTTGTCCTCTGTACCTTGTCTTGATATGACAACCATCAAGGAATATCATAGGCCTAGATCCCTGCAAGAACCCTCTTTTGCATGCATCTAGACACATATAGGCTTTATTAAACCTTGCCTGACTATCTAATGCAACAAAGAATGAGCTCCCAGGGTTACTTCTTCTCAACTCATTACCATAGTCCCAGAGCATGTTGTATTGGCCTTCTTCATCACCATAAATTATTTTCATTGCTAGCCTCCTAGCTCTTTGTAACTTGGTCCTGGTTGGGGTCATATACCACTCCTTTTGAACAACTCTAGAAAAGTTTATCAAATTCATGTCTTGGTCAGCTCCAAAGCTCTCAAGATACTTCTGTGCTAGAAATGATGCTGTGAAAGCCTTGATCTTCCACTTCTTGTTACAAGTGTGCTCATCCACATATGTCTTGACCATGAAACACTTGGTCCTTCTATCATATGAAGCCCAAAGATACCAAGTACAGTCCTCATCACATGTTGCCTTCACTCTTTTCTTATCATTCACTGGCAACTTCACATCTACCTTGTTTTTGCAGCAATACTCCTTGATGGCTTTCCTCAACAGCTCAACAGTTTGGAAAACTTGACCAACATGAAACTTGGGACAATGAAGATCCTTTGTTCCGAATGCCTTGAACTTCATGAATACCTCTTCATCATCAGAATCTGGTGCCCACAAATCATCACCCTTTGATTCATATAGCTCATCTTCATGATCATATGCTTCTGCTTTATCTCCATCTTTCTCATTTCCTTTAACTGCTTCTTTTCCCTTTTCAACTGTTTGCTTCCCTTTCTCTTCTTTCTTATTCTCTGTCACCACAGGCTCATCCATGTCTACATTGTCAGCATACAAATCATCATCACCATGACTGATGTCATAGTCATTGTCCACTATGGCTCCAGGATCAAAGTCAGAGTCATCTGAGTCACTTTCAGCATCTTCAATGTAATCAGAACTGCTTTTCTGTCTGGTTTTCCTTTTGCATACTCTTGATGATCCAGCTTCATCACTTCCTTGTTGTTTTGCTTCCTGGAGATCATCTGGAGCTGCAGCATTTTCATCTTGGTTACCAAACACATAATTGCCCACATCAACATCTGAGCTCTCTGGATACACAACTTGTATTGGGATTGCTTCACCTTCCTGCCCTACACCTTCATCATCAACATGAACATCTGTCTCTGCAATTATAGCCTCACTACTTTCTGACCGATCAACTCTTGTCTTAGAAGGACTAAACACTGGGGGTAGCTGCACTCTTGGGAAATTGACCACATCATCATCATCATTGTTTGAATTCAGACTGTCTTCATGGTCTAAATACAGACTGAATGAGTGGTGGCCAAGATCAACAAAAGTTATCATCTAGTCTGTGTCTCCATCTCCTCTTATTTCTCTCAAGCCATTCTTCCGCAAGGTTAGGATTGGAATGCAGTAGTAAACCTTCAGCCGTCCTGCCATCTCCCAACCAATCTCCTCAACTAGGTGCTCAACCATGATTGGGGACCATGTCACAGTATCCAAATCATCATACCAAAGCACATGCCCATTGACATAAGAACGGTTGCTACCTTTGCCAAGGAAATATCCACCATGGTTAAATTGTACTGAAAATTTCCTGCTGCATGGTCCTACAAAGATGAGAACAAAGCACAATTTTGTCACAGTTGAAGAGAGAGCACAATTCTGTCAACTATTAAATAGGAAAACAGAGCACAATTCTATCAACTGTCAACTGTCAAAGAGGAAAACAGAACAAGCAAGCACCTTTGCTAACCTAAAACTCTAACATTATGTTCAAACATCTAAAAGGCCTAAAATTGCTTCAGAATGACCTACAAACAAACACTTAGCCCCTAATTTGTCAGCCAAACACCATACACCGAAAACCCCCAATTTGTCAGGCAAAAACCCTAGCTTAAATCTTGTGAAAACTTTCGGGCAAAATTGGCCTCCTAACTCCATGTGCACAATGTGAAGCCCTAAATCGCCGAATCGGAGACTACAAGCATCAATCATGGCGGATGTACGTGGGGCTTACCGTAAGAAGGGGGAGGAGCTCCATCTGGTCGATGAACAGGCGCCATCCCGAGGAGATGCGGTGCCCCTCCGGCAGCGACGCGATGCGGCGCACCTCCGCGGCGACTCCGGCCCTTCCGCGATCTCGATGATCGGAGATGGTGCGCTGCCGCCGATGATCGCCTCCTCTGCCCCTGCTCTCGTCCTCCTCCCCTCGTTATGATCGAAGCCGAACATGCAAGGAGTTTTGGGCTAAAGCACAACGAACCAGGGGGGATTCTGCAAAAACACCGCGCTACCGCCTGCCTAATGCCAGCTGGCGTCAAGGATTGGTCAACACGTGGTCAAACCGAGCGGCGACGGGTGGCATACGCGCAACAGTGACTATACAAACACGTCTTGTCGTATTGGGTGACCGTATTGGCCGTATTTCTAAGTACAGTGACCAAACTGAGCACTCTTCGCAAGTACAGTGACTGCCAGTGCATTTTACTCAACTCTTATTTAAACCAGGCATGCTTGAGGCCCTGTCAGGAGCGATGTCTGCTAGGCTTGCTGCTGCTAATGCAAATTCTGAGGCTCTGTTTAATTTTAGTGCAAAGAAGAAGCCTAAGCAGGTTAGGCCAAAGAGTAAGGGAAAGAAAGAAAAAAAAGGAAGGAGGTAGTGAGAGGTCTGAGGACGCGCGTAGGATAATATTGGGAGGAAAGAAGGAACCCATTTGAAGTCCCATCAACAGGCAGTGGCGTAGAGTTCTCCTTTGAAAAACCCATGGACAGTTATGAGCGTGTGTTGTATGGCAGTATGTACGCTTCCTCTAAGAGAGTGTGCATGGGTAGGGTAGAAACATTAACGGATGGAGATGGGGTCACTACACATGTAACAAAGGAGATAGAGGGGAAAGAAGAGGAATATGTGCAGCAAAGGAGAGAATCGGTTGGAGATGATGGCACATTGGTGGCCTCCGAGGAGAAGGTCCGCCGGGCCAAATGAAAATCATAGGATGGAACTGTCATGGTATGCTCTCCCCCACGGCAGTTCGCGAGCTCTTGGATCTACAACGGCGGACCAAGGCAGATTTAATTTTTCTTTCCGAGTCTCATTTGAATAAATGTAAAGCTGATGAGCTACGTTGTGTTTTAGATTTTGATTCGATGTTTGTAGTGGAGAGTGATGGTCGGGCCGGTGGCCTCGTTATGTTTTACCACAAAATGAATAAAGGTTTTAAACTATGTGGCGGCTAATTTTATAGATGTTAACTTTATGAATGACAATATTGTACAATGGTGTTTTATGGGCTTTTATGGTCATCCGAATTGGAGGGATCGTTATTTATCTTGGGATGATATCTGTAACTTGCACAATAAAGGTGATCACCCTTGGGTGGTTTCGGGCGATTTTAATGAAATTCTTCTTTCTTCGGAAAAAGAGGGAGGCAATGTGAGACCTAATACAATGATGAGAGACTTTCTAAATTGTTTGGAAGAATGCGGGTTGGAAGATATGGGGTGTATTGGGGACCCGTTCACTTGGAGGAGGGGTGACATTAGGGAGAGGCATGACCGCGCGGTTTGTAATGTGAAATGGGCAAACAAGTTCCCTAGATCTGCAGTTATAAATGAAGATCATGTACATTCTGATCACCGCCCTCTCATTCTGGATGCAGAATATTTTGATGGTAATATTTTTAACCAACCAAGAAGCCGAAGGAAACAATTTGAAGCCCGATGGCTCAAAGAAGAAACATTTGAAGAAATTGTACGTACAACATGGGAAAAAGCAAAGATACAGGGTATTGGGCCATCTCTCGCTGAGCACTGTGATATTCTAAGGGGACCAAAAAAAGAATTAATAAATTAAAAAAGAATTAGAAAAGCCGCGGAGGGGTCCTATAAACGCGGAATCCCAAACACAACAAAAAGAGATTCTTGTCATTATTGAAAACCTATTAGAGCAAGAGGAGATCTACTGGTTACAAAGGGGTCGTGCAAACTGGCTTCTACATGGTGATCGCAACACTTCTTTTTTCCATAATGCGGCCACGACTAGGAAAAAAGAAATAAAATTAAAAAATTGCTGGATGATAATGGTGTTTGGCTGCAAGATACAGAGATGAAAAACCATATTACGGGGTACTTTGCTAATCTCTTTACTTCACAAGTTGCTCAACCGAATCCAGAGGTTCTATCCCTCGTCCGAAGAAAAGTGACATATGAAATGAATATTGCTCTCCTCACCCCTTATACGGCTGAGGAGGTTTGAAAGGCGCTATTTGATATAGGAGATTTAAAAGCGTCGGGTCCGGATGGACTACATGCCATTTTTTATAAAAGATTTTGGTGTATGTTGGGGGATGATCTGACTGAAGAGGTACTTCAGGCGGTGAATACTGTTACTATACCTAATGGGTGGAATGATACGACAATTGTAATGATCCCAAAGATTGGTTTCCCAGAAAAGGTAACTCAGTTTAGACCAATAAGTTTATGCAATGTGGTGTATAAGGTTATTTCAAAAATGACTGTGGCTCGTCTGAAGCTAATCCTTCCAGATGTTATCAGTACAACTCAGAGTGCATTTGTACTAGGAAGAATGATCATAGATAATATTTTAGTGTCCTACAAATGTTTTCACACAATAAAGAAAAAAAAGGAGTGGTAAAGAGGGTATATGTGCCATCAAGCTAGATATGCATAAAGCGTATGACCGAGTAGAGTGGTCCTTTCTGAAGGAAATAATGCTAAAATTGGGATTCAAAGAGAAGTGGGTAGATTTAGTTAAGCAATGTGTATCCTCTGTGGAGTACCGGGTTCGTTTTAATAATGAAGAGACCGAGAGCTTTAAACCTACTTGAGGTCTGAGGCAAGGAGACCCCCTCTCCCCATACTTATTCTTTTTATGTACAGAGGGGCTGACCGCTCTACTAGCTAATGCAGAGGAGAATGGTAATATTTCTGGAGTTAAGGTCTGCACAGATGCGCCATCTATCTCAAACCTTTTATTTGCCGACGATTCTTTGATCCTTATGAAAGCAAATGCTATGAATGCGGAGGCGTTAAAATCAGTATTGGACTCTTATTGTGCTACTTCAGGGCAACTGGTGAGCATTGGAAAAATCTAGTATTTTCTTTAGTCCCAATACGAAAGTAGAAGATAGAGCGCAAATCTGCACAACACTGAATATTATGACTAAAGCCCTCAATGACAAATAATTGGGTTTACCTGTAAATGTGGGCATGGAAAAAAGTGATTGCTCCCAATTCCTAATTGATCGCATTATTAAAAAAAATAGTGGATGGAAGGAGAAGTTGTTATCCGCGGGAGGAAAGGAAATTCTACTTAAATCTATTGTACAAGCTATCCCAGCTTATGCTATGTTCGTCTTTAAAAATCCTAAAAAAAATTGTAAAGGAATCATTGACGCGAAGGCGCAATTTTAGTGGGTGATGAGGACAATCAGAAAAGGATGCATTGGATGGCGTGGTGGAAAATGTGTGTCCCAAAAAACAAGGAGGAATGGGATTCCGAGATATACATTGTTTCAATTTGGCGCTACTAGCCAAGAAAGCGTGGCATTTGCTTAATAATCCGGAATCGTTATGTGCCACAACCCCGAGAGCTAAATATTTCCGGAATGGCAATTTAATGAATGCAAATCTAAAGAAGGGTTCCTCTTTCACCTGGCAAAGCATTATGGCGGGGGTTAATTCTCTAAGGAATGGCTATATCTGACGAGTTGGAAACGGACAAAAAATTGATATTTGGAAAGATGCATGGATCCCGAATTGTGCAAACAGGAAAATAATTACTCCTAGAAGGGGGCAACTTTTGTCAAAGGTCTCTGATTTTATTGACCCAAATACGAGTTATTGGGATGAAGACTTGGTGAGACAAACATTGTGGCCAATTGATGCTCAAAGGGTGCTTGCAATCCCCCTTCCGATACATGAAATGTCAGATTTCATCACTTGGAGTTTCACAAAAAATGGGTTGTTCACTGTTCGATCGGCTTATTGGGAGGAATGGAACAAACAATATGGAAGGAAATTGCAATATACAAATGGTATGGGTAGATCCAATGCTAATCCTGTTTGGAGCAAGATTTGGAAGCTATCTTGTCCGACAAAGGTAAAATCTTCATCTGGCGTACATTGCATGTAACACTCCCATGTCATGTTACGCTCGCCAATAGACATGTGAAGGTCCCTCCCATCTGCCCACATGTTCAAATGGGCTAGAAGACATGAAACACGTCTTGTTTCTGTGTTAGAAGGCGAAAGAGGTCTGGAATAAGTTAGGTTTGTATTAGGTGATCAACAGAGCTTGTGTTGTTGACCGGGCGGGAGAGGCAGTTCTTGAATTTTTAATACTTATGCCAGATGAAGAAATTTCTGTTTTGGGACTCTAGAATACACATGAATTGATTGTTATAACAGCTTGGTATTTATGGTGGGATAGACGTAAACTGGTTTATGAAGGAAAGTCTCAAGATGCATATCAATCTGCGACGGGGGCACGTACTATAGCGGCAAATTATGTTAAAGCAAACTCCCCTAAGGCAATCAGTAAGAAAGGGGGATGGTTTAGACCTCCTATGGGTTTTGTGAAGCTAAACATTGATGCTTCTTTTGACCATGATCTTCTTAGAGGCACGACAGGGGCAGTCCTGAGAGATGACAAAGGAAGGTTCATTGTTGGCGGAAGTTGGCGACTTGACTGGTGTGCGAATGTTCTAATGGCAAAAGCATTGCCACTGAGGTTTGGCCTTACCTAGCACAGAAGGTGGGGTGCAACCGCCTTATTGTTAACTCTGATAATACGGAAGTGATTGACACAATGAAGAATGGAGGACAATTAGCGGGAGCGGCGATGACAATGTTCGATGATTGCTATTTTATGGCTTGCGAATTTACTACTACTAGGTTTGAACATTGTAATAGGGAAGCAAAAAAAGTTGCTCGTGAAATTTCTAGGCTAGCGAAATTCTCTGCGACTAGGGATTGGTTTGAGGAGCCCATGGTTGATATTGTATCTCTCCTTATTGATGATGTAACTATTATTTATAATTAATAATGCCTAATGTTTTCAAAAAAATAGTTATGGGAACGGTCACCTCAGTTTCTTTTTAAGTGCTCTTTAATGGACAGAAACTTTGATGAATTTCAACCAGCACGAGGTATCCGTCAAGGGCATCCGATTTCACCGCACCTCTTTTTGCTGGCAGCAGAGGTCCTTTCGTGACTTAAAATCCAGAGTTCGGTCATGCAGTCTTGGCGGAATACAAGTGGCTTCATCGGCTCCATCGGTAAACCATTTGTTATTTGCATATGACGGCCTGCTATTTTTTAAGGCAAATAGTGAGGGCTGAAGAAGTGTCTCTACATTTGGAAACATATGCCAAGGCATCAGGTCTAAAAATCAACAAAGATAAGTCATCTATTTTTTCAGTAAGGGGTGCCATGAAGGTGTTAGAGGTGTCACTAACAATATACTTAGGGTTCCTAATGAACAATTGAATGAGAAATATCTTGGTATGCCATCGGATGTGGGAATCTAAAAAAAGGGGCTTTCAAATACCTCAAAGACAGGTTGTGGAACAAAGTTCGGGGGTGGATGGGGAAACTTTTATCAACTGTTTGTAAGGAGGTACTTGTTAAATCTGTTGCCCAAGCTATTCTAGATTATTCTATGTGCTGTTTTAAACTACCTAGAGGCCTTTGCAATCAACTCACTTCCATTATAAACGTAAACCATATTGGGTATCCTGGGATACAATGAGCATGCCAAAGTATATGGGAATTATGGGTTCTAAAGATTTTGAGATTTTTAACCTTGCACTCTTGGCAAGGTAAGCATGGATGATTCTTAAAAATCCTCATACATTGAGTGCAAGAATCCTCAAAGCAGTGTATTATCCAGAGTGAATTTCTTAGCGGCACACTTGGGCAATCATGCCTCTCAGATTTGTTGATCCTTGCTAGAGGGACGGGACACACTGAAAATACGACTCATCCGGAGGATTGGTACGGGTGCTACAACTCAGATATGGGGGACAAATTGGATCCCCGGACAAGAAAATACGAGGCCGATTGTATCCTTGGTTGTTGATCGACCACACCTAGTGTCAGAGTTGATAGAAGAGGGCAATGTACGCTGGAATACCCAGCTAATCGAGCAAGTTTTCCTGCCATATGACGCCTCCTCTATATTACAAATACTGATTTGCAAGAGGGCCATAGTTGATTTCTGGGCATGGAGTTTTGAGAAGAACGGAATCTTCTCCATTCGTTCAGCATATAAGATGATTGTGGCAATCAAGAAAAGGAGGGAAGACTGGCTCAAGGAGCGGGCAGGAGCTTCTAATGTGTCGGTTGAAAGAACATGTGGTGCCCCCATGTTTGGTTTTGGTAATTTATGACAATCTCTATGGACTAATGGTTGCCTTGAGTTATATTTGAACGATTTGTCCATAGGCATTTCTTGAAGTCCATGTGTTGGTTTCAAAGAGTTTATGTGATGACCAAAGTGTTATTCAAGGAATTACCCAAAGATTGGTCATGTAGAAGACATGATACAAGGTTGATCAATACCAAGTCAAAGAGTGAATCAAGTTGATCAACACACAAAGTGTACAAGATGTACCGAGAGGGATCAAGTGATCCCATGGTATGGTAAGCATTGTCCATTATGCTTTGTGTACTAACCCATGGTCTACGTGAGAGTTCTATGTTGCTAAGAAGTTGGAGCACGATTTATTATTGAGTGTCTTCCTTTGCATGAAGGTTGGAGGCGCGCGATGCTTAATTCCTACCAACCTCCCCCTAGGGGCATGCATAGTAGTACTTTGCTTCGAGGGCTCATAGACTTTCAGAATAAGTATGTGAGGTCTTTATGACTAATGTGAGTCCATGGATTACACGCACTCTCAACTTTCCGCAATTTTCTAGCCTCTTCGGTACCGTGCATTGCCCTTTCTCACCTTGAGAGTCGGTGCAAACTTTGCCGGTGCATTCAACCCCCATGATATGGTATGCTCTATCACACATAAGCCTCCCTATATCTTCCTCAAAACAGCCACCATACCTACCTATCATCGCATTTCCATAGCCATTCCGAGATATCGACATGCAACTTCCACCGTTTCGTTTATTATGACACACATCACCATTGTCATATTGCTTGCATGATCATATAGCTGACATATTATTTGGGGCTCAGCCACCATTCATCATTGTTATACATGTTACGCTAGCATGATTACACATCCTGGTACAATGCCAGAGGCATTCATATAGAGTCATATGTTTCAGTTTTATCGAGTTGTAATATTGAGTTGTAAGTAAATAGAAGTGTGATGATCATCATCATTACAACGTTGTCCCAGTGAAAAAAAGGAAAAGAGGCCAAAAGAGCCTAACAAAAAATGAGAGAAAAAGAGAGAAGGGGCAATGTTACTATCCTTTTCCACACTTGTGCTTCAAAGTAGCACCAAGTTTTTCATATAGAGAGTCTCCTGTGTTGTCACTTTCATAGACTTACGGGATTTTTTTATTATAGAACTTGGCTTGTATATTCCGATGATGGGCTTCCTCAAATGACCGAGGTCTTCACGAGCAAACAAGTTGGATGCACACCCAGTTAGTTTTCAGTTTGAGCTTTCATACACTTATAGCTCTTAGTGCATCCGTTGCATGGCAATCCCTACTCCTCTCATTATGAAGACACACTTCTTTGATTTGGGTTCAAGTTTATCAGGCTGAAGCCTTTTGACATAAGTGTTGCAACCCCAAACTTTAAGAAACGACAACTTAGGTCTCTTGTCAAACCACAGTTCATACGTTGTCATCTCAATGGATTTAGACGGTGCCCTATTTAACGTGAATGCAATTGTCTCTAATGCATAACCCCAAAATGATAGTGGTAAATCGGTAAGAGACATCATAAATCACACCATATCTAATAAAGTACGGTTACGATGTTCACACACACCATAACATTGTGGTGTTCCAGGTGGCGTGAGTTGTGAAACTATTCCACATTGTTTTATATGAAGGCCAAACTCGTAACTCAAATATTCGCCTCTGCGATCAGATCGTAGAAACTTTATTTTCTCATTATGATGATTCTCCACTTCACTCTGAAAATCTTTGAACTTTTCAAAATGTTTCAGACTTGTGTTTCATCAAGTAGATATACACATACCTACTCAAATCATCTGTGATGGTCAAAAAATAACGATACCCGCCACGTGCTTCAACACTCATTGGACCGCATACATCGGTATGTATTATTTCCAATAATTCATTAGCTCGCTCCATTGTTCCCGAGAACGGAGTCTTAGTCATCTTGCCCATGAGGCATGGTTCACAAGTATCAAATGATTCATAATCAAGTGATTCCAAAAGTCCATCTTCATGGAGTTTCTTCATGTGCTTTATACCAATATGACCTAAACGACAGTGCCACAAGTATGTTGCACTATCATTATCAACTTTGTATCTGTTGGCATCAAAATTATGAATATGTGTATCACTATGATCGAGATTCAATAAACCATTTACATTGGGTGTATGACCATGGAAGGTTTTATTCATGTAAACAGAACAACAATTAGTCTCTGACTTAAATGAATAACCGTATTACAATAAACATGATTGATCAAATCATATTCACCCTCAATGCAAACACCAAATAACATTTATTTAGGTTCAGCACTAATCCCGAAGGTAGAGGGAGTGTGTGATGGTGATCGAATCAACCTTGGAATCATTTCCAACACACATCATCACATCGCCCTTAACTAGTCTCTGTTTATTCTGCAACTCCTGTTTCGAGTTACTAATCTTAGCAACTAAACCAGTATCAAATACCCAGGGGCTACTACGAATACTAGTAAGGTACACATCAATAACATGTATATCTAATATACCTTTGTTCACTTTGCCATCCTTCTTATCCGCCAAGTATTTGGTGCAATTCCGCTTCTAGTGACCATTCCCTTTGTAGTAGAAGCACTCAATTTCAGGCTTAGGTCCAGCTTTTGACTTCTTCACGGGAGTGGCAACTTGCTTTCCATTCTTCTTGAAGTTCGCTTTCTTTCCCTTGCCCCTTTTCGGTCTTGTCAACCATCAACACTTGATGCTCTTTCTTGATTTCTACCTTCGCTGGTTTCAGCATCGCAAAGAGCTCAGGAATCATTTTCGTCATCCCTTGCATATTATAGTTTATCACGAAGTTCTAGTAGCTTGATGATAGTGACTAGAGAACTCTATCAATCACTATCTTATCTGGAAGATTAACTCCAACTTGATTCAAGCGATTGTAGTACCCAGACATTCTGAGCACATGCTCACTGGATGAGCTATTCTCCTCCATCTTGTAGGAAAAGTACTTGTCAGAGGTCTCATATCTCTTGACACGGGCATGAGTCTAAAATACCAATTTCAGCTCTTGGAACATCTCATATGCTCTGTGGTGTTCAAACTCTTTTTGAATTCCCGGTTCTAAGCCGTAAAGCATGGTGCACTAAACTATTAAGTAGTCATCATATCGAGCTTGCCAAACATTCATAATGTTTGCATCTGCTCCTGCAATAGGTCTGTCACCTAGCGGTGCATGAAGGACATAATTTTTTTGTGCAGCAATGAGGATACTCCTCAGATCATGGACCCAGTCCACATCATTGCTACTATCATCTTTCAAATTTATTTTTCTCTAGGAACATATCAAAAATAGGGGAGCTATATCGCGAGCTATTGATCTACAACATAGATATGCAAACTATAAGACTAAGTTCATCATAAATTAAGTTCAATTAATCAAATTACTAATGAACTCCCAATTAAATCAACATCCCTCAAGTTGTCTAAGTGATACATGATCCAAATCAACAAACCCATGCCTGATCATCACGTGAGATGGGGTAGTCATCAATGGTGAATATCTTCATGTTGATCATATCTACTATATAACTCATGTTCGACCTTTCGGTCTTCAGTGTTCCGAGACCATATCTGTACATGCAAGGCTCGTCAAGTTTAACCCAAGTATTCCGCGTGTGTAAATCTGGCTTACACCCATTGTATGTGAACATAGAGTCTATCACACCCGATCATCACGTGGTGTCTCGAAACGACAAACTTTCGCAATGGTGCATACTCGGGGAGAACACTTATATCTTGAAATTTAGTGAAGGGATCATCTTATAATGCTACCGTCGTTCTAAGCAAAATAAGATGCATAAAAGATAAACATCACATGCAATCAAAATATGTGACATGATATGGCCATCATCATCTTGTGCTTTTGATATCCATCTCCAAAGCAATGTCATGATCTCCATCCTTGTCGGCTTGACACCTTGATCTCCATCGTAGCGTTGTTGCGTCAAGGTCGTCACGCCAATTATTGCTTCTACAACTATCGCTAACACATACTAATAAAGTAAAGCAATTACATTGCGCTTGCACTTCATACAATAAAGAGACAATCGTAATGCTCCTGCCAGTTGTCGATATTACAAAACATGATCATCTCATACATCAACATATATCACATCATATCTTGACCATATCACATCACAACATGCCCTGCAAAAACAAGTTAGATGTCCTCTACTTTGTTGTTGCAAGTTATACGTGGCTGCTACGGGCTTCTAGCAAGAACCGTTCTTACCTACGCATAAAACCACAACGGTGATTCATCAAGTTTGCTGTTTTAACCTTCTTCAAGGACCAGCCGCAGTCAATTCGGTTCAACTAAAGTAGGAGAAACGGACACCCGCCTGCCACCTTTATGCAAAACTAGTTGCATGTCAGTCGGTGGAACCGGTCTCACGTGCGTGTACATGTAAGGTTGGTCCGGGCCGCTTCATCCCACAATACCGCCGAATCAAAATAAGACGTTGGTGGTAAGCAGTATGACTATCAGCTCCCACAACTATTTGTGTTTTACTCGTGCATATCATCTACGCATAGACCTGAATCATGATGCCACTATTGGGAATTGTTGCATGGAAAAAAAATTCTATGCACACGCAATGATCTATCCATGGAGATGCATAGCAACGAGGGGGAGAGTATGTCTACATACCCTCATAGATCGTAAGCGAAAGCGTTCAACAATGCGGTTGATGTAGTCAAACTTCTTCATGCTCCAACCGATCAAGTTCCGAACGTACGGCGCCTCAGCGTTCTGCACACATTCAGCTCAGTGACGTTCTCCGACTTCTTGATCCAGCAAGACGGCGAGGTAGTAGATGAGTTCCGGAAGCACGACGGCGTGGTGACCGTGATGGTGAAGTGATCTCCATAGGTCTTCGCCCAAGCACTACGAAATATGACCGGGGGTGTAAACGGTGGAGTGGGGCGCCGCACACGGCTAGGTAATTGTCTCTTGTGTGCTAGGCGCCCCCTTCCCACATATATATAGGTGGGAGGGAGGGAGGAGCGGCCAAAGGAGGCGCCCAAGTAGGAGGAATCCTACTTGGGGTCCCTCCCAAGTCGTGCCCCCCTTTCCTTATTTGGAGTGCGGGGAAAGGCAGGGGAGCGTGCCCCCCCTTCCTTTCTCCTATGAGAGGGAAAGGCAGGAGGGGCTAGCCCTCCCCATTTTCCTTCCCTAGGGCTGGAAAAACAAGGGAGGGTGCGCACCATCCCCCTTGTGGGCTGGTATGTCCCCTCCTTTGGCCCATAAGGCCCATATCTTGCCGGGAGGTGCTCGGAACCCCTTCCGGTGACCCGATTCCTTCCCGATACGTCCCGAAACACTTCCGGTGTCCAAATACCATCGTCCTATATATAAATCTTTACCCCTCGAGCATTTTGAGACTCCTCGTCATGTCCATGATCTCATCCAGGACTCTGAACAACATTCGGTCACCAAAACATATAACTCATATAACACTATATCGTCAACGAACGTTAAGCGTGCAGACCCTACGGGTTCGAGAACTATGTAGACATGACCGAGACACCTCTCTGGTCAATAACCAATAGCGGAACCTGAATGCCCATATTGGCTCCTACATATTCTACAAAGATCTTTATAGGTTGAACCGTTATGACAACATGTGTAATTCCCTTTGTCCATCGGTATGTTACTTGCCCAAGATTCGATCGCCGGTATCTTCATACCTAGTTCAATATCATTACCGGCAAGTCTCTTTACTTGTTCTGTAATACATCACCTTGTGACTAACTCTTTAGTAATTTGCTTGCCAGCTTATGATGCGTATTACCGAGAGGGCCCAGAGATACCTCTCCGATACTCGGAGTGACAAATCCTAATCTCGATCTATGCCAACTCAACAAACACCTTCAGAGATACCTGTAGAGCATCTTTATGATCACCCAGTTATGCTTTGACGTTTGATAGCAAATAAGGTATTCCTCTAGTATCCAGGAGTTGCATAATCTCATAGTCGAAGGAATATGTATTTGACATGAATAAAGCAATAGCATTAAACTGAACGATCAATATTCTAAGCTAACGGATGGGTCTTGTCCATCACATCACTCTCCTAATGATGTGATCCCGTTATCAAATTACAACACATGTATATGGTTAGGAAATTTAGCCATCTTTGATCAACGAGCTAGTCAAGTAGAGGCTTACTTGGGACATGGTATTCGTTGATGTATTCACACATGTATTTAAGTTTCCAATCAATACAATTCTAGCATGAATAATAAACCTTTATCATGAATAAGGTAATATAAAGTAACAACTTTATTATTGCCTCTAGGGCATATTCCTTGAGAAAAGCGCAAAGTTATGACGATATCCAAGGCAATGATTATGCATATATGCATCACGTCCATGCCAAGTAGACCGACTCCTGCCAGCATCTACTACTATTACTCCACACATCGACCACTATCCAGCATGCATCTAGAGTATTAAGTTCGTAGAGAACGGATTAACGCCTTAAGTAAGATGACATGATGTAGAGGAATAAACTCAAGAAATATGATGAAAACCCCATCCTTTTATCCTCGATGGCAACAATTCAATATGTGTCTTGCTACCCCTACTTTGTCACTAGGTGAAATCACGCAAGATTGAGCCCAAAGCTATGCACCTATCCCATTGCAAGAAAACCAATCTAGTTGGCCAAACCAATCCGATAGTTCGAAGAGAACAAAGATATCAAATCATGCATATAAGAATTCACAGAAGATTCAAATAATACTCATAGATAAGCTGATCATAAATCCACTACTCATCGGATCTCAACAAACACACTGCAAAAGAAGATTACATCAGATAGGTCTCCAAGAACATCGAGAAGAACATGGTATTGAGAATCAAAAAGAGAGAAGAAGCCATCTAGCTACTAGCTATGGACCCGTAGGTATGAGGTAAACTATTCATGCTTCATCGGAAGGGCAATAGGGTTGATGTAGATGCCCTCCATGATCGAATCCCCCTCCGGCAGGATGCCAGAAATGGCCCCAAGATGGGATATCACGGGAACAGAAGGTTGTGGCGGCGGAAAATTATTTTCGTGGACTCCCCTGAGGGTTTTGGAATATATGTGAATATATAGGACGAAGAGCTAGGTCAGGAAGTCATTGAGGGGCCCACAACGTAGGGGTGCGCCCCCCTAGGGCGCGCCTGCCGCCGCCTCGTGGCTCTTCTGGCTTGGACTCCAAGTCCTCTAGGTGTCTTCTGGTCCAAGAAAAATCATCGTGAAGTTTCATTCCGTTTGGTATTCCTTTTCTGCGAAACTCAAAAACAAGGAAAAAACAGAAACTCGCACTGGGCTCCGGGTTAATAAGTGAGGCCCAAAAATAATATAAAATAGCATAATAATGCATATAAAACATCCAAAACAGATAATATAATAGCAGGGAACAATAAAAAATTATAGATACATTGGAGACATATCAAGCATCCCCAAGCTTAATTCCTTCTCGACCTCGAGTAGGTAAATGATTAAAACAAATTTTTTAATGTGGAATGCTACCTAACATATCTATCCATGTAATTTTCTTCATTTCAGCATGAATGTTCAAATCCATAAGATTCAAAATAAAAGTTTAATATTGGCATTAAAGCAATAATACTTCAAGCATATTAATAAAGCAATCATGTCTTCTCAAAATAACATGGCCAAAGAAAGTTATCCCTCAAAATCATATAGTTCGGTTATGCTCCATCTTCATCACACAAAGTATTAAATCATGCACAACCCTGATGGCAAGCCAAGTAATTGTTTCATACTTTTGATGTTATCAAACCTTTTCAACTTTCACGCAATATATGAGCGTGAGCCATGGATATAGCACTATAGGTGGAATAGAATATGGTGGTTTTGGAGAAGACAAAAAGAAGGAGATAGTCTCACATCAACTAGGTGTATCAACGGGCTATGGAGATGCCCATCAATAGATATCAATGTGAGTGAGTAGGGATTTCCATGCAACGGATGCACTAGAGCTATAAGTTTATAAAAGCTCAGAAAGAAACTAAGTGGGTATGCATCCAACTCGCTTGCTCACGAAGACCTAGGGCAATTTGAGGAAGCCCATCATTGGAATATACAAGCCAAGTTCTATAATGAAAAATTCCCACTAGTATATGAAAGTGACAACATAGGAGACTCTCTATCATGAAGATCATGGTGCTACTTTGAATCACAAGAGTGGAAAAAGGATAGTAACATTGCCCCTTCTCTCTTTTCTCTCATTTTTTTCTCTTTTTTTCTCCTTTTTTATTTTGGTGGGCTTCTTGGCCTCTTTTTATTTTTGTAAAGTCCAGAGACTCATCCCAACTTGTGAGGGAATCATAGCTTTCATCATCCTTTCCTCACATGTGTAAACGCTCTAATAATGATGATCATCATACTTCTATTTTCTTACAACTCAAGAATTACAGCTCGATACTTAGAACAAAATATGACTCTATATGAATGCCTCCAGCAGTGTACCAGGATGTGCAATGATTGATGTCTAGAACTACCTTGGTATTTCCCCAAAGAGGAAGGGATGATGTAGTATAGCGACAGTAGGTATTTCCCTCACTGAAGAGACCAAGGTTGTCGAACCAACAAGAGAACCTCCTAACACCACGTAAACAGCCCCTGCACACAAATAAACAAATACTCGCAACTCGGCGTGTAAAACGGGTTGCCAATCCCTTTCCAGTATGGCGCCTCAAGATAGGCAAATAACGTGAGATAAAGTGGTAGATAGGATAAATAGATCACGGAAAAAAATAAATTGCAGCAAGGTATTTTTGTATTTTTGGTTTAATAGATATAAAAATAAATGCAAAGGAAAATAGACCGCAAAGGCAAATATGATGAAAAGAGACCCAGGGGCCGTAGGTTTCTCTAGTGGCTTCTCTTGAGAAAAATAGAAAATAGTGGGAAAACATTTTCTGTTGGGCAATTGATAGAACTTCAAATAATCATGACGATATCCAGGCAATGATCATTATATAGGCATCACGTCCAAGATTAGTAGACCAACTCCTGCCTGCATCTACTACTATTACTCCACACATCGACTGCTATCTAGCATGCATCTAGTGTATTAAGTTCATGGAGAAACGAAATAATGCAATAAGAACGATGACATGATGTAGACAAGATCTATTTATGTCGAAATAGACACCATCTTGTTATCCTTAATAGCAACGATACATACGTGTCGTTTCCCTTTCTGTCACTGCGATCAAGCACCGTAAGATCGAACCCATCACAAAGCACCTCTTCCCATTGCAAGATAAATAGATCAATTTGGCCAAACAAAACCCAAATATCAGAGAAGAAATATGAGACTATAATCAATCACACATATAAGAGATCAAATAAGACACAAATAACTTTCATGGATAAAAACATAGATCTGATCATAAACTCAAAGTTCGTCGGATCCCAACAAACACAGCGCAAAAAGACTTACATCATATGGATCTCCAAGAGACCATTGTATCCATAATCAAGAGAGAGTGAGAGAGAGAGAGAAAGAGAGAGAGAGAGGAAGTAATCTAGCTACTAACTACGGACCCATAGGTCTACAAAGAACTACTCATGCAACATCAGAGAGGCACCAATGGACATGATGCACCCCTCCGTGATGGTGTCTAGATTGGATCTGGTGTTTCTAGACTCGGCGGCGGCTGGAATTTATTTTTCATCAACTCCCCTAGGGTTTCTGGAATATTGGGGTATTTATAGAGCAAAGAGGTGGTTCAGGGGGCACCTGAGGTGGGCATAACCCACCTGGGCGCGCCTGGGCCTCCAGGCGCGCCCTGGTAGGTTGTGCTCCCCTCGAAGTACCCCCAGGTGCTTTCCTGGCGCTTTGGATGTCTTCTGGCCCAAAACAAATCCTCAACAAGTTTTTGCTGCGTTTGGACTCCGTTTGGTATTGATTTCCTGCAACGTAAAAAACATGCAGAAAACAGCAACTGGCACTGGGCACTATGTCAATAGGTTAGTACCAAAAAATGATATAAAATAACTATAAAATGATTGTAAAACATCCAAGAATGATAATATAACAGCATCGAACAATCAAAAAGTATAGATACGTCGGATACGTATCAACATCCCCAAGCTTAATTCCTGCTCGTCCTCGAGTAGGTAAATGATAAAAACAGATTTTTTTTGATGGGGAATGCCGCGTAACATGTTCATCACATTTCTTTTATTTATAGCATGGAAATTTGGACTTTTATATGATTCAAAGCAATAGTCTAGTTTTGACATGAAGACTTTAATACTCAAGCATACCAACAAGCAACCATGTCTTTCAAAATATCAACACTAAAGCAAGTTATCCCTAGCCCATTATGCTCAATCATTGATCCATTCATGAAACACACTCGACTATTAGCTACACCCAATGCTCAAATACGATCATAGTGCCCCTTAGTTGGTGCTTTATAAGAGAAGATGGATACTCAAATTCAAAATAAAAATTGCATTAGTAAAAGAAAGGCCCTTCAGAGAGGGAAGTAGGGATTTGTAGAGGTTCCAGAGCTCAAAGCTTATATTGAGAGATAAAAACATTTTTGAGAGGCATACTTTTCCCACCAATGAAAACGACTTAGAGCTCCCAACACTTTCCATCCTAGATACATCATAGGCGGTTCCCAAATAGAAAATAAAGTTTATTCCTTTTTCCACCATTACTTTCACTTTCCATGGCTAACCGTATCCACGGGTGCCCTCCGTACCAACACTTTACAAGGAATTTATTATTTGACAACATAAAGTTAATTCATTTTTCATTTTGGGACTGGGCATCCCTAACACCTTTGCCATACTCTCGTGCATTGACAAGTGAATAAACACTCATCGTGAGAATAACACATCTAGCATGGAAAATATTGGCCACCCCTCACCGCCTCGCGAGCGGTAGAGCACACAAAAGAGAAATTTATTTTGAAAATTAGAGATGGCACATGCAAATTTGATTAGAACAACATGGAAATACCGCATATAGGTAGATATAGTGGACTCATATTGCGACGCCCGGATAATCAAGCCACAGTAACATGTGCTAATGATGCCACATCACCTCGTTACTGTCGCTAATCTCGTATTAGTTCAAAATGTTTCGAATTCATATTTGAATTCTTGTCAAACATCAAAAACTTTAAAACATTAAAACAAAAATGTTCGGTATGTGACTTAATTAAGTTTACTAAATTAGGTACAACCTATGTATTTTTACAAAACTAAAATGTTAGGTAGATAAAGAGAAAACAGAAAGGAAATAAAATAAATAAAAGAAAACAAAACAAAGAAACCCCCCACCCCTGGGCCACGGCCCAGTTGGCCTAGCAACCAGGCCGGCCCACCCCGCGCCCCAGCCTACTAACCCCGATCCGCACGACCAAAACCCTACCCCCCACTTCTCCCCCCGATCGCCCACTCTCTCCTCGCGCCCCCTCCTCTCGGTCCCGATCTGAATCGGGGGCAGGCGACCCCGTCGCCCCGCTCCTACCTCACTGGCGCCGCTTCCTTGTCGGACCGCCCCACTGTCGTCGTCGCCTCCTCGTCCTCCTCCTCGCCGGAAACGCCCCGAGCCCGGAGCC
>NC_041381.1:545917902-545926017 GCF_002162155.2 Triticum dicoccoides | reverse complement strand
CTCTCCCCCCGTGCTCGATTCAGCTGCCTAGCCCTCATCCCGTAGAGCACCGAGCTCTGGCCGCCGCCATGGTCAACGAGCACCACAATCCCGAACCCCCCCTCTGCTCGTACGCGCTACGCCAACACGTTCATGGAGCTCCATAGAGGCCGCCTGTGTTGTTTGTTCGGTCAACTCCCTCACGTAGTCTGCTTCTACTGAGCTCCCGCTCTGGTCGCCGCCTCAGTTCATCGCCGTTGCCGTTCCCGACCATCTCCGGTCGAGGTAGAGCTCCTGTTCGACGCGCGCTGCTGCATGCGTTCGAACGCATCTGGCCTCATCCAATATGGTGCCCGGTGCGCGTTTTCCAACGCGCTCTAGCGTGTCACCGCCATCGGTTTGGTCATCGGCACACCGGCCGTTCGAAACGCCCCGAGGGCCACCGACAAGTGGACCCCATGGGGATTAACCACTAACCCCCCCCCCCCACACACTAACGTGTGAGCCCCTGCCTCTAATTAGGTTAGTTAAAATAATAAACAATGTTATTAGAGTAGTCACTGACAACCTGGCCCACATGCTAATTTGTTCAATTAATTTATTTAGAACCTGTTATTATAAACAGTCACCGACTATTGGGTCCTGCTGGACCCAGTTGACTAGTCAACTCTGCTGACTGGGAACTCCTAGTTAGTGACAGGTGGGACCCCCTGGGCCCTTTGACTTCGTTGACCAGTCAACTGGTCAACAATTGACTGGCTGACTCAGCCCCTGGCCCCACATTTCAGTCTTAATAGCACATGTGTGGGTACACTTCTGTGTACCCGTAGTAATTCTACTTTTATTTTCGATTTAAATTAAATTCAGAAAATGTATAAACTTTGAAAACTAATATAAAATAATCCATAACTCGAATGAAAATACTTTGTACATGAAAGTTGCTTAGAATGACGAGACGAATCCTAATGCGCAGTCCGTTCATCCGCCACACATCCCTAGCACAACGAACATTCAACAATCCCCCTTCCATTCGTCTGTCCGAAAATGCCAAACACCTAGGATACTTTCCTGGATGTTTCCCCCCTTCGCCGGTATCACCTATCCCTGTGTTAGATCACCCCTAGCACTATGTATTGCCATGTTATACTTTGTGATGCTTTGATTTCTCTATTATTTATTATGTTCCCCTCCGTTACTTCTTTCCAGTAGACCTCGAGACCGTTGCCGATACCCCTGTGATCGACTACATCGACGACGACCCCTTCTTCTTGCTAGAGCAACCAGGAAAGCCCCTCCCTTGATCACCAGATATCACCTATTCTTTTCTCTACTGCTTGCATTAGAGTAGTGTAGCATGTTACTGTTCGGTTAATCCTATTCTGTTGCATAGCCTGTATTGTTGCTACAGTTGTTGATACCTTACCCGCAATCCTAAATGCTTAGTATAGGATGCTAGTTTATCATCAGAGGCCCTATATTCTTGTTAGTCTGCCTTGCTATACTATCGGGTCATGATCACTCGAGAGGTGATCACGGGTATATACTATACATACATACATACTATAGAAATGGTGACTAAAGTCGGGTCGGCTCGTTGAGTACCCGCAAGTGATTCGGATAAGGGGGCTGAAAGGACAGGTGGCTTGCTACGTCTTGAGCTTGTGTTGGTTTTCCTTGAAGAGGAAAGGGTGATGCAGCAATAGTAGTGTAACTATTTCCCTCAGTTTTTGAGAACCAAGGTATCAATCCAGTAGGAGGCTCCTCACAAGTCCCACACACCTACACAAACAAACAAGAACTCGCAACCAACACAATAAAGGGGTTGTCAATCCCTTCACGGCCACTTGCGAAAGTGAGATCTGATAGAGATAATATGATAAGATAAATATATTTTTGGTATTTTATAATATAGATTGGAAAAGTAAAGATGCAAATAAAAGTAGATTGAAAGCTTATATGATAAGAGATAGACTCGGGGGCCATAGGTTTCACTAGTGGCTTCTCTCAAGATAGCATAATTATTACGATGGGTGAACAAATTACTGTCGAGCAATTGACAGAAAAGCGAATAATTATGAGATTATCTAGGAATGATCATGTATATAGGCATCACGTCCGTGACAAGTAGACCGACTCCTGCCTGCATCTACTACTATTACTCCACACATCAATCGCTATCCAGCATGCATCTAGAGTATTAAGTTCATAAAGAACAGAGTAACGCATTAAGAAAGATGACATGTTGTAGAGGGATAAACTCATGCAATATGATATAAACCCCATATTTTTATCCTCGATGGCAACAATACAATACGTGCCTTGCTGCCCTTGCTGTCACTGGGAAAGGACACCGCAAGATTGAACCCAAAGCTAAGCACTTCTCCCATTGCAAGAAAGATCAATCTAGTAGGCCAAACCAAACTGATAATTCGAAGAGACTTGCAAAGATAACTTAATCACACATAAAAGAATTCAGAGGAGATTAAAATATTTCTCATAGATAAACTTGATCATAAACCCACAATTCATTGGATCTTGACAAACACACCGCAAAAAGAGTTACATCGAATAGATCTCCAAGAAGATCAAGGAGAACTTTGTATTGAGATTCAAAGAGAGAGAAGAAGCCATCTAGCTAATAACTATGGACCCAAAGGTCTGTGGTAAACTACTCACAACACATCGGAGAGGCCTTGGAGATGATGTAGAGGCCCTCCATGGTCAATTCCCCCTCCGGTGGAGCGCCGACGAAGGCTCCAAGATGGGATCTCGTGGATACAGAAGGTTGCGGCGGTGGAATTAGGTTTTCGTGGTCTGTTCTGATGGTTTCGGGGTACATGGGTATATGTAGGAGGAAGAAGTAGGTCGGTGGATGCTCGAGGGGCCCATGAGGGTGGGGGGCGCGCCGACTTGTAGGGGGCATGCCGGGCACCCTCGTGGCCACCTCGCTTGTTTCTTGATTTCCACTCCAAGTCCTCTAGATCACGTTTGTTCCAAAAAGATCGCTCCCGAAGGTTTCATTCCGTTTGGACTCCGTTTGATATTCCTTTTCTTCGAAACACTGAAATAGAAAAAAAAACAATTCAGGCTGGGCCTCCGGTTAGTAGGTTAGTCCCAAAAATGATATAAAAGTGTAAAGTAAAGCCCATAAACATCCAAAACAGGTAATATAATAGCATGGAACAATCAAAAATTATAGATACGTTGGAGACGTATCAAGCATCCCCGAGCTTAATTCCTGCTTGTCCTCGAGTAGGTAAATGATAAAAACAGAATTTTTGATGTGGAATGCTACCTAGCACAATTCTCAATGTAATTTTCTTTATTGTTGCATGAATGTTCAGATCCAAATGATTCAGAATAAAAGTTCATATTGACATAAGAAATAGTAATATTTCAAGCATACTAACTAAGCAATCATGTCTTCTCAAAATAACATGGCTAAAGAAAGTTATCCCTACAAAATCATATAGTTTGTCTGTTGCTTTGTCTTCATCACACAAAGTATTTAATCATGCACAACCCCGATGACAAGCCAAGCAATTGTTTCATACTTTAGTAATCTCAAACTTTTTTCAACTTCCACGCAATACATGAGCGTGAGCCATGGACATAGCACTATATGTGGAATAGAATGGTGGTTGTGGAGAAGACAAAAAGGGGAAGATAGTCTCACATCAACTAGGCATATCAACGGGCTATAGAGATGCCCATTAATAGATATCAATGTGAGTGAGTAGGGATTGCCATGCAACAGATGCACTAGAGCTATAAATGCATGAAAGCTCAACAAAAGAAACTAAGTGGGTGTGCATCCAACTTGCTTGCTCACGAAGACCTAGGCATTTTGAGGAAGCTCATCATTGGAATATACAAGCCAAGTTCTATAATGAAAAATTCCCACTAGTATATGAAAGTGACAACATAAGAGACTCTCTATTATGAAGATCATGGTGCTACTTTGAAGCACAAGTGTGGCAAAAAGGATAGTAGCATTGTCCCTGCTCTCTTTTTCTCTCATTTTTTTATTTGGCCTTTCTCTTTTTTTTATTTGGCCTCTTTTTTATATTTGGTGGGCCCTTTGGCCTCTTTTTTTTATAAAGTCTGGAGTCTCATCCCGACTTGTGGGGGAATCATAGTCTCCATCATCCTTTCCTCACTGGGACAATGATCTAATAATGAAGATCATCACACTTTTATTTACTTACAACTCAAGATTACAACTCAATACTTAGAACAAGATATGACTCTAGATGAATGCCTCCGGCGGTGTACCGAGATATGCAATGAATCAAGAGTGACATGTATGAAAATTTTGATGGTGGCCTTGCCACAAATACGATGTCAACTACATGATCATGCAAAAGCAATATGACAATGATGATGCATGTCATATAAACGGAACAGTGGAAAGTTGCATGGCAATATATCTCGGAATGGCTATGGAAATGCCATAATAGGTAGGTATGGTGGCTATTTTGAGGAAGGTATATGGTGGGTGTAGGGTACCGGCGAATGTTGCGCGACACAAGGGAGGCTAGCAATGGTGGAAGGGTGCACTACAAAAAAAATACACTTCCGTGATGATACGTGTTTGTCACAGTAGGTCGCGTTTTTTGTCATGCATGTACATCCATGACGATTTTATGACAGAATCAAGATAGTCATACCTGTGCTGTCATAGAAGTGTTCCATGACATTACCAAAATTATCATCACAGAAGTGTCCACTTCCATGACGATAAATCACGCGTCACAGAAGTGCTTTCGTCAAGGGTGGCCGACACGTGGCATCCACCGTAGCGGAACACCGTTAAGCTATCGGATCGGGTTTTGGATCCGATAACCCGTTAACAGCCCCGACCAATGGGGATTTTCCACATGTAAAATGATCATTGGCTGGAGTAGATACGTGTCAGCTCCGCGTTGGCACAGGTGTCACTCATCCAATGGACAAGACGCGCCTATGATATGTTGACACGTGGGCCGACCCATCAAGTTTAAATGGGCCGGCCCAACTAAAGACCCACAAGATTTTGCGGACCATAGTGGGTTGGCCTAGCTAAAGGCCCACGAGATTTTGCGGACCATAATGGGCCGGCCCAGCTAAAGGCCCACAAGATTTTGCGGGCCATAATGGGCCGGCCCAGGTAAAGGCCCACAAGATTTGTGTGTGCCATAATGGGCCGGCCCAGGTAAAGGCCCACAAGATTCTTGCGGATCATAATGGGCCGGCCCAGCTAAAGGCCCACGAGATTTCGCCGACATTAATGGGCCGACCCAGCTGTAGGCCCACAAGATTTTGAGGACCCTAGTAGGCTGACCCATTAACTGGCTGCCATGTTTTGGGCCAAATGCTGGCCCATATTTGATCCGGTACATTAATGGCTTGCCACATTCTGGGCCTAATAATGGCCCATATGAGATCCGGCCCATTAAAAGCCTACCATGTTCTGGGCCAAATTACGGCCCAGATCAGGTCCGGCCCTTTAAGAGGCTTGGGCTAAATTATGGCCCATATCAGATTTGACCCGTCAACTAGACGCTATGCTTTTGGGCCCACTTGCTAAAGGCCCATTTAGTAATTCGGCCTGATATTAGTTTCCACCTGTTAAGGGCCCGTTTAACATTTCAACCCTATATTAATTTCGGCATGTTAAAAGCCCGTCATATAGTTGGGCCTAACTACGACCTGGTTTGCATCCGGCCTGCTCGCAGCCGATATCTGATTGGGCCAAACAAGGACCGAGACAATTTTGTCCTGTTAAAAGCCCGTGATTTGATTTGCACAATCATGGCCGGGGTCCATTTCGGGCTGCTGCCGGCCCGTGAGCTGTTCAGCACATTTCAGGCCCAACCTACTTCTCAGCCTCCTAAAAGCCCATTGAGTTTTCTTGTGAAAAGAGGGCCGGGGGTTACTCGGCCTATTAAAGGCCCGAATCTACTAGTGGGCTAGTTTACTTTTGGCCTTTTAACGGACCAAGATGACGGGGCCCATGATGCGGATCATACATCGTGATTGCATGACGGCCCGATTATGTACCGTAATTTTATGGTTTGGCCGGTTTACTGCGAAGACATGATATATATACAGTAAAATAACTGCAGCATCATGAATAAGAAAAAACCTAGACTTTTAAATAAAGAAATTATGACATATTACATCCACTAGGCATCAAAGTTCGCCACTATGATAATAAAGCACAAGCAGACAACATATTACATACACTGGGCATCAAAGATCGCCACCAGTGCAAATAAACACACCGAGAAAATAATATACAAAATCGACAACACTTCAATAGAGTTCAAGAAAGGTTAGCCCTGCTGGGGAGCTACAACGCAAGCAGCTGAGCAAGCTGATGAGACTGTGTTTGTTCAACACTTATATCTTCCTCACTCTAAAAGATAAACAAGCAGACAGATGACAGGTTTTGCACATAAAAGTATCAGTGCTGACAATTCATCACATTTCTTACTGACGAATAAAGTGACACAGTTTAAAATTGCATTAACACAATATGGTATTGTTTAGGTCAAGACATGGCAGGAAATGACATTGTGAAGGAGTTGGCAGCTTCACGACACCACTGGATTACAGATCAAGAACTCATAAGTATCAATGGTTAGAGTGCTATCTATTTATCCCATTTCAGATTGGCAAATAAAGCGACGGTTTAAATAATAGTAGAATGATATGACATTGTTCATAGTTAAGACATTGCAGAATATGACATTGTGCTGTAGTGGGTAGGTTCACCACACCACTGGATTACGGATGAAGAACAGAAGCATACATGTAGTGCAAAAGAAGATCACTTGCTCTGTATAGTTTAATTTACATGGTATGAAGAAGGAACTTGGTTGTACAACTGAAAACTTAAATTGAGAAGGAGAAACTTTTGTTTATGAACTACATAATAAACTTTAAACATGCAATTTGATGCAAACACCAAAAATAAATAGTTGTTGCAGTCATGCCTAACCAAATATACACAACAAAGTTTGAAGGCTTGAGAAGGACAAACTTACATTATTGGTGAAGACAGGATCTATAAAGCCCTTGTCCATGCTGATGGGGGGGGGCAATTCAAGAAGTTTACCACATAATCTTCTTCATAAGCATTGCCTTTATTCTACATTTTGTTAAGAGTAAATATAGATGTGATCATATACGAAAAAATGGAGAATATTTAAGATAAGATGAAGAGTGATGCTACATAACCAAGTAGCTATAAATGTAAGTGCAACGATACAGGCAAAAGGTACAGCCAAGAGCAATGCACAACTAAACTTCTTCAGTACTAACCTTATGGTAAGAGTAAATATAGATCTGGTGTGTAGAAAGTGGACGACAAAGGAAAATAAGCTGCAGAGTGATGGTACATGAACAACTACCAGTCAATATAAGTACACTGATAAAGGACAACATGTACTTACAAGAACAATGTAGAGCTAAAAAAACTCATTGGCATTGGATATATTCTACACTAATGTAACCATTCATACAGATCATATAATTTGGAGCGAACAATTGATAAGCAAGCTATCATGCATATTGCTGTCACATAATGAACCATGTATGCATTGTTGGGGAACGTAGTAATTTAAAAAAATCCAACGCACACGCAAGATCATGGTGATGCATAGCAACAAGAGGGGACAATATGTCCGCGTATCCTCGTAGACCGTAAGTGAAAGCTTTATCACAATGCGGTTGATGTAGTCATACGTCTTCACGATCCGACCGATCAAGTACCGAACGCACGACACCTCCGAGTTCAGCACACGTTCAGCTCGATGACATCCCTCGAACTCTGATCCAGCCAAGCTTCGAGGGAGAGTTCCATCAGCACGACGGCGTGGTGACGATGATGATGTTCTACCGACGCAGGGCTTCGTCTAAGCACCTCTACGATATTATCGAGGTGGAATATGGTGGAGGGGGGCACCGCACACGGCTAATAGATCTCAAGGATCAATTGTTGTGTCTAGAGGTGCCCCCTGCCCTAGTATATAAAGGATCAAGGGGGAGGGGGCGGCCGGCCAGGACGAGGCGTGCCACTGAGGAGTCCTACTCCCACCGGGAGTAGGACTCCCACCTTTCCTAGTCCAAGTAGGAGAGGGGAAGGAAGGG
>NC_041381.1:545880847-545917800 GCF_002162155.2 Triticum dicoccoides | reverse complement strand
GGGGCGCTGCCCCCCCTTGTCTTATTCGGACTAGAGGGTGAGGGGGCGCACAGCCAGCCCTGGCCGCCCTCCTCTTCTCCACTTAGGGCCCATGAGGCCCATTAACCCCCCGGGGGTTCTGGTAACCCCTCGGTACTCCGGTATACATCCGATAACCCCTAGAACCATTCCGGTGTCCGAATATAGTCGTCCAATATATCAATCTTCATGTCTCGACCATTTCGAGACTCCTCGTCATGTCCGTGATCACATCTGGGACTCCGAACTATATTCGGTACATCAAAACACATAAACTCATAATATAACCATCATCTAACTTTAAGCATGTGGACCCTACGGGTTCGAGAACTATGTAGACATGACCGAGACACGTTTCCGGTCAATAACCAATAGCAGAACCTGGATGCTCATATTGGCTCCTACATATTATACGAAGATCTTTATCGGTCAAATCGCATAACAACATACGTTGTTCCCTTTGTCATCGGTATGTTACTTGCCTGAGATTCGATCATTGGTATCTCAATACCTAGTTCAATCTCATTACGGCAAGTCTCTTTACTCGTTACATAATGCATGATTCCGTAACTAACTCATTAGCTACATTGCTTGCAAGGCTTATAGTGATGTGCATTACCGAGAGGGCCCAAAGATATACCTCTCCTACAATCGGAGTGACAAATCCTAATCTCTAAATACGCCAACTCAACATGTACCTTCGGAGACACCTGTAGAGCTCCTTTATAATCACCCAGTTACGTTGTGACGTTTGGTAGCACACAAAGTGTTCCTCTAGTAAACGGGAGTTGCATAATCTCATAGTTGTAGGAACATGTATAAGTCATGAAGAAAGTAATAGCAACATACTGAACGATCAAGTGCTAAGCTAATGGAATGGGTCAAGTCAATCACATCATTCTCCTAATGATGTGATCCTGTTAATCAAATGACAACTCATGTCTATGGTTAGGAAACACAACCATCTTTGATTAACGAGCTAGTCAAGTAGAGGCATACTAGTGACACTATGTTTGTCTATGTATTCACACATGTATTATGTTTCCGCTTAATACAATTCTAGCATGAATAATAAACATTTATCATGATATAAAGAAATAAATAATAACTTTATTATTGCCTCCAGGGCATATTTCCTTCAGTCTCCCACTTGCACTAGAGTCAATAATCTAGATTACACATTAATGATTCTAACACCCATGGAGCCTTGGTGCTGATCATGTTTTGCTCATGGAAGAGGCTTAGTCAACGGGTCTGCAACATTCAGATCTTTATGTATCTTGCAAATCTATATGTCTCCCACCTGGACTTGGTCCCGGATGGAATTGAAGCGTATCTTGATGTGCTTGGTTCTCTTGTGAAATCTGGATTTCTTTGCCAAGGCAACTGCACCAGTATTGTCACAAAATATTTTCATTGGTCCCGATGCACTAGGTATGACACCTAGATCGGATATGAACTCCTTCATCCAGACTCCTCCATTTGCTGCTTCTGAAGCAGCTATGTACTCTGCTTCACATGTAGATCATGCTACGACACTTTGTTTAGAACTACACCAACTGATAGCTCCACCGTTCAATATAAACATGTATCCGGTTTGCAATTTAGAATCGTCCGGATTAGTGTCAAAGCTTGCATCGATGTAACCATTTACGACTAGCTTTTTGTCACCTCTATAAACGAGAAACATATCCTTAGTCCTTTTTAGGTATTTCAGGATATTCTTGACAACTGTCCAATGATCCACTCCTGGATTACTTTGGTACCTCCCTGCTAAACTTATTGATAAGCATACATCAGGTCTGGTACACAGCATTGCATACATGATAGAGCCTATGGCTAAAGCATAGGGAACATCTTTCATTTTCTCTCTATCTTCTGCTGTGGTCGGGCATTGAGTTTGACTCAACTTCACATCTTGTAACACAGGCAAGAACCCTTTCTTTGCTTGATCCATTTTGAACTTTTTCAAAACTTTATCAAGGTATGTGCTTTGTGAAAGTCCAATTAAGCGTCTTGATCTATCTCTATAGTTATTGATGGCTAATATATAAGGACCTTCACCGAGGTCTTTCATTGAAAAACTTTTATTCAAGTATCCTTTTATGCTATCCAGAAATTCTATATCATTTCCAATCAACAATATGTCGTCTACATATAATATCAGAAATGCTACAGAGCTCCCACTCACTTTCTTGTAAATACAGGCTTCTCCAAAAGTCTGTATAAAACCATATGCTTTGATCACACTATCAAAGCGTTTATTCCAACTCTGAGATTCTTGCACCAGTCCATAAATGGATCGCTGGAGCTTGCACACTTTCTTAGCACCTTTTGGATCGACAAAACCTTCTGGTTGCATCATATACAACTCTTCTTCTAGAAATCCATTCAGGAATGCAGTTTTGACATCCATTTGCCATATTTCATAATCATAAAACGCGGCAATTGCTAACATGATTCGGACAGACTTAAGCATCGCTACAGGTGAGAAAGTCTCATCATGGTCAACCCCTTGAACTTGTCGAAAACCTTTTGCAACAAGTCAAGCTTGGTAGACAGTAATATTACCATCAGCGTCAGTCTTCTTCTCGAAGATCCATTTATTCTCGATGGCTTGCCGATCATCAGGCAAGTCAACCAAAGTCCATACTTTGTTATCATACATGGATCCTATCTCAGATTTCATGGCCTCAAGCCATTTTGCGGAATCTGGGCTCATCATCGCTTCCTCATAGTTTGTAGGTTCGCCATGGTCAAGTAACATGACCTCCAGAATAGGATTACCATACCACTCTGGTGTGGATCTTACTCTGGTTGACCTACGAGGTTCGGTAGTAACTTGATCTGAAGTTTCATGATCAATATCATTATCTTCCTCACTAATTGGTGTAGTTGTCACAGGAACCGATTTTTGTGATGAACTACTTTCCAATAAGGGAGCAGGTACAATTACCTCATCAAGTTCTACTTTCCTCCCACTCACTTCTTTCGAGAGAAACTCCTTCTCTAGAATGGATCCAAATTTAGCAACAAAAGTCTTACCTTCAGATCTGTGATAGAAGGTGTACCCAATAGTCTCCTTTGGGTATCCTATGAAGACACATTTCTCCGATTTGGGTTCGAGCTTATCAGGTTGAAGTTTTTTCACATAAGCATTACAACCCCAAACTTTAAGAAATGACAACTTTGGTTTCTTGCCAAACCACAATTCATAAGGCGTCGTATCAACGGATTTTGATGGTGCCCTATTTAACGTGAATGCGGCCGTCTCTAAAGCATAACCCCAAAATGATAGTGGTAAATCAGTAAGAGACATCATAGATCGCACCATATCTAGTAAAGTACGATTACGACATTCGGACACAACATTACGTTGTCGTGTTCCGGGTGGCGTGAGTTGCGAAACTATTCCGCATTGTTTCAAATGTAAACCAAACTTGTAACTCAAATATTCTCCTCCACGATCAGATTGTAGAAACTTTATTTTCTTGTTACGATGATTTTCCACTTCACTCTGAAATTCTTTGAACTTTTCAAATGTTTCAGACTTATGTTTCATTAAGTAGATATACCCATATTTGCTCAAATCATCTGTGAGGGTGAGAAAATAATGATACCCGCCGCGAGCCTCAATGTTCATTGGACCACATACATCAGTATGTATGATTTCCAACAAATCTGTTGCTCGCTCCATAGTTCTGGAGAACGACGTTTTAGTCATCTTGCCCATGAGGCATGGTTCGCAAGTACCAAGTGATTCATAATAAAGTGATTCTAGAAGTCCATCAGTATGGAGTTTCTTCATGCGATTTACACCAACATGACCCAAACTGCAGTGCCACAAATAAGTTGCACTATCATTATCAACTTTGCATCTTTTGGCTTTAACATTATGAATATGTGTATCACTACTACCGAGTTTCAATAAAAATAGACCACTCTTCAAGGGTGCATGACCATAAAAGATATTATTCATATAAATATAACAACCATTATTCTCTGATTTAAATGAATAACCGTCTTGCATCAAACAAGATCCAGATATAATGTTCATGCTTAGCGCTAGCACCAAATAACAATTATTCAGGTCTAAAACTAACCCCGAAGGTAGATGTAGAGGTAGCGTGCCGACTGCGATCACATCGACTTTGGAACCATTTCCCACGCGCATCGTCACCTCGTCCTTAGCCAATCTTTGCTTAATCTGTAGTCCCTGTTTCGAGTTGCAAATATTAGCAACAGAACCAATATCAAATACCCAGGTGCTACTGCGAGCATTAGTAAGGTACACATCAATAACATGTATATCACATATACCTTTGTTCACCTTGCCATCCTTCTTATCCGCCAAATACTTGGGGTAGTTCCGCTTCCAATGACCAGTCTGCTTGCATTTGAAGCACTTAGTCTCAGGCTTAGGTCCAGACTTGGGTTTCTTCTCTTGAGCTGCAACTTGTTTGCCGTTCTTCTTGAAGCTCCCATTCTTCTTCCCTTTACCCTTTTTCTTGAAACTGGTGATCTTGTTGACCATCAACACTTGATGCTCCTTTTTTATTTCTACCTCCACATATTTTAGCATTGCGAAGAGCTTGGGAATAGTATTGTTCATCCCTTGCATATTATAGTTCATCACGAAGTTCTTGTAGCTTGGTGCCAGTGATTGAAGAATTCTGTCAATGACACTATCATCAGGAAGATTAACTCCGAGTTGAATCAAGTGATTGCAATACCCAGACATTTTGAGTATATGCTCACTGACAGAACTATTCTCCTCCATCTTGCAGCTGTAGAACTTATTGGAGACTTCATATCTCTCAATCCGGGCATTTGCTTGAAATATTAACTTCAACTCCGGGAACATATCATATGCTCCATGACGTTCAAAACATCGTTGAAGTCCCGGTTCTAAGTCGTAAAGCATGGCACACTGAACTATAGAGTAGTCATCAACACACGACTACTAGGCATTCACAATGTCTGCAGTAGCTGGCGCAGGTGGTACACCTAGCGGTGCTTCCAGGACGTAATTCTTCTGTGCAACAATGAGGATAATCCTCAAGTTACGGACCCAGTCCATGTAATTGCTACCATCATCTTTCAACTTAGCTTTCTCAAGGAATGCATTAAAATTCAACGGAACAACAACACGAGCCATCTATCTACAACAAACATAGACAAGCAAAATACTATCAAGTACAAAGTTCATGATAAATTTAAGTTCAGTTAATCATATTACTTAAGAACTCCCACTTAGATAGACATCCCTCTAATCATCTAAGCGATCACGTGATCCAAATCAACTAAACCATGTCCGATCATCACGTGAGATGGAGTAGTTTTCAATGGTGAACATCACTATGTTGATCATATCTACTATATGATTCATGCTCGACCTTTCGGTCTCGGTGTTCTGAGGCCATATCTGTATATGCTAGGCTCGTCAAGTTTATCCTGAGTATTCCGCGTGTGCAACTGTTTTGCACCCGTTGTATTTGAGCGTAGAGCCTATCACATCGATCATCACGTGGTGTCTCAACACGAAGAACTTTCGCAACAGTTCATACTTAGGGAGAACACTTATACCTTGAAATTTAGTGAGAGATCATCTTATAATGCTACCGTCAATCAAAGCAAAATAAGATGCATAAAGGATAAACATCACATGCAATCAATATAATGATATGATATGGCCATCATCATCTTGTGCTTGTGATCTCCATCTCCGAAGCACTGTCATGATCACCATCGTCACCGGTGCGACACCTTGATCTCCATCATAGCATCGTTGTTGTTTCGCCACCTATTGCTTCTACGACCATCGCTACCGCTTAGTGATAAAGTAAAGCAATTACAGGGTGATTGCATTGCATACAATAAAGCGACAACCATATGGCTCCTGCCAGTTGCCGATAACTCGGTTACAAAACATGATCATCTCATACGATAAAATATAGCATCACGTCTTGACCATATCACATCACAACATGCCCTGCAAAAACTAGTTAGACGTCCTCTACTTTGTTGTTGCAAGTTTTACGTGGCTGCTACGGGCTGAGCAAGAACCGTTCTTACCTATGCATCAAAACCACAATGATAGTTCGTCAAGTTAGTGTTGTTTTAACCTTCTCAGGGACCGGGCGTAGCCACACTCGGTTCAACTAAAGTTGGAGAAACTGACACCCGCCAGCCACATATGTGCAAAGCACGTCGGTAGAACCAGTCTCGCATAAGCGTACGCGTAATGTCGGTCCGGGCCGCTTCATCCAATAATGCCGCCGAACCAAAGTATGACATGCTGGTAACCAGTATGACTTGTATCGCCCACAACTCATTTGTGTTCTACTCGTGCATATAACATCTACACCTAAAACCAGGCTTGGATGCCACTGCTGGGGAACGTAGTAATTTCAAAAAATTCCCTACGCACACGCAAGATCATGGTGATGCATAGCAACAAGAGGGGAGAGTATGTCCACGTACCCTCGTAGACCGTAAGCGGAAGCATTATCACAATGCAGTTGATGTAGTCGTACGTCTTCACGATCCGACCGATCAAGTACCGAATGCACAACACCTCCGAGTTCAACACACGTTCATCTCGATGACGTCCCTCGAAATCCAATCCAGCCAAGCTTCGAGGGAGAGTTCCGTCAACACGACGGCGTGGTGATAACGATGACGTTCTACCGACGTAGGGCTTCGTCTAAGCACCGCTACGATATTATCGAGGTGGAATATGGTGGAGGGGGGCACTGCACACGGCTAATAGATCTCAAGGATCAATTGTTGTGTCTATAGGTGCCCCCTGCCCCCGTATATAAAGGATCAAGGGGGAGGGGGCGGCCGTCCAGGAGGAGGCGCGCCAGGGAGGAGTCCTTCTCCCACCGGGAGTAGGACTCCCTCCTTTCCTAGTCCAAGTAGGAGAGGGGAAGGAAGGGAGAGAGGGGAGGAAGGAAATGGCCCCCCTCCTTGTCCTATTCGGACTAGAGGAGGAGGGGGGGGGGGGGCGCGGCCAGCCCTGGCCGCCCCTCCTCTTCTCCACTTAGGGCCCATGAGGTCCATTAACCCCCCCGGGGGTTCCGGTAACCCCCCGGTACTCCGGTATACATCCGATAACCCCCGGAACCATTCCGATGTCCGAATATAGTCGTCTAATATATCAATATTCATGTCTCAACCATTTCGAGACTCCTCGTCATGTCCGTGATCACATCCGGGACTCCGAACTATCTTCGGTACATCAAAACACATAAACTCATAATATAACCATCATCTAACTTTAAGAGTGCGGACCCTACGAGTTCGAGAACTATGTAGACATGATCGAGACATGTTTCCGGTCAATAACCAATAGCGGGACCTGGATTCTCATATTGGCTCCTACATATTCTACAAAGATCTTTATTCGTCAAACCGCATAACAACATACGTTGTTCCCTTTGTCATCGGTATGTTACTTGCCCGAGATTCGATCGCCGGTATCTCAATACCTAGTTCAATCTCGTTACCGGCAAGTCTCTTTACTTGTTACATAATGCATAATTCTGTAACTAACTCATTAGCAACATTGCTTGCAAGGCTTATAGTGATGTGCATTATCGAGAGGGCCCAGAGATATACCTCTCCGACAATCGGAGTGACAAATCCTAATCTCGAAATACGCCAACTCAACATGTACCTTCGGAGACACCTGTAGAGCTCCTTTATAATCACCCAGTTACGTTGTGACATTTGGTAGCACACAAAGTGTTCCTCTAGTAAACGGGAGTTGCATAATCTCATAGTTGTAGGAACATGTATAAGTCATGAAGAAAGCAATGCCAACATACTAAACGGTCAAGTGCTTAGCTAACGGAATGGGTCAAGTCAATCACATCATTCTCCTAATGATGTGATCCCGTTAATCAAATGACAACTCATGTCTATGGTTAGGAAACACAACCATCTTTGATTAACGAGCTAGTCAAGTAGAGGCATACTGGTGACACTATGTTTGTCTATGTATTCACACCTGTATTATGTTTCCGGTTAATACAATTCTAGCATGAATAATAAACATTTATCATGATATAAAGAAATAAATAATAACTTTATTATTGCCTCTAGGGCATATTTCCTTCATGTATGCAAGTAGAGTGATACATGACAACAGGTACTAACAAGAGCAAAGCTGCGGGCAGCATATTTGTGATATCCTATCATTCTTTTCAAACCGAAAATCTTCTTCGAGCAGATTTCCTGCAAAAAAGATCTGTAAGGCACATGCGGAAAAGTAGAAGTTCACTTTGTCATGTGATTTCATAGACAATACCTCATCCTGGGAACAAGACCAGTGCATAACAAGGTTTTTTCATTCAATGTCTTCTAATTTTAGCACAAGAGACTTCCCCAGAAATTCATTTATAGACTTGCCATCAATGTGTGATTTCCTCAAGTAACACCGATACTGCTGCAATGCTTCCTTGAAAAGCACAAGCAAGCTTTGCTCGTCATGACTATCCGGATTGACCCTCGCCTAGTTACAACAATGTAATGTAAATCATTGATGTGTTCAATCAGCAGAAAACTGGAAAATAATAACCATGAATAATAGCACTTACACGTAAGTTGGACAGGAAGATGTGAAAATGGTGTTTGTCTTCACTATAATCTTTCCATGATGGGAATATATGCACGTAGTCCCTAACAACATTGAAAGCATTGCCTTTTAAACTGGGAATAAATGGAATGGGGTTCCAATCTGTAGGAATTGGCCGTCTTTGCAGTTGGGATAGGTCTTCAGCCGGTGGACTTGCTGTACTTTTTGCTGGAATGGGATTTTTCTGTGGTACGGCTGGTGCTATGGCAAATGAAATCGGTGTACCTTTTGCTAGAGTGCAGGTCCTGTGTGGTGGGGCTACCGGTGTGGCTAGTGAAGTATGGGTACAGTCTGCTAGAGTCGGTCCTACATTTTGTGTCACTGGTTGTACATCCAATATAAGTCGGGTGATGTCTGGTTTCTCCGGCACCACCATGTTTTTCAAGGACTTTGCTGGTGCTCCTTCAGGTTCGGCAATCACCCTCTTCCTTTTTGATGTCTGATGCACAAGAACAACATTTGAGTGGAAAACATGGTATGATGACAGCTGGAATATGTATTGATAATGGATGGGCATGGCATCTCAACATATCTGATGAGTAAACTAAGCATATGGAGGTGCAACAAAGTAGAAGAAATGCAAGACAACATATGCAAGATACACGCAATCAATAAAACCTTGCCAAATTAGAATAGGCACCTTGATGGGTGAACAGGATAGGCCATCTGCCTTTGACTCCTCGAGGTTAGAATAGTCATTAGGATCATATTCTGAACAAGAATCAACAGGTGGGGAGCGTATGAGTTTCATTGCATCCAGAATGACACTCAGTGCCTTGGTGCCAATTTTGTAAGTCATTGCAGTGTTCCACAATATTCTTATGATGCGCGGATTCTGATATTCACTGTAATTGCGTATAATATCTGAGAACCATGAAAACATAAATAGTTGTGAGATTATCTTTGTAATGCAGATGATATTCTAATATAGGGGCGCCCCTGTAAACACTTGTGTGCTATCACTAGATTCTGATGAGAGAGCTCATGTGTGCTATAATATGGTGCGTGCATTTATATAATCTGGCACAAGTACACAAAAAAATAGGCTCCAGAAGTAAGGATAGTTGGCAAATGATAGGTTCATAATATACTGTATAGAGAGTTTATTGCCAAACCATGATAACAAGAGCACACAACAACTAGGCAGATCATAGGGTATATAACAGGGGTACACCATAACCACGATATATAAATTGGGAAAGTGGAACTGGCTTGAAAATACGGTGTTGTATTGCCGCTGGTAATTGAAAGCCTATCGATCACGTACAAGCCAGCTCTATCAGCTGTTGACTGCAGATGTCCCTGCGCCCCTTCATGACAAGGAACATACTATACGTACTAAATACAGAATAAACAAAGAGGAACATGTTAAAGAACAGAAGAGGAAGCATATTCTTGAGGTTCCGGTTCATTGCATACAATGTTGGTTGCCCACTCATGACGAATCACAGCGCCCAAAGAAATGCAATTCCATGTTGTCTCTCTATATGTGGCAATTTTGAACAAGAGTCATTAGGATCATATTTTGAACAAGAGTCAACAAGTGGGGAGAGTATGAGTTCCATTGCATCCAGAATGGCACTCAATGCCTTGGTGCCAATTTTTTAAGTCATTGTAGTGTTTAGCTTCAAGAGTGGACTGCTGCTAGTGCGACACAAAGCAGCTACACATATCGTAGTGTAGATATAACGGGAAAACCTTAAGCATCAGAGTAAAATCAGCAAAGTGGAACTTGCTGGAATATATGTGCTAGTATTGCCGGTACGGCTAGAAAGGCTTCGGATACCAGCTCTCTTCAAGTGAAGATGTGGTACTGTTAATATCAGTGTAGCTCTCAAAGGCGACACAGCTCCCCGCATTTCCTTGCTATTCTTATAGGATTCAAGTGGGCAGGCCACTACAAATCCTATTCCTATGTTTACAAAATCCTACGAATCAAAGAGGCTCAAAGTGTCCATCACAACCGACCGTATAGACCTCTACACTGCAAATGTCCCTTCTCATCTTCAGTACAAGGAACATACTGTACTACTATCATACTCCCTCTGTTCCAAAATATAAGACTTGGTAGAGATTTCCACTATGGATCACATACAGATGTATCCAGATACATTTTAGAGTGTAGATTCACTCATTTTTCTCCATATGTAGTCCATGGTGGAATCTATACATAGACTTGTATTTAGGAACGGAGAGAGTACATATTAAAGAAGAACGGAAGAGGAACATGGTAAAGAAGAGCAAGCAGATTTTGGGTAATAAAATGTTGGTTGCATAGTGCCCACACATGATGAACCAAAGCGCATTAAGAATGCAACTCCCAGCTGTCTATCGACCATTTCAGGCGGTTGGATGAAGATCCTACGTCTCCTAACCCTTCTTCTTCCTCGTCCCTGATTCTTCCCATACAGAACACCCCATGGGCTGCCGGCCGGACAACCGGCCACCACCACCTGTGTTCCTCCGCCACCCCACCCCCACCCCCGCCCCAACCCCCACCCGCGTCGAGTTTTCTTTGTTCGGCGAGGACCCACAACCACCTGAGCCCCTTCGTTCGCACCGGTGAACTCCGGCGAGCTCTGAAAAATCGAATGGCCCAATTTTGAAATTTAGTCTACTGTGATTTAACTAGTGTGGAATATAAAAGGGGAAAACCATAAGCATTGGGAGTATAGTGTTGAATGTGCCATGGCGGATCTGAAGGTGCAAACCGGACAAAGGCAACTTCCCAACCAAGACAAGAAATCAGAGTAAAGCAGTGACGATCGATTTTCTTGCTGCGATAAATAAGTTGAGCATATACAAAAGAGTACTGCCTCTGGTGCGGCGCCGTGTATGCATTTGCTGAGAATTTGACGGTGCTGCTGTAGCGATGGCTGTCGGCAGCGTGGAAGCAGATCTAGGAGGGTAGACGGTGGCGGCAAGGCGCGGTGGACGAGACGGTCGTAGGAGCGGCGATGGCAAGGTGGACGACGGCGGGGATGAAGCGAGAGGACGGGATGCAAGGATCCCGGTCCGAAGCCGTGGATGAGAGAGGTCGATCTCTTGTAATGGACGGCGGCGTCGGGGTATCAGCTCCGGCATGGTGGAGGAGGACGTCGGTGGATGGGGTGGTGGACGGCGGTGGACAGAGGAGGGTGGGGTGGAGAGGGTGTTTTGGCGCCCACGGAGTACGAATGGGGAAAAGGGAGGTAGAGAGGAAGGGGGAACCATGTATTCAGGGGGCGCTTGTCTCAAATGCGAGGAAATTTACAAACTTAGCCCCCATTTCAAATTTCCTACATCACAACAATATTAGTCGGTTGGGGATAGGACGGTAATCTCACATACACCGAATATTTGCCGACGAGAGTTTGTTTTTGGCGCCCACCGTGTATGAATATGAATCATGGAGGGAGTCAATTTCGGCCAAGGACACACTGTGTTTTGGCGCCCACCGTGTATGAATCCAGGTGAGAGACGGTTACGTCACGTTTGGGTGAAATTACAAACTTACCCCTATCGAAACCTATAGAAATCCACCAGATAGGCTTTGCGTGGCAGGGATAGGAAGTAGTAATTTCCATCTCGCAGATTTTGATTTCGGGCGGTTACTGTGACTTTCCCCGCTTCGTTCAAATTTTGCAGAGTGCACATTTACCGTGCCAACTCAATTCGAATCCCGTTTGTATTATATATTTTTTCGGGCGGGATCCATTTTCAATTGGAATTAAATTCTATATACATCATTTTTTATATATACTTTCAAAAGCACAACAAAGAATTCTGCTCCTTTATATGTATAATATTATTTACAAATACAATGATCTCAAAATCTTAAGGTTGAATTCAAAAAAAATTAACCAAATTATGTTCTACTAAAATGTATAGACCAGTAATATCTACATATTAAATAACATAGATGTGCGTGAATTGATATGAGTATGCATGTTTGATAGATCAATTTTGGTTCGAGTATGGATTACATGTATCGTCATCTCGAATTCAAATATTTGAATCCCTTTTATGTTCACTCCTTTCATGCCCATCTCTCTCGCATGCATGCTCCTTCATGTAGCTATCACTCTCTTTTCTCCAGCTCACCCGCACACTCACTTCATGTTTCTCCTATCCTCGCAAACATGGTCACTCGACGTCTCCCTTGAGAAGTGTCACACTATCCCTATCATTATACATTACACGGTTTTCATTATCTCTCATGTCTCTACTGTTCTATGGTATCACTCGGTACCTAAGCTTTCTTTTTCACCGCCACACACACAGTCTCCACTCGTCTTTCACTTTGTCTTTCTCTCTACGGGATTCTCTCACACACCCTATATGTCTCTGCATATGACTCATACCACTAAAATTACTCTCTCTCTCTCTCCTGTAGACACAACATTTGTTGCGGTCTCCTTTTCGTCTCCATCCTAGACTGACATTATTCATTTGTTTACCGATCAGACAACCCCCCTCTCTCTCTCTCACAGACACACACACAACTCATGCTTCCACTCCCCTTCCCGACTACCGTCTCTCTCTCTCTCACACACAAAACTCTCGCTTTCGCACCCTGACTCATATTTCTCTCACAAACATTTATCGACTAGCCTCTAGATAGGTTTATACACCCGCACACTCGTGCTTCCACTATCGCATACATGTCTCTCTCCCGCTCCTTGTATCTATGTAGATTTTTCTTCCCTTCTTGAGACATGCCCTCCCGATCGTGCACACACACACTATCGCCTCATTTTAAGCCGATACCTATCGCACACACACTACTTGTGTCTTTGTCACACATGCACTCCGTCCTCCTCCACTCTCCCTCTCTCTCTCAAACACACATGGGCTTTTTGCAACAACTAGCAAGATGCCCATGCGTTGCATGGAACATCAAGATGTATTTGTATGAGTAGTTTATCTTGTGGGGGAAAAGGATGAACGAGGGAAGGCCTTATTTGCAAATGTGGAGAGGGGTGTCGGTATATTTTTGCAAAATTGCCATAGTTTCCTTCCTATCCGTCAGATATATATTGGACGGCCTATATTGCAGGATGGCACGCACACGATCATCATCGACAATGCTTTTTATAAGAGTAGGGATAAAAAATAGAGTTGGTGATGATAGTGGGCCTGCCATCCTGCAATGTAGGTCGTCCGATTTATATCTGATGGATAGGAAGGAAAATATGGCAATTTACCCGCACTCCTCACCACATTTGTAGATAAGGCCTTCCCTCATTCATCCTTTTCTCCCACAAGATCTTGATGTTCCGTGCAACGCACGAGCATCTTGCTAGTAAGAGTACAAATTAGACATATACCACTTCTCGAATCTTGAAACCAACAACATTCCTCCCTTATCTCATCAAAACCGCCAAAGGAATATATTTTGAGTGAAACATAACATATTTTTAGTGATATACGTATTTTAAAACTAGAAATTTTTTCTATCAAATCGGTGAATATGTATTAATCTACTTTGATCATGTGGCAACGCATTGGAACATTGCTAGTAGTTATTATAATTTTTTGGACACCAGACAAATGGTGGAGTACATATACGAAGAGAAGAGGCGCACGCACGCAGTCGGCCTCTCGCTGTCTCGCACACATGAGTGTTACGTAAAGGCGACGTTAACAAATAAACCCTAAAACCCTATGTGCATGATTGCTGCATTCGCAGGTACCGAGTACATGGTGGAGCACCTTTGTAGGAATAGTCAGCTCGCGTGATAATTTGATCCGTAGGAGTTGATGGTCGGGACCATAGGTGAATAACTTGGAGCGCGGTGGCTCGCCAGTTGCCACAGATCGAGTAGCCACGTTTAAAATATCATTTTTAGTAGGGTTAAGAGTTTTGATTTTCAATGGCGCGTTATAAGTACTAAGTAGTTTTTAGCACGATTGGTATTGAGCGAAAATGGAATTCATAGTACTACGTACCTCCTTGGCGTATGGTTGGATGGGTTTATGTTGCGAGATGTTGAACCTGGTAGTTCTAGGGAAAATACTATGGTTTAGATTTAGATGCTGGTTTTCAGTAATGAAAATCGGAAGAGGAAACCCTTCTTTGATTAAAAAAAACTACTACCTCCATTCTGGTTTACTAGTTCCCATTGTATTTTGGGTCAAAGTTTGTCCACGAATTTTACTTGTAAAATGTGAATGGAAAACGAAATTTTGTTATACCCAAACAAAAAAGGACTCGAGGGAGTGATTGCTCTGACATGGACGTGACCTCTCATAGCGCAGACAATGAACCGGCATACCGGCCAAGAGGGCTCCACTCGCTGCAGGCCCGGCTGAGCATGCCTCCTCGCCGCGTGCAACTAGCTTAAGACTGCCTCGCCTACCTTTGTTGAATCCGCGCGTGTGCCAGCAACACGTCCTTCCGCGAGCCGACAGGCATTTTAGAACATAAAAAATGACTAAAATATAATTAATTTATGCATGGTCTTGACTTGTGCTCGCACTGGTAGCAGGAACTAGTAGAGCTTTTTCTTTATTTATAACTCTCCTCACATTTTTTGGCTTTGAAGTGAATCATGGTTGTGGACATTATGTATGAATGTGCAAATATCTGTGAACATGAGTTTGATGTGGAAGTTGAACTTGGAATGTTGGGCTTGCGCGTGACCTATACCATGTCCAATGCTTCGTCTGTTATTGTTTGGAAAGTAATTGCTGTTATTACATGACCCGAAAAAAAATATTTTGTGCCACATCAGTAGATGCATGGACATCACAACAGGCATGCTGACTGGATAAACATTTGAACCTAGCTATTATGAAGGAAATTTTGTACTCACAACAGTTTTAGATAGCAGGAGACGCCAAGCCTGCTCTGCCTCTGCTAGCTTATTTCTGGCTTCTTCCATCTCTCTTTGGCTTGGGTGAAGAGAGCATCTGATTGCTCTTTTCGCTTCTTCAGGAACTCAGCTACATTCTCAAGGGCTGCTACACGCTTTCTTTCAGCCTTTACTAGAGCCACGAGGACACGAATAGCTGACGACTCCACGTGGCTTGTCTGTAATCCAGCATCAACTGGGAATTTGCACCTTGTGTCTAATCCAACATCATTAGGGAACTAGCACCTTGTGTGTAATCCAGCCTTAATTTGGAAACATGATCTCGAGGTTGACCATACTTCCCTCCTCGCAGGAACTGCATCCTGACATGAAGTTACTTCTTTTTTAGATCAATACTCAGAGCAACCCAGATCCATTTAGTAGAAGTCAGAAAAACAGAACTCAGAGAAGTGAATTCAAAAGGAAAAATAATATAAAATCATACTACAAGGTGAGAACACCCACTTCCTACATCAAGCTAAAAATGAAAGCATTAGGACAATTAAGACTCTTCTTATTACACATCGAAGAACACCAGGCTTAAGAGAAGCAGAAACTACAACATATACACATCGAAGAACACGAGGCTAAACGAAAGTAATTGATAGGGTGTTACTTACCAAAGCTCGTTTTACAGGTTCGGTGCAGCTAGTCTTTAACTTGCATGCTCCTCGAAGATGTCCCCAATATCCCGTGTTTGGTCTTCATTGCTCCTCTGCATGTTCGCACTCGTGGTTTTAAAATATCAACATGGCAAGAAAAATATACTATTAGTAATACTTGTGCATCTTGTGGGTAACATTAAAGCACTCGTCTGCCATGTTAGAGCATCTCCAACAGAATCGCAACGCGCGACGCTTTAGAAAAGCATTTACAGTGCTGCGATCGAGAAGTGGAGATAGAGAGTAGAGACTAGAGAGTAGAGGATAGTTCTCATCATAGATAGATAAAAAAAAGATAATTCAACTACTCCTCGTCGCCCGACTCCTCCTCGGTGATTTCCTCCTCCGACGTCTGACTATAGGCGTGAAGATACCGATCATTGTCGGATTACCAGGGCGACGCTGCTCCTAGCCTCATGTTGAATTGAGTGTCCGCTTTTGGCCTATGCTTGTCCTCGCGATAGGCGGCTCGCTCCGCCCTCCTCTTATCCCTCTCCGCCCTCCTTTGCGTGTAGAACTCGCGCTCGTTGATGATGTCCTACGGGAAGTGTTGGCGCCATAGCACCATGGCTTCGTCGTCCATCTCGGCGATGCAGAGACGATGCTCCCGCCTCCGGTTGTCATGACGATCCTCGTCGGTGCTAAGCCGCGACAGAGGCGCGAGCTCCTGCGCCTGCCCCCGTGTCAGCACGTTGGGGAAGTTCAGTGTTCTATGAGGCCACCGGAGGCACCACGTGGCCACGTCGTATGCGTGGGCGGCCTCGTTGGCAGTGTCAAAATTTCTGAGTCCGAGGCGCATCCCGCGGAACCGGATCTCGGCAGAGAAGCCACCGGAGGGGCGCGCGCGGACGCCGCGGTATCCCCAAGTTTCCCAGTGACGCGGCGGCATGGTCGTGCGGCGGCGGCAAGGCGAGAAAGAGCGGGAGAGAGCGGTGGTGAGGCACTGAGCGGGGAGAGAGCGGTGGCAAGGCACAGAGCAGTGGGAGGGCATTGGATTTTATAAGAGAAGTGCGTCGGACGCCGCGCGCCAAAACTAGCGCACGCCCGACCGCTTTTTCCTGCGCGCGCGATCCTTTCCCCATGTATCTGCTATCTCTACTCTCTTCTCTACTATTATATTTATTTAATATTTAATATTTAATATTTATCTCTACTTCTCTATTGTCTACTTTTTTTCTCTATACTTTTTTTCTTATAAAAAAACAGAGTTGGTGATGATGGTGTGCTTGCCATCCTGCAATATAGGCCGTCCGATTTATATCTGACATATAGGAAGGAAAGAATGGGAATTTTGCAAAAAGATACCCATACCCCTCTCCAGATTTGCAAATAAGGCCTTCCCTCGTTCATCCTTTTCTCCCACAAGATAAACTACTAATACAAATGCATCTTGATGCGTGCAACACATGGGCATCTTGCTAGTTCTAAAAAACTTTCCATCATTTGCCACACTACTGGTTGCAGATGAAAAAACTACCTAAGCACAACACGATACATGAGGGATGCACAATTACAAGCTGATATTCTGTTGGAGAATGGAGGCTATAACCAATTACTTTTAGGGGAACAATAGCACCCAGGAAATTTGAAGGGTAGGTATGAACAAAATTGGAACTGCACATGTACTGCTAAGTGATTCAATACACACATTACCAATCGAGGAGGAGAACGATGGTCGCGACAGCCTCTGTGAGTCATGGTCGGCAATGGGAGTCAGTTCATTGTCCACGACGGTGGTGCTTCTGCGCTTGGCGTAAACTTCCGGGAAGCAGATCCGAGACAGTGGAAGATGATGCCGGGGAAGAGGCTCCATGTACGATGACGATGGTGGACCAGCTCCAGTGCGGTATATGAGGTCGTCGATGAGGCAGATGCACTGTGGTGGACGAGTGCACCAATGTAAAGGGGAGGAGCACGAAGGTTGCAGTGCCGTGGAGAAGTCTATTTTGCGGTCGGGATAGAAAATGAGGAGTATTCAGGTGTACTACTCTAGGTGCCAGGGTGGGGTTGGCTGGGTAGGGTGAGCCTGAAGTTACAAAAACAACCCCCTACCAAGCGTCATCCGTAGGCCTGTTCCGAAGGCTATGATGGTAACTTCCCATTGCTCGAATCAGGGTCGTGGGAGATTTTCCCGCCGACCTCAAAATTTTGTGACACTGAACTCCCCGTGTGGCGTGTTGAGTGATTCGGCTAAGCAACTAGCGAGTAGTAGTAGTAAACTCTGCATATTAGGTTTGACCGAAGTCAAACTTCCTAAAGTTTGACCAAGTTTGTAGAAAAATATAAACATTTACCATAACAAATATGTATGATGTGAAAGTACATTCAATAATGAATCTAATGGTATTTATTTGTTATTGTATATGTTAATATTTTTTGTTATAAGCTTTCTGAGAGTTGACAAAACTTGACTTTGACCAATGCTAATACGCGGACTTAAATAAAAATGGAGGGAGTACACATTTGTTTTCTTAGTTTGTAGTGAACTAATCATTTGTTGAAATTGTGAAATAAATATATTAGGCTATTGACTTCGAATATATTGGTCTATACAAGTCGATAGTTACACTATTGTCGAATGCCAAGATGTATACAAGGTCTATAGTACTTCACAACATGCTCAAACTCACATAATCCCAGTCAAATGAGAATCTAAATGCATTTCATAGTTATTACTTTGTAGGATGCAACAAAACCAACCATAACTCTACATCAGCCATTATAGAAGCAACATTTTGAACATATCCCAATGTGTGAATGAAACGTGTAGAGAGAGCTTGCGAAGATGGAGCAGATAGGGCGGGAAAGATTGTGTGTATGTGGACGAGAGAGTAGGAGACAAACCTAACGAGACACACACACACACACACAGAGAGAGAGAGAGAGAGAGAGAGAGAGAGAAAGAGAGAGGAATAAGTTAGGTCTATGAGAAAGATGGAGACATGTAATATACGTGAGATGCGTGTGCATCCGGATTCTGTATACATGGAAGGAGAAGAGACAACATGTTTGATGAGAGAGCTAGAAAAGCATGGACGAGAGGGGAAGGATCTCGTGGGTTGAGGGATTGATAATTTTGTGTGGGGGAGAGAGGGATTGGTAATTTTGTGCAAGAGAGAGAGAGAGAGGATGGGAGGGAGGAGTTAGTCAGACATCGTCACATCATCCTGCATCCAAATGGCCCCGCATTCTCTAGCGCGGTGTGGTCGCCGTATTTGATCTCCTCGATGCTCTCTTTGAAGATTGAGGTGTTGTGCATGTTGGGGTGCAAAGAAGCACAAGCGAGAGTGGTCGCCGTATAACCTTGGATGGGGATGAATTGTGTGCTCGGGGGAGGGTGTGTGTGTGTGTTGTGCTGTGTGTGTCTCTATGTGTGTGTGTGTGTCAGATATTGAGAGAAAACAAACCTAAGGAGAGAAATGGGTATTCACGAAGAGATTGTGCGGGGCTTGAGGTGGGCAGGGGCCGGGTGAGGGTGTCAAAATGTGCATGTTGATGCATGTGTTACATGCGATCGTGCGAGGGACGGACGAATCGAGAGAGATGGTTGTTGTGTTATGGATGCTCCTCTCTCTCTCACACACAAACACACACACACACACACACACACACAAGTAAACTAGAAGACCGTTCTCTCATGTATACACTACGTATCGGCATATGTCCATGTCTCACTCATGCATGATCATTTGAACATTCACACCTCTCTATGTCTGTATCACATGCACACCGTCTCCACATTGCCCTTCCGCCACAACACACATATGGACGCATACACACGTTCTGTCTCAGTCACACACACAAAATCAGTATGAAAAAAACTAGGGTGTAACTAAAACGTCCAAATCCAAATAAACACGAACTGGAGCTAAATTAAAATATATAGAAATATTACAGCGTCAAGAACTTTTCCAGGAAAAAAGTTGAGTAATATTTGGGGATTTTTTTCACACACACGAAAAGGTTTGGTGGATGTCCTTCGAGCGTGACACGGTGACGCACCGTTCGATCGACCGCGCGGCCGTGGTTCACGCACTTGCACAGGATTCTGTATCGTGGCTGTGGTACTAACTAATAAAAGCACTGCATAAGTCTAATGTTTTCGTGTACTAGTACGGTTTTCTTTTAAGTTTGACCAACCTTATATAAAACTAAAGTAAGCTCCCATACGCGCACTCATCAATATGCCGGCGCCCGCCTGCTCCGGCCAACAATTTCTCGCCCATCACCGCCGTGTCACCGCCATCCCTGTGCCATGAAGCCAAAGGCTCGCCCGCTCACGTTGTTTGCAGTCCCTCCTTGCGATGCCGCCATGCTGCCAAGCATGCGAGCAGCTGGTGGAGTCGCGTCTATGCACGCAGCGTACGAAGAGGAGGATGAGCGCATGCTCCAGCATGCCAACGAGGAGGAACTAGCGTGTCATTGTCGTCTCCGCCCGCGCGGAGGAGGCGCGCATGGTGGCTGTCGCGGCAAAATCCAGTCGCGCGCGCGTCGAGCCCGCAAACCGGATGCGGACGCGGAATCTACCTTCGAGACCTTGAATGCCACGTGGATCCTGCAATCTAAAGGAGCAATTTGGGTCAGTCGACTCTTGTGAGCCGTTTGATGCAACATGGATGGCTAGAAGGGCTTGTTCCACCTCTTCTGTCGTCTTCTTCCTTCGCTCCGTCGAACTTCTTTCACAAATCAACTGACCCAAATTATACTACTAGTACGAACGTATTAAGTACAGTAGGAACACAAAGATACGAGCAGTAGTACCAACTGCAAGAAGAAAAGTAGTAAGACATAGTACTAGTACTACTGTGCGTACTAACGAGTTCAAAAAATAACAAGAAAGAACATAAACATAGTTCTGCTGGGGCCTCAACACAACACACCCTTGAAAATAAACTAAGCAACTAGTCTGCTTGACACTGCAGTAGAACCAGCATGAGCGACGACACTGCTACCTACTCGGAGTCCGAGTCCACATCCTCGACTTCGTCCTCGTCCCTCTTCCTCTTCCTCTTTGCCGACGCTTCTTTGCTTGAACCGGATACTGGGCTCTACTTCTTCGTCCAACCCCTATAGATATTTAAACAAAGGTAGGCATACATTGCTGTGTATAGGATGTGATCTTCATCTAATGTCTTTGACTTCCATGCATGATGAAACTCGTGATTAGGTTTCTTTAGTTTAGCGTATGCAGGATCAATCATGCCTGCTGCCAGGGTCAACATTGAAGGTTGAGAGGAGGCCACCAGGCTTGCCTTCTGGAGATTGAAGGGCTGGCCTACAATGAGACCTATCCGACGTAGGACATCCCTGTCGTTCTTAAAGTCTACAGTAATGAATTTCATTCTTTTGTCCTTGAGGAAGTTCTTAAAATCCTGGCACTCAACATCGACATGGCATATGTGGTAGACCAAGCAAACGTTATGTACGCAAACCTGGATCACGGCGGGCTTCTTCCTCTCTGCCTCCTTTAGAATCTTCTCTCTTTCCAGGACTGTGGTGTACTCAACATCTAGCCCAGTGACCCACTTATCCGTTGAATTATTGAACATGCGTAGGAAGCGAGCAAGCCATGCTTTCACCGTCGTGGATCCACGTGTGTAGATGATGATGAACTCATCACCGGTGATGGCTCTAACCTGGTACTCAGCAGCGACCATGGAGATTTGGGAGGCCATGGATTTTGGAGGAGGGTTAGGAGAAGTTGAACTATTGTACCCCGCAAAAAAAACTGGGAGCGAACTAATGTGAAAGGACGGGACGACTGGGAGCGAACTATTGTAAGGTAGAAGACGGGGATGAGTAGGGCATGCGAATGGCATGGGGTTGTTGGCTTGCCTGGTGGATAAACGACTTCAAGCCCCCAAAGAGTTCTCGAGAACTATGTGGGACCCACTAGATGCCATGTCTACTAGACCCATATCGTAGGCCTGACGGTATAGCTTCTGCCTGTTCGCACGCTATGCCGGCGCGTGGATGTAACTTCACTTAATTCTGTCAACCGTCGCGCCTCCCATGAACTTCGCCTCCCTCGCGCGGTCGTGCCCTTTGAGACTTCGACCGGCTATAAATGAGCATTTTTTTGCCTACTCCGCATGCATGATACTCCCTCTGGTCCTTTTTACTCCCGTCAACCGTTTGCAAAGTGTTTGACCAAATTTATACTAAAAATATCAATATCTACAATACTGATTATAATGAGTATAAGAACTACGTTTTATAATGAGTGTAAAAATATTGATTTGACATTGTGAATGTTGATACATTTTTCTATAAGTTTGGTGAAAGTAGCGGTACATTGACTTCAGATAAAACTTAAATGCACAATGCAGACTAGTTCCTCCGTCTAGGTGCGTGTCGTGTCCTATCTTGTCATCACAACAAGGTTAGCTATTAGAGTACTACTACCTCCCTTCTAGTTTAAAGGGCTCGATTCAAAAATTTCACCTACTCTTAGCAAGATAGTAGAGGCGGTGGAATAGTTTTTGAAGTCTACAAAAGTACTCAAGTAATGTTGTCGTTCTTCACAAAAAAAATGTGTTTACCAATGCATGCATGAACACTAGTTACTCTAACCCTCCTCTCTTCTTTAATTCTTTGCCACATCAGCATGTTTGCTATTCCGGTGTGCATGATACTAGCTAAGATACCACCATTATGGCCAGCCTTAATCATCGCATGCAATAATTTAGTGCACCTTGAAATATGAACATGTATGGGGCATGCATGTTTTTAATGACTTGAGACTATACCTAGCCCGGCATGCAAGATGACTTATTATGCACCGTTACCCATACCTGCAGTAAGCCCATTCATCTCCAAATCTTTTCCTCTCCATGTGTGGAAACAATATGCCTGCAGACTCTCCTTCTCCCTCTGGCGGTCCCACCACTCCACCCCGTGTGAAAAAATCTGCATGCATGACTCTCCTCCCCCCACGCTCGTCCAATCCGTTGTGACTAGCAATATTTCCACCCCTTCCCTCCCTCATAATTTACTCCAACAAATATGCCCACATAGCTGTTACATTAATCACGCAACATATATTTCGGGACACTGCTTCAGTTATTTAACTGCGGGTGCATTGGGTCACTGACATATGGGCCCAACAAGGGTCTGGCCCACATGTCAGTGATGCAACTGGACCTGCAATTAAGTCAGTGTAGCTCAGTCCATATCTTACGTAGGTGTGCCATTGCTCGCTATAGATATTGTGCCTCCCACGGCATTCGGAAGAACGCTCACGTTCATCGCTATCTCCTCCCCCTCCCTCTCATGCCGACCACCATGGCATCGCCCCTCCCAAGCCCTAAGCGCCCCTCGCTGCAGTGCCCGGACAGTCACGCATTGTCGTTCCGTTCCTCGCCGCCACTAGTCGAGGAGGACGCGTCGGCGTTCCACTCCTCGCTGCGACACGTCGAGGTGGACGTGTCGGCGTTCCCAATCTCGCCAGCACGCACGTCGGCTCCCCACTACGAGGAGAATGCCGCGCCGCCAGCTGAGCCCCCCAACCTTGAGGAGCTTTGGAAAGAAATGGATGTCGCCATGTGGGAGGCTTTGCCGCCGGCAGAGCACGCCAAAATAGAGGCGGAGAAGAAGGCCGAGGAAGAGAAGCGCACCACGGGGCAAGCTGCTTGGCAGCTCTATGTCGCGTCCGAGAGAGTCAGGCAATTGGCTCTTTGGCGGAAGGCTTGTGCAAGGGCCGTGAGGGTGGCGGAGGACGCCCGTGCCAAAACCCTGAGTGCAGTTGGGCCCAAGCGCCTCATCTACGCTTGGCGGTACGTGGACCGGGTGCACGCTTCCAGCGAGGAGGAGTACCTACTAGCGCCGGATCACCACACTAGTGAGATCGCGCTCGCCCGCCGGCAAGCCGACAATCAGCACCTCGCGAGTTGCGAGGCTAAGGAAGAGGCATTGTGTCCGCGCGCGGGGAAACGGCCGCGCACCAGGGCACTCGTGGCGCGCCGCAAGCGCTCCTGCATGCGCCGTGGCTTTTAGTAGGGAGTATAATTTAGTTTTGTAAGGTGATCTCATTAGTTTTGGGACGCAAATGATAAATCCCGAACGTTCGGGAATTATTAGCATCCTTAATGTAAGAGGGGAAGTGTGGAAACCTTGTGTATCCGTACGCATTTTGTAAGTAGGTGCATACAACACAAACTTTAGTACTATATACTATCGCACTACACGTCTCTCTCTATATATGCTTGTAGACTGTCCTACTCCCTCCCTCAAGGTGAATAAGTCATCTTTGGTTGTGCACCGTGACCAAGTAGGAGGGAAGACTTTATACACCTAGACGGAGGGAGTACTACTATTACTTATGTACGGGCAAATGCATGTTTTAACATTACGATGTGGTTTTTGTAGAAGTAGAAAAACAACACTAGTCAAGCTTGTCAAATGATTCAATGCAAAACAAATGCAAAAGTGCTTGTTTGATTGTTTACTTTTAGCTTCCTTCTCTATGGTTATTTCTCTGTCGTACTTTGTACGGAGTATCTCACTGGTCGGAAAGGCATGCAAATTCCCAAACCGCTTCCTACACCCTGTATTGAATTTTTTGCCCAACAAGTTGTACCGTGCATTTGGAATTCCAACTTGAGTACTAGTACTACTAGTAGGAGTACCAGGGGCCATTTCGTTTAGGCTTCGTCCTGGTTTATTGGTCCCCATTGTAACCTATGTCAAATTTTGATCATAAATTTAACTAATGAAATGTTTGTGATGTCACATGCACTAACATTTTATCAGTTAAATCTTTGGTCAAAATTTACCACAAATTACAATGGTGACGAATAAACCAGGACGGAGGTACTCCCTTCGTTTTTGTATACAAGGCCAGTATAAAAAATACATTTTGCATCTATACAAGGCCACCAACAGTAATCAAGACAAATATTAATGATGTTTCCTCATACTAGTAACCCATGGCTTAATTACTAGCATGCATGTAGTGGATGATAATGACAAACTCATCTACTTCCTCTCTCACAGCCACTAAATTTCTTCTAATGTGCATGCACCCTATTAATTAACCCAGTAAACGAGAAAATAAATTGATTTGTAAAGCACACATTGATTTTTATCTTGGTACCTATAATTTGAGTTTGTGGCCTTGTATATAAAAATGAAGGGAGTACTATTAGTACTAGTAGTTTAGAAGCCCAAATAAATGAGTGAGGTGCCTTAATGTTACTCTCCACTGTGACTAGTCTTATGGGAAAAGCTGGGGAAGAGATGGCTTATTTTTTAAGCCACCAAAAGAACTGACCCTAGGAGTAGTAGCTAGGATACTAGGAGTAGTAGCCAGGGATCGAGTGTGCGAGATGAACCAAAGAAAGTAAATGCAGAGATATGAAATGCAAAAAAGACGGAGGGATGTGATGGTTGCTTGTCCGTTTATTTTTACCAGGCCACTTATTACTGGCAGTGGTTGGGTTTTGTGATATGACAGCTTTACTACCGTGCCACAAGCGGGGTGAGACTCCCGTGCAGTGCAGCCCTATACACTTGTACTACATCGGTCGTGGTTTATAAGTCCCCCACTGAATTTGACTGAAGATTTAACTGACAAAATGTTAGTGCATGTCAACAAACACTATATCGTTAGATTCGTATTTGAACATAGTTTTCAATGATATAATTTTGTTTGACATGCATCAGCATTTATCGTACTATATATAATGTTAGTTCAATTTTTGGTCGTACTAATCTATAGTAAGGTCCCCGTGCATTGCATGGAAGAGTGAAATGCATTGATCAGGGAGTTGTTTATTTTGACAAAGGATGTGGGGGTCATCTCATGTGTAATGGGTATGGATAGGTTTCTTCGGATATTATTTCATCTCTAGAGCTCACAAACATCCGGGTGAAAGAGATAAAAATGTATCTTTTGCAAACAAAAGTGTTCAACTGTTCAACCCGCGTCCAAAACCTGTGAAGAAATAACACTTATTGTGCTTTGCAAGAAATGATCTTTAAGAATTAGTTTTTGAGTATCGATTGTTATACATGTTGGCTACAGATGACATGGCACTTTCTTATAGTCAATAGTTGGCTATACTATTAAGTGTTAACCATGCCCTTATACACCTAGACGGAGGAATTAAATCAGGATGACTTGGAAGGGGGCAGAGGAGATGTAAGAAATGGTTCATCGTAAGTCTTTCACTAGTACTGTAGTAAAAATTCATACATGGAAGATTCTAGACTAAACCATAAATGGATACACTTTTATTCATGCGTGATACTCCAATAGAGAAAGATCATGCATGGAAGTCTCCACATGCTTAGGCAGCGGATTTCATTGAGCGAAGACTAATGATCAACATTTAACTTGGTAATGCATATGTCCACGTGAACCTCCTTGGAGTCCCCGTGCACCGCGTTGCAGGGTAAATCATACCATGCGTCTTCCGTGTCCACATCAGTGGGAAGGTCCCAGCTCTGCATAATCCTAGTCAGCATGATGGAGCCGGTGTCACTGCCCATGTACCTCTGAGGGGTAGTAACAGTGAGCACGCACCCGTACATCGGCCTCATGTCCGTGTCAGCGTCAGCGGCGTCGCCCCTGACGCACACTACAGAGACAGGGCAGCGGCCTGCACGGGCCTTGCCGGTGCGCACGATCAAGAGGAAGACGATGTCATCCTCCTCCGAGACTAGCAGGCGGCGGTGATCCTCTAGCGACTCCGGCATGGTGAACGGGTAGCACGTCTCATACTTGATGTTCTCCGCCAAGGGCTAGTAGTGACCGCTGTACGCATCCGTGAGGTGATGCACCATGTCCGCCGGCGAGCCCCAAAACGGCATGGGCACTCATAGTAGTAGACGAAGGGATCCTTGGAGGCATCGACCAGGCCGTCCGTGAAAAAATGGGATTGGTTGTAGGGGACATTGCGCCAGTTGAATATATGAGCAAGTTACTACGAGATTTAGTCCGAATAAGCACAAAATAAATCATGACGACTATAACAGAGATGCAACTAATCATGTGGACTAGCATAGTAGATGAACAGATATAATCTAGTAGGACACATAGTACAAACATGAATTTTACAACGATTTCGAACAGGAAGGATAGAAACACATACAGTGCAATAGGAGGAGCACCGTTGGCTTTAAGAATTAGTTTTTGAGTATCGATTGTTATACATGTTGGCTACAAATGACATGGCACTTTCTTGTAGTCAACCGTTGGCTATACTATTAAGTATTAACCATGCCCTTATACACCTAGACGGAGGGATTAAATCAGGATGACTTGGAAGGGGCAGAGGAGATGTAAGAAATTGTTCATAGTAAGTCTTTCACCAGTACTATAGTAAAAGTTCATACATGGAAGATTCTAGACTAAACCATAAACGGATACACTTTTATTCATGCACGATACTCCAATAGAGCAAGATCATGCATGGAAATCTCCACATGCTTAAACAGCGGATTACATTGAGCGAAGACTAATGATCAACATTTAACTTGATGATGTGTATGTCCAGGTGAACCTCCTTGGAGTCCCCGTGCACCGCGTTGGCGGGTAAAGGAGACCATGGGTTTTCCAAGTCCACATCGGCGGGAAAGTCCCAGCTCCGCAGAGTCGAAGTCCGTTCGATGAGGCCGGTGTCGCCGCCCACATGACCCGGAGGGGTAGTAACACTAAGGACTCACTCGTACATCGGCCTCGTGCTAGTGTCAGCGTTAGCGGCGTCGCCCTTGACACACACTACAGAGACGGGGCGGCGGCCTACGCGAGCCTCGCCGGTGCCCACGATCAAGAGGAAGACGCTGTCGTCCTCCTCCGAGACTAGCAGGCAGCAGTGATCCTCCAGCGACTCCGGCATGGTGAACGGGTAGCACGTCTCGTACTTGATGTTCTCCGCCAAGGGCCAGTAGTGACCGCTGCACGCATCCGTGAGGTGATGCACCATGTCCGCCGGCGAGCCCCAAAATGGCATTGGGCACTCATAGCAGTAGACGAAGGGCTCCTTCGAGGCATCGACCAGGCCGTCCATGAAACAGGAGTGGCTGTAGGGGACGTTGCACCAGTTGAATATATGAGCAAGTTACTATGAGATTTAATCCTAATAAGCACAAAATAAATCATGACGGCTATAACAGAGATGAAACTAATCATGTGGACTAGCATAGTAGTAGGATACAGAGTAGAAACATGAATTCTACCACGATTTCGAACAGGAAGGACAAAAACACATACGGTGCAACGGGAGCAGCACCGTTGACGTTGAGGTTGTCTCCCATGTCGTTGAGGAAGAGGTTGCCGAGGTCAGGGAGGAAGTCGTTGTCGGTGAAGTCGTGGCTGCCAGCAGTCGCGAGAGTGCGCTCCCCAAATTTCAATAGCGCCCGCCGAATGGAGCGCAAGAGGGAGTGGCCGTAGGGGACGTAGCGGTCGCCGAATGGAGCGCAGGAGTAGCACATGAAGCAGTAGATGGTGTCCTTACTAGTACTCCCTAGTCTCTATCTATCTATATCTACTCTTATAGAAAACCGAGTTTGTGATGATGGTGTGCCCGCCATCTTGTAATATAGACCGTCCGATCTATATCTGATGGATAGAAAGCCAACTATGACAATTTTACAGAAGATACCCGCACCTCTCTTCACATTTACAGATAAGGCCTTGCCTCGTTCATTCTTATCTCCCACAACCTCGTGCTCCTCCCTAAGTCTCTATCTCTACTCTTATCTCTATCTCTACTACTCTTCTTTGTTTTTTACAACAATCGAATAGTACTGTGTCGTCCGCTGCACGCCCGACTGAACACGCCTCCTCGCCTCCATCATCACCAACTGAGTCTTTTATAGGAGTAGGAGTAGAGAAAAAACCGAGTTGGTGATGATGGTGTGCCATGCAATGCACGGGCATCTTGCTATTTTTTGCATATAATTCCAAACACCACGTAGACACGGTCTTTGAGCACGGTTCGTAGTCATTCCATGCTCGGGCATTGAAGTTTGTAACTATTTTAGATCAGAATATACTACTCCTCCGGTGCTAGTAGTAGAGCAGAGTCCTACTCTACTACTCTACTCAAGCAAGTTAGGGCATAGTAGTAGGTACTATAGGGAGTACCTGTACTGTGATCACTCAAGCAAGTTGTCTGGCATCGATAAGACCCTATGCTGCTGGTATGTGCACTACAAAAAAATACACTTCCGTGATGATACATGTTTGTCACAATAGCTCGCATTTTTTGTCATGCATGTACATCCATGACGATTTTATGAAAGAATCAAGATAGTCACACCTGTGCTGTCGTAGAAGTGTTCCATGACATTACCAAAATTATCATCACGGAAGTGTCCACTTCCATGATGATAAATCGTGCGTCACAGAAGTGCTTTCGTCAAGGGTAACCGACACGTGGCATCCACCGTAATGGAACGCCGTTAAGCTATCGGGTCGGGTTTTGGATCAGATAACCCGTTAACAGCCCCGACCAATGGGGATTTTCCACGTGTAAAATCATCATTGGCTGGAGGAAACACGTGTCGGCTCACCGTTGGGACAGATGTCATCCACTCATTGGATAGAAGGCGCCTATGATACATCGACATGTGGCACGACCCAACAGAGGCCCATTCCTGTGAAAAGGCCGGCCTGTTTGACTTGGTCAAAAGGTGGCGGGCCGGCCCATGTAAAGCCTGTTAACAACCTGTTCGCATATAGCCCATTTACAGCCCGCTAACCCCAGGCCCGTTACGCCCTATCCGAATTAGGCCCAATAGCGTCATCTGGGCCACCTAATATGATTCCAGCCCGTTTTCACTTTTGGCCCGTGTATGGCCCATGACGTCTTTCGGCCCATATGAGGCCCTATGTAACTCTTGGCCTATTAACGGCCCGTGGTGAAACTGGCCCGTAATGAACAGTGTATTACTTTACACCCATTAACGGCCCGTGGTGAAACTGGCCCGTAATGAACAGTGTATCACTTTATACCCATTAAGGGCCCGTTATTCCGTTGGGCCGTTTCCAGCCCATGTTATCTTTCAGCCTACTCAGAGCCCATTTATTCTTGGGCTCATTTCCAGCATTCATTTACTTACGGCCCGTTACTGTCATTTTCTGCTTATGGGCCAAATTCAGCCCATGGTTACAGTCGGCCCGCTTGTGGTCCATTAACATGTTGGGCCGTTTTCATAGCGTCATGAAATACGGCCTATTAACGATGGCCCATTATGGTCGGCCCATGAGCGGACGATTCCAACTCTAGCCCGTTTACGGCCATAATGCGGCCTGTTATTGGCCCATGTTTGGCCAATCGATCATACTGCCCGTATAAGGCCCATTGATGATACGGCCCGTAGAAGGCCCATTGTTTGTATGGCCCGTAGAAGACCCATTGTTTCTACGGCCCGTAGAAGGCCCACTGTTTCTATGGCCCGTAGGAGGCCTAATGTCACTACAGTAAATATTAGCCCATAGTTATTATGGCCTAGTTTTAAAAAATAGGTTATTGCAGCCACTAGCAAACCATGGAAAAAGAACTGCAATGACTACAAGCAAAAAAATAAGCAAGACAACAAGGAAATAAATAAGCAAGCAACTTACGCTAGGCTATCACGGCTATCACACATATTACATCCACTGGGCATCAAAGTTTGCCACCAGTGCAAATAAACGTGCCGACAAAAGAATATACAAAACTGAGAGCAGTTCAGAAGGCACTAGGCCTGGCCAGGACGGCCCCCCCCCCAAACAGCTGAAGAAGCTGAGTAGACCTTAGTTGTGTCAACGATAGATGCATCAACACTAGATTTAAGGCATGATGGTGCGCACGACAGTCCTCTGACATCTTCATTGCATCTTTGACTTCAAGTCAGAGCTGAGCTGAAGCAAGCCTTTCCGCTTTAAGTTGAGACTGAAGAAGTCGAACTGATTGAGGCAGCGACTGCACAGAGGTTGTCTCACACCTGCTGGTGAGTAGCTTGAACTCACTGTCTTCATCAAGACAGGACCTTGGGGTCATCTCGCTGTCCTCAAGATGGTTTGGCTCACTATCTTCCCTAAAGTTCTGCCTGGTGTAAGAGATACGACTCTAAAAGAGAAACAAGGAGACACGTAACATGTTTCACAATTATATAAGCAAATAAATGGATCTATTCTGCATAAGGAACATGTTTTTACAACTACAATTTGAAACTGGTAGCTGTTGCAAACATCCAATCAGATGTAAACAGCAAAGAAAACAGAAGTGGAGGCAATGATGCTTATCCAAATCTATACTAGAACAAAGTTTGAAGGCTTGAGAAGGATGAGCTTACATTACATGTTAACACGGGATGGACAAAGCCCTTCTCCATGTTGATGGAAGGATAATTCAATAAATTTCCCAAAGAAAATTCTTTATAAGCGTTGCCATTATTCTACATTTTGCAAAGAGCAAATATAGATCAAATAATATTGGAAGAAACAGAGGATAATGAAGCTCAGGTGCAGACTGATGATACATAATCAAATAGCAATTAATTAAGTACAGCGTTACAAGGCAAAAGGGAGAGGTACTGACAAGAGCAATGCAGCGCCCATTATTGTTTTGAGATCGTATAATCCTTTGAGCAAGGATATTCATCTGAAATTAGTTTTCATACAAGAGAGAAGGTAAGGCACAAGCAGAAATTTAGGAGTTCAAATTTTGAATTGATATCATAGATAGTACCTGACGCTGGGCTCCCAGCAGTTCTAATAGGGGTTTGGCCACTGGAGTAGGGGTAAAGTGTGGTACAGTTGGGCCTGTGTTTTCTGTGGCTGTTGATCTATCTGATTTAACAGGTACCACTACCTTTTCCAAATACCTAGTTTGTACTCCTTGAGGATCTGCACTCACCCTCTTCCTTTTGGACATCTATCACGAAAGAACAACATTTGACTGGAAAAACATAGTGTGATGACACATGGAATAGGTACAGAAAATGGATAGGTATGGCATATACTCATATATGATGCTTAAACTAAGCAGATGGTGTAACAAAGTAGAAGAAATGCAAGAGGACAGATGCAAAATATGTGCGACCAATACAACTTCGCAAAGTTAGAGGAAGCACCTTGATGGGTGAATAAGATAGGCCATCCTCCACCATGCCAAGTTTGTTAGCCAGTGGATCGTTCCACAATATTCCTCTCGTGCGCCCATTCTCATATTCATTTTGATAAAGTTCAATATCTGACATGCATGAAAACATAAAAACAAGTGAGATTTTTTTTGTAATGCAGAAGTGATTCTAATCCAATACTGCCTCCCTGTAAACCCCTTTGTGCTATCTCTGCAATTCTTTTAAAAGATGCCATGCATGCTACAATTTGTTTTGTGCATTAATATAATGTGGCCTACTCCTCAAATATGAGAGCTCCAGAAGTGATGACACTTCACAGATGATAGCTTCAACATATAGTAAAGAAGAACAAGTCGACCTGACCTGACAGATTCAAAATATACTAAGGGAGAACAACTCGACCTGACCGGTCGACCGTAAGAGAAGAGTATCATCTTAAAGAAGAGCAGAAGAGCAAGCAGATTGAAGATATTACAAGTGTTTCAATACAATGTCGGTTGGCCACCCATGATGAACCAGAGCGCACAAAGAAATACTATTCTTTCCGGTCTCTCCATATGTGGCTCACATGCATTTCGAAACTAAAGTAGGAACATTTAGCTAACCAATTAAACATCTCTCAGTTTTACTAATATCAGCAATAATATTAGATATGAATTTGTACAACTAAGCTTGTTTAGCTCGATGGGTGGAGCAGTGCTATTACGACATGAACCATGTAGGCTGATTGTGGTCATCATAAAATGGGGAAAACATAAGCATGATCAGTACAGTGTTGACCGTGGCAGTGGGATGGCAGATATGAAGCTGCAAACCACGCAAAGGGTAGTTAGCAACCAATGTTTGCTTTGAAATAACCACTAAGATTTGGCATGGACAAGAAAGTACGGTCAACAAGTGACAAATAAATGCAATTATGTTGTCTCTCTATATGTCGCGACATGCATTTGGAAACTCAAGTGGGACCTTTAGCTGGCCGATTAAATGTGTCGGTTAACTAATATCAGGATCATATCACAATCATATTTGAACAACTAAGCTTTCAAATTCTGAGTGTTGTGTTGTTTATCTTGAAGGGTGGAGTAATGCTAGTACGACAGAAAGCGGCGGGGCGGTTGTGTCACATCTGATGGAAGAAGACTTTAGACAGCAGATGACCGGGTCGGGGGATATATCCTGTTACTGTGGACGAGGCAGTCGTAGGAGCGGCAACGACAAGGTGGACGACCGCACCGATGAAGCGAGAGGAGGCGATGAAAGGATCCTGGTCCAGCGCCGTGGATGAGAGATGTCCATCTCTTGCAGTGGACGATGGGGTAGGGGTAGTGGCTCCGACAAGGTGGAGGATGGGGTGGCGGACGGAGGAGGTTGGCCGCAGTGCGGAGGTTGTTGTGCCGCCGACGGTGTATGAATGGGGAAATGGAGGGGAGGGGGGGCGATCTCAAACTTTGGGACGCGCTTCTCTGAAATGGGGGAAAGTTACAAACTTATCCCCCGTTTAAAATTTCAGACATCGCGTCGGTTGGGGATAGGATGGTAATCTCGCATCTCCCAAATATTTGCCGGTAACTATTTCGGGCGAGGAGAGGGTGTTTTGCCGCCCATTGTTGGCGCCCACGGTGTATGAACGGGGCTGACAGGTAGGGCGGTTGTGTCACGTCTGATGGAAGTTACTATGGTCAGGGGTAGACAGTAATTTCCATCTCGCAAACACTTGCTTCGGGCAGCCCACAAATTATAGTGGGTGTTTAGCTGCTTCGTTCAAAACTTTGGAGAATTAGCATTCACGTTTGCCCTTGGACCTGGCAAACTAAATTCAAATCCAGTTTGTATTCGATTACAAATATCCACAGATAATTATACGTTTTGTTATTTATTTCATCAAAACCACAACAAAGATTTATTCCAACTTTATATATGATTATGATTTAGAAATACCATGATCTTTGAATTCAGTAGGTTGGATACACTCTGATTCAAATATTTATTTCATCCAATACAATATGCTCACACAAAAAACAGTTCACCTTATGTCAATCATACAAGTACTGAGGATTACCTCACCTAAAAAATTCGGATCATTACAACACATGGACAACATGGAATTCCGGACAACATAGGGGGTCGTGCAACATAATCCATTCAGAGACATGACACAACATGCAAGTACAATAATCTAATGACAATTTCAGCTGGTATCTAAAGAAGAACCGGGATTACCTTGGGTTTCAGATAGCAGAAACAGCAGGACCTCCTCCGTCTTCAAATGCAACATTCTTACTTCCTCCAATTCTTGGGTTGCTTGCATAATGCGTGCCGCTAATTCCGTAATTTCCATCCTCAAGATAAAGATTACCTCATTCATGGCAGCTACACCATCTCTTTCTGCCTCTAGTAGAGCCTCAAGCACTATAATATCTGTGCTCAGACTGCTCTCTGGCGGTGTTGCCTCTGAACTGCTACCATCTGGTAACATGGATGGCGCACTTCTTCCACAAATAGATTCTGGGGTTGTACATTGTGTCCTAGAGTGAACGGCATCCTGAAAGGTTTCCGCTGGACATAAGTAAGAGATAGTTATCGTATGATCCAGGCAGTAAGCTTACATGGTAAGCGACGGACGAATTATTGCCGAGCATGGCAAACTATATTTAAATGGTTCGAAGCAGCATCAGCCGAAAAGAAATTAAAATGGTAATATGAAAGTTGAAAGGCAGTGTACAACCGCTATATTTAAGTTGCCAAGGCATCTAAGCAGTTGAAATAATCTGAGAAAGCACTTAACAGTGTGGCCTCATATAAACTACGAAGACAGTGTTGTGATGAAGTTGAGAGGAAAAGTTAAGGACTCAAATGAAATCGACATGCATTTCTTTACGATAGTACAGCAAGCACTGCTGACATATTGGCCAACTCAGGTATAACGTAACAACAAACAAGCATTCGAATCAAGCAATACAACAAAGCAGACAATTGACCTTTTTGTAATTCGGTAGGATTACACGTTGAGGGCACAAGCCAAGAAAGCAGCCCACTCGCATTACATTTAACATGTACTAAAACACACTGGCTTATGATATGTTGCTGTGAAGCCTAGCTGCTATTGCAATGTTCTTTGAAGATATCGTTAGCATCCCATGGTTGCAAATCTAGTTGTTGTAGTTTATTCTGCACCATCTATTTAGGTAAAATTAATTTTAATCGCATGCACTGGTCCGAATTGATCATCAATGGTTCATCTAAACTAATGAAAGAAGGGTGTGTGCATACACGACAATATATCTTCTTCCCTCTATTTTTATGCTTGTTTGAGGTGCCAGCACCAAAAGCACAAATATTTTGCTTGATGGGATTGGTAGCTCCATAATTAATAGAAGCATCAAATTAGTCATGTAACTTGGGAAGATCAAGAACACACAAACAAGTAATGAACAGAGGCTCGGAGCAGTGATGTAATAGCTAGCATCAGAAAATGTAGGGTAAAACGAACAAAAAGCAGCGGAACCACATGCTAGTTTGCTGATGTGTAATTAAGCATAGAGAACATTAATCAGTCTGATGGAACCAACAGGTGGCATCAGAACAAAACTAAAGCATATTAACTATATGTGCACTGGTATGTAATTTAACACATGTAACATGTTCACTACCAGAAGTATGGCCCTATAGGTGCAAGCAGAATAACACGTCTAATGAAAAACTGAATGATGCCCTGAAGAAATTCAAAGGGCCATTTGCATTTCTGCCCCTAACTCGAACCACCTACTCAGATTTGCCCCTAATTTCAAAGCATGCTCAAATTTGCCCCTCTGTCGTTAAGTCACTACTCAGAAATGCCCTTCCGTCCAGTCAAAGGCCTTTGACCGTTAGAGGCCCATGTGTATTGTAGTAGACGGAAAGTGCTACAGTATTGGACAGAAAGTGCTACAGTACTGTACGTAAGGGCATTTCTGAGTAGTGACTTAACGGCGGAGGGCCAAATTTGAGCATGCTTCAAAATTAGGGGCAAATCTGAGTAGTGGGTTCGAGTTAGGGGCACAGATGTAAACGTCCCAAATTCAAAGGTGCGGTGCTTATGCTAGGAAAGTGAACGTAGGCGTCGGCCGTTGGATAATAGTACCTGATTCTCGGTGAAGTGTGGGTATCATTGTCATACTTGATAGCTAAGGATCATCGATGGTGCTCATGTTGCGGTTGAGTTTGGGCCGGCTGTCGCCTCGCTGAAGCTGCTCCGATGCTACGGTTGCGGCGCCTGTCGACATACAAGAAAGCTCATCTGTGGTAAGTGAACAGTTGCACGATAAAGAGAAAAACTGAAGGAGTACAAATTGAAATAACCTGACGAGGCTGCGGCGTCCGTAAAGCAGGGCCGGTGGAGTTGAATATGGCGTCCGTTGAGCGGGTCCGGTGCAGTGGACGAAGGCTTCGGCGGGCGCGTTGTATAGTGCTTTCGGTGAGGCGGATCTGTTGCGTCGGACGAGGGCTTGTAAGAAGGGCCAACGAAGGGGTGGACGAGGGAGTCAGTGAAGGGCCTACGCTGTGGTGGAGGGCGCCGGTTAAGCAGATCCGGTGCGGTGGACCATGATGGCGGTCAAGGAGATCTGGAGCAGTGGACAAGCCAGTCGCTGAAGCGGCTCCGGCGAAGTGGTGAGTTGGCAGTTGGGGGTTCCAAGGTGCAGAAGGTAGATCCGGTGGGGTGTGAGGTCCACCACTACGGTAGAG